>NW_009650210.1:42232-53260 GCF_000708025.1 Charadrius vociferus | reverse complement strand
GTTCAGCAGCAGCAAACTCCTTTTTTTCTCCTCTTTGGCGCTCCCTCCTTTTTTCCTGTACGTAATTTAAAAGACAATTTCATCTTGTGATTTAGGGGAAAAAAAAAGGGGTGGAGGGGCTTGTTGCAGCCCTGTGATCACCAAAACGTGATTAAAACCAAACTGGAGTCTGCTTGTGTTGCGAGAGGGAGCTGGGTGGGCTTCCTCGCCGCGCTGGGCTGGGCTCCCCGAAAAATCGCAGCAGAGGTCGGAGCATCCCGCTCCCACCTCGGCTCACCGAGTGGGTCTTCCTCCACCGTCCAAAGAGCACGTGATGCTACAGGAGAGGAGACCTGCAGAGCCAAGGGGTCTCCTGCCTGAAGCCCCGTGGCCAAATCTGCACTGAACCAGAGCCATGGAACTGCGTGTTGGTTCTTCCCTCCCATCCGAAAAACCAGCTGGCCCAAGGGATCAAGCCAGACGTGTATTTCTATTTCTTTTTTCTTTCTGGTCCCTTCAGATAAACCATCAGCAGACAGAAGCATTCAGGCCTCCAGGGCATTTCTCCCTCCCGCGCAGACAAGAGAGATAGCAAAAAAAAAAAACCAACGTGCCTTGGGCTGAGGTTGGAGGATTGCGGGGTGAGATACAGCCCAGACCAGGTAGCGCTGGGATAATATCCCGGGAGGAGAGACAGAAGCCTTAAAACCCAGTGATACGACATCATGCGAGAGGAGCCGTGGGATCGTTTCCACCCTAAGCGGTCACGAATGAAATAAAATGGAAAGAACAGAGGGGAGGCAGTCCTGCTGCGGTCCTTCGCAGACATCCGTGGTGGTGTCCAAGCTTAGACAGAAAAACATATTTCGTGGTGGTGTCCAAGCTTAGATAGAAAAACATACTTCTTTTAATTGGAAAAAGCTAAGGAGCCCAAGTTGAGGCAGCGAAGTGAAACAACAGTCTCTTACATACTTATTTCAGCAGAAAAGACCTGGTCCCATCCCCTAAACTTTGGCTGGGGACCTCAGCAGCCCCCCTCTCCCCGCACCGCATGGTTTGATGCTGGGGGTTTTCAGGGTGTCCTTGACTCTGCAGTGCGTTTGGGACTCGGAGGGGAATTTTAGTCCTTCCAGTGCCACTTGAGCTGCCCTCCAGAAAGCACTCGCTCCTTAAAATTGATTTCTAGCAGCAAGTGAGGTCTCAGAATGGTTATTTTATGAGAAAAATGTGGTAGAAATAAGGGGGGAAAAGGTAGAAATAGGGGGGAAAATGGGGAATACCCACTGTATTGGAGCGCAAATGGGTTATAAAGCTGTTCATGCTTAATTGCACTGCTATTATCTTAATGTCCCGGGCATCATTCTGGGGGAGAAAAGCTTCATTTCAGAGCCACACAGGTGGTATAAACATCCCTCTGGATGTGATTTTATGGCCAGCAAAACAGTTGGGAGTACGGGCTTTTTGTTTTAAACCTTACCTGGATATGGAGAGACTCAAAATCGCAACACCGGGGATGGGGCATCGGAGGCAGCGAGGCTTGGGAGAGGCTGAGCAGGGCCATTTGGTGGTTCGTGGGTTGGGAGGGGGGAAGCAACTTTGGATGCCCAAATCCAAGGGGAGAAGAGCTGATTTCTTAGAAAGGAGTTGGTAGCAGCCAAGGGTGGGAGTAGGGTTGACATGCAGTGGATTTGCAAGAAGAAATGGGATTGTCCTGCTCTGTTGGCTAGAAGCAGGTGTGACCCCAAAGTCCTGGTGCCGTTGGGTCTGGTTTTCATCGGGCAGCTTTTCCCGTTCTCCTGAAGGTGATGAGCACTTGGCACCAAGCAGCGGCCCAGACCCCACGACCGATACTTGTCCATGGTGCACCAGCTCTCCCTGCCCATCCGGGGATGACACATCCCAAGTGACCACAGTGAGCGTCCTCCTGCCATGTGCAGGAGTCACCGCTCGCAAGTGGACATCCAGCCTGGGTCAGGGAGTCAACCTCCAGGCTGACCTCTGCAGGACACATGGGTCTAGCTGGTCTTTCCCGGTTGTAGCTGACCTTCAGGTTGGGTGGTACTTGATAAAAAGAGCTGATAAAGCACATCGGCATCCAGAAATTTGCCTATTTTTTTCCGACTGGTCTTATAAATGATACCGGTTCTTCCCCAGAGCGCGTGTGGGCTCCTCGCCCCTCCCTGACGGTGACATTCCAAAGGGGCCACTTCTTGGGCTAGCGAAGCACCTTTTGTTTCTCATGCGAAACGACGCTGACGTCCGGCTGTGCTATAAATAGCGCCTGTCCCAGCTTCCTTCCCATCACCTTTCCTCGGGAAATGCTGTCACTGCATTGCGGAGGAGCGTGGCTCACCTACCCTGAGGTCTCTGCTGTGCACCTTTCACTCTCGTGAGGAGAACCAGCCCTATGGGCATGCAACCATAGCTCTCTCCTTGCATATACGCTACATTTTTATGTTCCACGAGTCATTTTTCCATGGGATGCATGCTTCATTTTTTGTAGAAGGTAGAAACAAAGCACAGATAAAAGGTGTCCTTAAAACAGTCTTCGGCTTTCACAGTTAAGGACTATCGGGGACACATTTTCGGTAATAGCGATCAGCATCACATCTGTTGGAGGGTTTGGTTGCGCGAGGTGACGTAAAGCCTACAGGAGGCGGCGAGGTCCTCGCTGCAAAGAGCTTACAATCAGAGCAGGAGACCAGAGAGAGGTATCGCCCTCCCCACATCATCTGGCAGAAATTCCGCATCTGGTGGTTTCTCTGTTGGTTTGGACACATGAGGTGTAACTGCCACCTCCTGATGAGGGTGATGGAGGGTATCACCGCTTGATGGGATCATTGAAAGAGAGCAGCAGAGGCAAGTTTTTTCATAGATGTCCATGTTGAGCAAATGTTGAAGACCAATGGCTTTTATTGCCCAAACACTAATCCGCTGTTGGCTGTCACAGAAGACCCACGCTATGGAGATATCACCAAAGACAACTTGGTTTGACCTCCCATAAGCAACAACCTCCAGTGAAGGAGGGATTTTCCCTGGGTGGTGACAGGACCTCTCCTGCCTTTATCTCATGCAAGTAGTCAAGAGAAAAGAAATACTCTGGGACCCATTTCTCAAGTCCTCTCCTTCTGCCTTCCCAACCTGCTGCCTCTCTGCTAGTGGACCACAAGCTGTGCTGGGACGTGGTCTTCTTGGGCAGGTGGGCACTGAGTTTGGTCCCTTGTTTTTGAAAGAGTTACCCAAACTACCACTTTTTAAGTATCTAATGAAGCATTGCAAGTCAGCTCAGCGCTGCGTGGGGTTTCTCTGGTTCCTGTGGCATCCTGGGGTGATGTGTTTTGGGAAGGGGGGGTCCAGCCAAACCCTACAGCCTGGAGATGGCACCAGCATTGTAGGAGTGATAAATGTTGCCCAGTTTAGATAGGGTTTACAAGGAATACCTGGAGTTGCAATGGGTTAAGACAGGTGAGTTTGTACCTGCTTCTTGGTCTTCTGGTTAAGAGAGTACTGAAATTGTTCTGTGCCACCTAAGGAAGGGGACAGTTTTGGTGAGGACCAGGAATGTGTTGCTGGGGAAGTCTTAAAAAGTTTGTGCCGTCATAATCACATTGGTTTGATCACATCTTGTTGGATTCAAAAGTCGATTTGGGCCAAATTCCTTACTAAAAGGAAATCCTCATGTGTACGTTGATGCTGGCCGGTATCTCATGGGGCTTTTGGTGGTCAGTCTATGGGACAGGAGAGGATTACAGAGCAGCCCCATGGCCTGGAGAGGATGGAGCAAAAGCCTAAGAGTTAATCAATCCCCTCTTTCTAAAAGTCATCCAAATTCCTCTTTTCAATAGAAAAAGTGTGGATCCTTTGTGGTTCCTCTGTGCGCAGCTGATGTGTCTCCAGTCTTTGGGATGACCAGAGCCACAAGGGGCTGCTCTGCCTTGTCCCGGCCAGGGCTCTTGGGGACCAGGGCTGTCCTTGGGTGAAGGACCATCACCCTTAGCTGTGGCTGAGCTTTGTGTCATCTCCTCCTTCTCCTGTTGGATGTGGCTTTAAGGGGGGCATTTTTGCACCTGGGATATCCGTCCTTCATAAAGCCCATTGTGCGGAGGTGAGGAGGGGGAGCAGAAGACTTCGTAGGTCCTCCTGGCTTGTACACGGATAGAAGGTGTTGGA
Source organism: Charadrius vociferus (assembly GCF_000708025.1). Lineage (NCBI taxonomy): Eukaryota > Metazoa > Chordata > Aves > Charadriiformes > Charadriidae > Charadrius > Charadrius vociferus. The sequence continues at coordinate 49,111 of NW_009650210.1, read as the reverse complement.
GCAAAGAGGCTCATGTGCTTTCCCCATCTCCTTTCAGCGTGCCCCAAATACCTATGGCTTTTGACAACAGGATTACAGAAATGTCACCGAGGTTTCTCTTGTGTTGTCCCAATTTGCTTCCTACCGTTAACTTGGCTTTACACTTAAATGATCAGGAAAAAACAGTCCGGATTATTTTTTTGTGCATGTGTGTGTTGTTTTCTGTTTTTAATTAGATTTAGAGCTGGGGGAGGCAGAAATATCCTCCTTCCCCGGAGAGCCCTGGGTGGCTGTCAGGGACGGTTTCCTCTTCCTGAAGCAGGAGGGTTGTGTAAGCGCTGCTGACCCCTCCTGCTCACGCCCACACCGAAAACCGGGTTAGCTGGGGTGACTGCACGTGGGTGGGCACCCCTGTCCTGTGTCCCTGATCAGAGGTCAGGTTGCTGAGGGACCTCCCGGGGCTCATCCCAGCCCATCCACACCGCCCCGGTTGGGGTCTCGCACGGAGGCGAGCGTGGTCCCACATAGGGACAGCCCAAAAGACGGGCACGGCGGGCTCGGAGCCAGGCAGGGAACATCCCAGATCCGCCGGCGGCTCCGCCAAGGAGCGTAGGCAAGCTGTGATATATTTCTTTTCCCATTATATTTGATTTTACAGACCCTCAGGGACACTCAACCACCTACAGTGATTAGTTCGACTGATTAAGCTGCTTTTCCTCTTGTGGCAAACTCCTTTTTTGAAGGGTTTTCAATAGCCACGCTGCTCGAGACATTGTTCCTGTACAATTTCCTTTCAAAACACCATAAAGGGCACTCTGCCACTTTACCCTGTCATAAAACATCACAGGAATCAGCTTTGCCCAGCTTGCTCCTTCAAGGGCAAGATCTCCTCATTCGGGGAGGAGGTACGGGGTCGGGTGGGAGTTGTAGGACCGCACGATGCTGGAGTGAGATGGAGCCATTAGCAGGGGGGGGATTTGAGATGAGAAGCAAAGCAAAAGTGTTCTGCTTTTTGTGGTTTGTGGTTGGTTTTTTTTTTTTGCTGTTTGTTAATATGAGGACCCAGGGTCACTCAGGGAAGTGAAGGACAAAATAAACTTGAAAGCCCAGAGAAGGAAATGCTGCTTCGCACATGGCTGCGGATGCGGATGCTCTCGAGGTACCCGGGGGTAAACGGCGCAGGGGGAGAAGGGCTATTTCTGCTGAAGAAATGTGCTGCTGTGAAGAGCAAGTGGATAAAACTGGCTGTTTAATTAAGACTGGAAATCATAAAGGTCTGCCTCGATGGCTACCAACAGATGTAGGGAACTGGAAGGGATTGCAGTGGCACAGGGTCCTTCCTCCCCATGTTTATGGTTACTCCCGTAACCTCTCATGAGACTATCAGATAGGTCCATACAAAGACTTGGTGTTGTTGGGACCTGGTTGGTCCATCAGCATTTGGGCAAGGCGATGATGGAGCAGGACAGAGATGGTATCAGGAGGGGTCAAGCAGGAGCCCCTTCGACCCGCAGACATGCTGGCATCACCCAGCCCTGCTGCCCTTCCTTCCAGGCATCGAGGAGAAGGCTCTGCCAGGGGTCACGGCACTGGGACCTCACTTCCAGGAGGAGGTTGTTGAGAACAAAGCCTGCACCGGGCTCCCCGTTGAAGGAGCAGTCCTTGAATCATCAAAAAGCCTCCTCCTGATGACCCACGGGCATCGGGCTGCGGGTGACTCAGCCACGGGTGGAGCTGCTGGGCAGAACTGCAGCTTCTCGTCAAGAATGACCTCTTGGAGCTGAGATCTGGAGGTGGTTTGGCTCCATGGAGGCCCTTTGCTGCCTTTGCATCGCTCTCTGGTCTCAGTGAACAGGACCCAGCATGGCACCATCCCTGTGCAGTAATCCCAGCCCCAGTACCTACAGGACATGGATGATCAAATAGCTCTGCAGAAGCCATGTGAAGTTCAACCAAGTTTATATCTAGCATCAGTCCTAGACTGGCCACTTGCCTGCCCCAGCGCCGTCCCCGGAGCGGCACGTGTAAGGTCTTCCCATTAGCCAAACGGTCCATGTGAAACACCAGTAGCAATAAGGTGGAACAGTTGGTATTTAGCATCCATCAGGGAGTTTGTTTTGCCTGTCACCCGTGTCCCAAGCTGTGGCGGGGTGAGTAGGGGTTTTCCACCCAGCTGCTCTTGTTTCTGCCGTTGTGATCAGCGCTAAGCCCTTCCGCGCTTGAGGGTGTCAGTGAAAATATGCCCGGCCATGAGTCACCCCCGAAGGCAGATGGTGCGGCTGCCATCCTGCCGGCAAAACACACCGCGGAAAGGCGATGCCATATTTACAGCTCCTTTCCCGACGCTGGCAACAACTGAAAGGATTTTGCATTTCACGTCATACGGGGAAAACGTACTTCTGTAAATATGGGAGCGCTCTGTGGGCTCAAGACTAATGTAAAGAGAAAGAGAACCCTTTGTGAGTTCACCAGGACGCGCTCCGCATGAGCAGGACTTCAGGAGATGGCGTATCCATTACCATTCTCCATATCTGCTCCGTCCTCCTTGTGTGCCTAGCTAAAGGCACGGTGCAGAAGGGTTAAAAGATACTCATCTAAGTAAATTTAATCCTTTCCTTTCATTGTTCCTTTTTTTTTTTTGAATGCCAGGAGGCAGTGGAAGGAGAGAGCCGGGTGCATTTCCCAGCTGCAGGGTTGCCACCTCTCTATTGAGAGCAGCTTTTGTCATTACATAAAAACTCTGCAACACAAGACTTTTTATTCCCTTTTTTTTTTTTTTTTTATGATCTTGGTGACTGAAGTGACCCCTGTCCTCCAGACTAAATTTAACCTCAATTGCCAAGCTTCCAGTAGACTTTATGGCATCGGGAGGCTTTTGCAGGTTGTTTTTCTCCATCTCTGCAGCTGATTGAAAGACTTTATGTACCACCAGCAAAACATTTTACTGTTATGAAACCTCAATAGAAATGTAATGGCCTGCTGGATAAGCTCAGGGTCTTATGATGTTACTTCACAGAAAGCAAACTAATTGCTCCAGCAAAAAATCCAGGAGAACTTCAGCATGCGCCTGTGGTAGAGGGACACTTGATTTCATCAAAACTCAGTATTTTTTAGGTGTCTTTCTACTGTGTGGCAACAGAGGCTGGGCTGGAGGACAGCGAGTTGTTGACACCGACAGCTCTCTGCTCCTTTTCTGCTGTTGCCTGTTCTTGGAAGCATCAGGGAACGGGGAGCAGGAGCTTGTGGTGGCTGTACAACTAGGGAGAAGGTTAGCAAAGCAACTGCTCTTGTGTCCAAGGCCCTGGCTGGGGGGGACCTCAGTTCTCACCTTTACCAGAGACTGCTGGGCTTCACCTTCGTGATCACCAGTGCTATTTCAGCCGCCCTAACATATCGTGAAATCCATGCGAGGAGCTAGCAGACACCGGACTTTGTGAAACCTGCACCAAAATGGGGCGGGAGCCAGACAAGATGCCATAAAGCACCTCCAGTGACACCACCGTCTGTATCCCACCGCATGTGTCCATAACTATGTTGACCATATGTGAACTGGGTGCCAAAGTTCCCATTATGGTCAGAGGGGAGGCAGTCAGTGGAGTTTGGAGGATGGTTCATCTCAGCACAAGGCAGGCGTGACTCCCTCCCCAGTCTCCACCACCTGTAACTGGTTGGGCTGCTATGGAGTTTAGATCCCCACCACACATTTGGCCTCTAACATCACAGACACCTAAAATGAGGCAAATTGAACCCACCTTCTGCATGATGCTGTGTAACCCCCTCCCCATGTCTACGTTCTCCGTGCGTTAAATGCTGCTGTAAGCTGTTTAAGGAGCAGCTGTTCTGTACGCTAAACACTTACATGCGGGGCCTGAGGGTCTCCACAATGGCATTCTGGTAGAAATCCACAAGACTGAACTTTGTGAACGACCCTACAATAATCCAGTGCTGTGCGGAGAAGGAGGAGGATTCCCCTTCCCCTGGGACGAGGTGGGGATTTCCGAAGATGGCAATCACAGCTGCTTGGAGAGCCTTGGGAAGCTTCTCACTGAGATCTTCTGACCTCCACATCAGAAAAATTAGTCTGGCCATCTTATGAGAACAGGTTTCCTTGCTTTATTTTGCCTTCCCATGTTGACCAGAACCAAGGAAGTCTGAAAAACAAAGAGCTGTGGGAGGAGTTGAGCCAAAACACCTCACACCGGAGGAAGCTCTGGGACGGGGATTTGTTTCTGAGCTGTCTTCAGCAAGAACAAAGACTTGAGACTGGGCATCCCGTTCTCTCCCGTCTCATGGAGGGGAAATCTCTTCTCAGCCGAGGAAAGCAAGGTTTCCACCAGGACATTTTCACACTCACAGAGAGTGCTGGTGTAGCGCTTCTTGAGAAGCTTTGAGGGCAGCAGTCTCTACTTCAGACTGTGCTTGCCATAAGTATTTCTGGTGTCTGAAGGAAATGAACTTGTATCTATACCTGGAAGATGCACATGGCTGATGAGATCCCACACCCACATTTAACTCAACCCCTTGTGGAGGCTCACTGGCTTTACTGGCCAGAGCGAGCCCTCCTTACCCATCAGCTGGGTAGGTAGACCCTACCAAGGTCCACCAGCTAAGTTGGCTTGGTGCTGCTAATGAGCAGGAGTTGACACCAGTCACTGGTGTTTCAGCAGCCTGGGTGAAGTTGGCTTTCATCACAGGTGGAAGCATTTGACCCTGAGCCCTATCAAGTCATTACCAACTCGTTTTGACATCAATTAACAATTTACACCTTCTTCTAGAAGGTTTCTTCCAGAAGGGAGAATAGATGGATGCCCAGTTGATGAATCTGGTATGTCCTAAGGCAGGAGGTGGCTGAACTTGGCAGGGTTCTGAGGAGATGGTGGCATCTCAGGACATGTGTGGTAGTGATACTTTTGGCACTTACGTTTCAGACAAAACATGAGCTGATGCAAACCTTTGGGGTTGGGTGGGATTTTGGGGTATTGGTTGATGAGCTGTAGAGTCCTCAGCTCTACCTAAGCCGTGTCGTGGAGGTATATGTGTATTTGTGTATCTGTATATGTGCATTTGGTCCTATATGTTAAGAGAAAAGAAATATATATGCCTAGCTGTGTCATGGGCACATGAAATCACGGGAATATCAGGAATGTACCCTCCAGCGGTGTGGTTTGTAGTCCTTTATGTGAATTTAAAGCTATTTTCTAGCTTGTATTTAAAGAACATTATTATTTTATGTGAAAATCTGCTCTTCTGCAGTCATTATTATCTGATTCTGAGTTGTCAGGCATCATCTTCCTGTCCATTCTTTCATCTCTTCTGAAAAAAAATGGTTTTCCGTCTTGTTTGCCCTCCTTATCTTTCATTCTCTCCTTAAAAAGCTCTCTCTATATATACACATATATATAACCAAGATATATACATATATAACCAAGTTGTCCCAGTGTTTTGTCTCACAGAATGTTTTCCTAGCGCGACTTTACCAAAAGAAATCTCTACGCTTGCTCCTGCAAGCGTCGCACGGGCAAGTCAAGAGGTTGAGATCGCAATGGCACATGTCCTCTTCGAGCCCGGTAGATTGGAAAGATTGATTTAAAAAAAAAAAAAGCCCGAAAAATCACTCAGGAGCGTGCCGTGCAAGGTATTTCTTTGAGAACTCTTTCCAAAAAGCTGACGGCCCATGTTCATGCAATTTTCACGCTGTCTTGAAGGGTTGCGCTATTTCCAGAGCCCCTCCCATGCTGATCTATTCATGGCCAGCGCTTGGGCTCCTTTCACAAACAAAAATAGTCACAGGAATGGCCCTCACCCTGGATTTGAAGATTGCGAGTTATTTTGGGGTGAAGGCGAAGGTGAACGTGTTGTATGGCTGACGTTAACATGGCGGTTTTAAAGCCGTGAAATTTTGGAAAAGATTTAGGAACCCGTTCTTGGAGGTCAGCGGGACAAACCTCTCCTGCTGGGCGAGTGAATAGAAATGAGTTCATAATTACAGACTATAGTAGCGACACGTTTGCTTTTTCACCATTTTAATTGAGGTTTTTCAAAAAGGAAGAGAACTTAAAACAATACAGAAATGTCTTTTGTTCTTCCAGGGTCATTTACTGAGAGCTTTGCAGTGAGAGGAGAGGATGTTTATTAAAGAAAGCAACAATATCGAGACGCTATTTTAGTGCCGAAGTGCCTTTTCTAGCTGGAACAAAATGCGGTGTTTTGGATGGAGTGGGTACTTGCTGAAAACCAGCATGGAGCAAAATGATTTGCAGTGCTTTTAGGGAATTCAATAAATGGTGTTGAAACAGAAGAAAGAGAGAGGAAGGGAAGGAATTGAAAAGGTTGAAACACCCTTTTCCTTCTCAGTAGGATTTCCAAGTCAAATTAATTAGGTTTAATGGCACATGGGGCTCAACCCCTGAAGCAGCATCTGGAAATCAGGTTTTCATCCTCCTCTTTATGCTCCTGTCTTCTCCATGCCCTCCTGGCAGCTGATGGGCGTTCCTGGGGCCACCACAGAGACTCGCTTGAGGGGCACAGAGGGAACATCCCAAACCTGCTGGGGATGTCACAGCCATCCGTGCTGAGCAGGGTGCAGAGGAGTTGAGCCAGCGTAATCATAGAATCATAGGATGGTTTATGTTGGAAAGGACCTTGAAGATCATCGAGTTCCAACCCCCGGCCATGGGCAGGGACACCTCCCACCAGCCCAGGTTGCTCCAAGCCCCGTCCAACCTGGCCTTGAGCACCTCCAGGGATGGGGCGGCCACAGCTTCTCTGGGCAATTTGTTCCAGTACCTCACCGCCCTCAGAGTGAAAAATTACTTCCTAATATCTCATCTAAATCTCCCCTTTTCCAGTTTAAAGCCATTCCCCCTCGTCCTATCACTACATGCCCTTGTAAAAAGTCCC
>NW_009650210.1:23092-24517 GCF_000708025.1 Charadrius vociferus | reverse complement strand
CCGGAGGAAGCTCTGGGACGGGGATTTGTTTCTGAGCTGTCTTCAGCAAGAACAAAGACTTGAGACTGGGCATCCCGTTCTCTCCCGTCTCATGGAGGGGAAATCTCTTCTCAGCCGAGGAAAGCAAGGTTTCCACCAGGACATTTTCACACTCACAGAGAGTGCTGGTGTAGTGCTTCTTGAGAAGTTTTGAGGGCAGCAGTCTCCACTTCAGACCGTGCTTGCCATAAGTATTTCTGGTGTCTGAAGGAAATGAACTTGTATCTATACCTGGAAGATGCACATGGCTGATGAGATCCCACACCCACATTTAACTCAACCCCTTGTGGAGGCTCACTGGCTTTACTGGCCAGAGCGAGCCCTCCTTACCCATCAGCTGGGTAGGTAGACCCTACCAAGGTCCACCAGCTAAGTTGGCTTGGTGCTGCTAATGAGCAGGAGTTGACACCAGTCACTGGTGTTTCAGCAGCCTGGGTGAAGTTGGCTTTCATCACAGGTGGAAGCATTTGACCCTGAGCCCTATCAAGTCATTACCAACTCATTTTGACATCAATTAACAATTTAAACGTTCTTCTAGAAGGTTTCTTCCAGAAGGGAGAATAGATGGATGCCCAGTTGATGAATCTGGTATGTCCTAAGGCAGGAGGTGGCTGAACTTGGCAGGGTTCTGAGGAGATGGTGGCATCTCAGGACATGTGTGGTAGTGATGCTTTTGACACTTACGTTTCAGACAAAACATGAGCTGACGCAAACCTTTGGGGTTGGATGGGATTTTGGGGTATTGGTTGATGAGCTGTAGAGTCCTCAGCTCTGCCTAAGCCGTGTACGTGGAGGTATATGTGTATTTGTGTATCTGTATATGTGCATTTGGTCCTATATGTTAAGAGAAAAGAAATATATATGCCTAGCTGTGTCATGGGCACATGAAATCACGGGAATATCAGGAATGTACCCTCCAGCGGTGTGGCTTGTAGTCCTCTATGTGAATTTAAAGCTATTTTCTAGCTTGTATTTAAAGAACATTATTATTTTATGTGAAAATCTGCTCTTCTGCAGTCATTATTATCTGATTCTGAGTTGTCAGGCATCATCTTCCTGTCCATTCTTTCATCTCTTCTGAAAAAAAATGGTTTTCCGTCTTGTTTGCCCTCCTTATCTTTCATTCTCTCCTTAAAAAGCTCTCTCTATATATACACATATATATAACCAAGATATATACATATATAACCAAGTCGTCCCAGTGTTTTGTCTCACAAAATGTTTTCCTAGCGGGACTTTACCAAAAGAAATCTCCACGCTTGCTCCTGCAAGCATCGCACGGGCAAGTCAAGAGGTTGGGATCACAATGGCACACGTCCTCTTCGGGCCAGGTAGATTGGAAAGATTGATTTTTAAAAAAAAAAAAAAAAAAAAAAAAAAAACCCA
>NW_009650210.1:0-22101 GCF_000708025.1 Charadrius vociferus | reverse complement strand
TCAAAGCCCCATCCAGCCTGGCCTTAAATACCTCCAGGGATGGGGCTTTTGCAACTTCTCTGGACACTTCCAGTGCCTTACCACCCTCAGATTGAAAAATTTCTTCCTATTATCTAATCTAAATCCACTTTCTTCCAGTTTGAAGCCATTCCCCCTTGTCCTATCACTACATGCCCTTGTAAAAAGTCCCTCCCCAGCTCTCCTGGAGCCCCTTTAGGCACTGGAAGGGGCTCTAAGGTCTCCCCGGAGCCTTCTCCAGGCTGAACCCCCCCAACTCTCTCAGCCTCTCCTCACAGCAGAGGTGCTCCAGCCCTCTCATCATCTTCATGGCCCTCTCCAACAGCTCCCTGTGTTTCCTGTGTTGGGAGGTCCAGAACTGGAGGCAGTACTCCAGGTGGGGTCTCACCAGAGCAGAGCAGAGGGGCAGAATCCCCCCCTCGCCCTGCTGGCCACACTTCTGATGCAGCCCAGGATACGGTTGGCCTTCTGGGCTGTTATCATGCATTGCCAGCTCATGTTGAGCTTCTCATCACTCAGAATGGAATCAGAATGGTATCTCAGAAAGGAATAATAGAGTATCTCGAGTTGGAAGGATCCCATAAAGATCATTGAGACCAACTGCCTGCTCCTCGCAGCTCTGCCTAAAACTAAACCGTATGATTAAGAAAGCTGTGCCGGCTGAAGCTAAGCATCCCAGAGAACAAGGTGAAGAACTCCTTGTTGGACTGCCGGTCCTTCATGATGAGGTTCCTCAAGGAGTAAGTGTTCATATGCATGGAAGTCTCAAATGAACAGTCAGCACTTGCCCCGCCTGCCTGAGCAGAGCCAACGGTCACAGGGCATCAGCCGAGGGGTTGGTTACAGGCAATTTAGAGACAGATCATCATTTCTTTCAGTTTGATTGTCCGCAACATCGGTAGGAGTTATTACACTAAATTAATTCTCCGAACCGCGGGTCCCTAGAGGACAATGTTGTCTTGGCGGTTTGTTCCTAAAAGGGCTCAGCTGGGTGATTGCGTTACTGCGGCTTAATGAATTACAGCACGTGAAGCTGGGCGGCAGTAATTGCCTGTGCGTGCAGAGTGCCTTACGCTGCAACCCCTCCACCCAGCTGGGAGATAAGTCACCTTATCTTATGGTTGCCATGCCGTCCTGCATCAGCACAGGGGCAGGAGTTTTTCATTTGCAATTAGGTGTGCTAGCGGTGTGCTGGAGCTGGTCGGGAGGTCAGTAAGAGCAGGAGGAGAGCTGTGGTGGGTCAGACCAGACCACCTGGCTTGATGACCAGCAATGGACACCAGGAGGAGCGTGAGAACAACAGGGTATGAACGTAACGCTGCTTCCCAGCGGTGGTGTCCTCTTCTTAACGGTCGGACGCAATGATCTTAAAGTTCCTTTCCAACCAAAATGATTCTATGATTCTTCAGGAATTTACAATTTGTGGATCTGGACATTTGCTCACCTTTGCATCCGGTAGCTCCTGATGGATTTGCCTTTCAATGTGCTTTTTGAACCCTTGTAAACTCCTGGTACTCATATCTCCTATAGCATAGCTCCCCGTTTCAACTGTGCATTATGGGAAGAAATACCTCCTTTTGCTTATTTTGAACCGTCTTTCATTTCATGTTGTGAGAGTTAAAGTGCTCGTGTGGCTGTGCCTGCAGACTGAGTGCCGGTTGAACGCTGCCTTAGCTCTTCAGTTGTGTTCAGCAAAGTAGGAATCAGCATTTAAAACAGGTTTTGCCATTTTGAAAGCAAGACCATCAACAGGAGCGTTCACCAGTGCCTGCTCTGGTATTATAGAATGGTTTGGGTTGGAAGGGGCCTTTAAAGGCCACCTAGTCCAACCCCCCTGCCATGAGCAGGGACATCTTCAACCAGATCAGGTTGCTCAGAGCCCCATCCAACCTGACCTGGAATGTTTCCAGGGATGGGGCATCTCCCACCTCTCTGGGCAACCTGCGCCAGGGTCTCACCACCCTCAGCGTAAGCAATTTCTTCCTTCTATCTACTCTGAATCTCCCCTCTTTTAGTTAAAACCATCAGCCCTTGGCCTGTCGCTACAGGCCCTGCTAAAAAGTCTGTCCCCATCTTTCTTATAAGCCCCCTTTTAAGGGGCTCTCTGTGACAATCCTGACCAGAGTTGGAAGAGATTCATCTTGTTGAGGACAAAGTCCACCACGGCCCTTCCCAAGGGCTCCTCTGGTTAAAAACAGGACTGGGAAGTGCCATCTCTCCTCCACCCTTTCAAGTGCAGTATGTTCTCTCTGCTTAAGCTCCGAGTGGCACAAGTAGCTTTAAGTATTGAAAGGCCACAATAAGGTCTCCCCGGAGCCTTCTCTTCTCCAGGCTGAAAAACCCCAACTCTCAGCCTGTCCTCACAGGAGAGATGTTCCATCCCTCTGATCATTTTTGTGGCCCTCTACCCAGGGCACCTTGGTCTTCTTGGTTGTATTGGTTTTGCTTTGGTAGCTGATGATGTGACTTACTTGTTTTTAACCAAGGTGGCAGGAAAGTCCTCGTCACGTGGGCAAGAGTAGGGTGCTGTTGGGTCAATCAGCTGTAGGAAGAGTCACAGGGAAGCAATACAAGAGCTGTCCCCAGGGCAGACAGCCAGAGATGAAACAACGCTGCGGTGTTTTGTTGTCCATCAACCTCAAAGTGCTTTTTGGCAGAGGGCTGCTCTCAGCAACCCCCTTTCCCTGCGAGGAAAGCGAGGCAGAGAGACGGGAAGGGGGTGTAGTTGGACCTTCCCCCACCACAGACCTTGCAGTGAACCCGTGGCCACCAGATCCTCGTATGCGCGAACCCCGTCACCCATGAGACTGTCCTTCAAGGCTGCTCTTTTAGAGTCATGTAGTGCAAAACACAACTGTCTACGTGATGCTTTTTCAGCCGGCCAGAATTGAGGGAAGGAAATATAGCGGCAGGTTCCTCTGCACTAGGAAACCGATCTGTTATTGAAATGGCTTTCTCTTTGGTGGAGTGTTTCCGGCACGGCTCCTCAGTACTGGAAATAGGTTTATCCATCTACGCGTTGTTTTTCAGCAAGAGTTCATGGAGGTGTTGTCAGCAGCCAGGCACCGGAGTGAATATGAAGTGAAATAATTTGTTTCTTTCTCCTGCTTTCAGTCCTCGAATATAAATGGGCCGTTGCTGGTGATGGCTTGGAACGAGCACTGAGGGCTTTGTGCCACCAGATTGCTCTCCAAAGTTATCTGGCAACTGAACTGAGAGGTAAGGGCAAGCAGAGGGTGATGCTTTTGATGCATAAAAAAAAGTCCTATGGCATTCCCCGTGTCACACAAGGTCTTTCCAGGAGACCTGGCCCATTTGAAGAAGCCCAACAGCATTTTGACAGTGTGGCTGCATGGTTTCACGGGTGACTTCCAGTTTTTGGCCATGGCAAGTAGCCACCCTCTCTGCAGGGGAGTGTTTACCACCTACTCCTTCTCCCCGCAAGCCCAAGTTGGGGACTTTGGCCCCGAAGACCTGGGAGGGAGCAATGTGCTGAAGCTCTGCAGGGCCTCCTGGCATGGTTAGTGCGCGAAGAAGTTGCCAGCTCAAGTTGTTTGGGCTCTTGTTGCAGAAACAATATTTCTGTCTGACCCCAGTTAGCAACTGATGTTTGCAAAATAAAGAAGTCAAGGCACTGGAAATACTTTCCATTCCCACTCTTGTCTCAGCCCAAAATATTAGTATTAAAAATATTGCATCTATTATATGCAGCTAATATCTCTGCTGGCACATAAATCACCCAGGGATTTTTCATCTCCATATTAAAAAAAAAAAAAGTTAACTATGCTCTATTTTTGGGTTTTTGTTAACTGTTTTGTTTCCATTTATTCCTTCTAAAGCCACAGCAGTCTGTCTCCAAGGGACCATCTGTGGGAAAGCGAGTCCCTAGATTGATGCGGAAGGTGCCGGGGTCATTAACAGGCATGAAGGCGCTGAGTATCTGCTCTTTCTCTGATAATGTCTTTATTTAGCGTGACAGCCTCCGGGGCATGAGTGGACAACAGGCTGCTTTATTTCATTTAAACTAACATTGCTCCATCCATTCCCAGCATTGTGCAGATGCTATGGATCATCCCGATTTCCCACTTAAAACTGGGGGTGCTGGACCCCAAGCAGCAAAAGCCAGCAGCTACATGGAGCTGCAGAAGGTGACCCAGCTCTGTGCCTCCACCCGGGCAGCGTGTTTCCATCCAAACTGATGAGTGGCAACTTGTCCAAGAGAAAGTGAATTTTTGGAATGGTTCAGACCCTGGCATAGCTCAGCACATCCATGTGAGCGTTAGAATCATAGAATGGTTTAGGTTGGAAGGGACCTTGAAGAGCGTTGAGTTCCCCCCCCCCTGCCATGGGCTGGGACACCTCCCACCAGCCCAGGTTGCTCCAAGCCCTGTCCAACATGGCTTGAACACCTCCAGGGATGGAGCTTCCACAACTTCTCTGGGCAACCTGGGCCAGTGTCTCACCACCCTCACAGTCAATAATTTCTTCCTAATATCTCATCTAAACCTCCCCTCTTTCAGTGTAAAACCATTCCCCCTCATCCTATGGTTCCACTCCCTGATCAAGAGTCCCTTCCCAGCTCTCCTGGAACCCCTTTAGGTACTGGAAGGGGTTCTAAGGTCTCCCCAGAGCCTTCTCTTCTCCAGGCTGAACAACCCCAACTCTCTCAGCCTGTCCTTACAGCAGAGGTGCTCCAGCCCTCGGATCATCTTCGTGGTCTCCTCTGGCCCTGCTCCAACGGATCCATGTTCTTCTTACATTGAGGGCTCCAGAGCTGGACGCAGTACTCCAGGTGGGGTCTCACCAGAGCAGAGTAGAAGGGCAAAATCACCTCCCTTGGCCTGCTGGCCACACTTCTTTTGATGCAGCCCACGATACAGTTGGCCTTCTGGGCTGCGAGAGCACGTTGCCGGGTCCAGCTCAATCGATCCTACCTCCCGAAGCTCTATGCTAAATGCCGCAGCTTCTGGGCTGCAAGAGCACATTGCCGGGTTCAGCTCAATCGATCCTACCTCCCGAATCTCTATGCTAAATGCCACAACGTGCTGCATCATTTTTAAAGAAGTTTTCTTTAATATGCTTGAGAAAGGCTTCTGGTACGCATAAGTCCAAAGCATCTCTGCTCGTTGTGTTGGTGTTTTAGCAGATCCTGGTGTCGGAAGTAATTGCTTGCCGTTGACTTTGGGTCAGCTTGTGTCTGGACAGCTGTTAGGAGATACTGTCAAATCTTGCCTTAGCTTCTGCAGAAAAGACATTTATTTCTTCACTAGAAAGCACTGGTATAAATAGGATATGGAAAAAAACTAGGATGTCTCCTTGCTTGCAGGTCAAAGAGTCACAGAGGTCTAAAGGAAGACAGCTGAACAAAAAAGCAGCAGGTGGGGGCTTGGATGGACTATTTAGGATGTGTCTTGAGGGACAGGACCATGGAGGGCTGGTGGTGGGCTGTGTCTGTGCATCTTGGCACGAGTTTAAAGTTTATATCTCTTGGAGGATTACCAGATCCTGGGATAACTGATCAGCCTTGGTGTATTTTTAAAGGAGACAGCCTGGAGTCTGCGATATAAGCTCTTTTATTGCAAAGGAGTAAAAGATGAATCTTTATTCACTCGACTCGCATTCTTACCGGTAGTCCAGGATCCGTGTGTATTTGCGCTCAGCAGATGTTTGGGAACCATCAAGTACCATGGTTATGTCTTTTAGATCTAAGCTATTTCAGCTAAACTGGATGCAGTTCCTGGTCACTGTGTTTTCCTATGGTTTTCATGTCATTTTTGCAAGCGTGTTTACAGCACGCTAAGAATCCAAAAACCATAATTCCAAGCAATGTAGTTTCTGAAGGGAACCATTTCCAAGCAATTTCTACATGAAATCACTGTAGTGATTTCTACACCAGTCTGGGCAATCAGCCTTGAAGTCCAGGGGGTGTCTTCCTAGCTGGTTGCCCGGTCTGTGCAACAAGGGCCTCCATCTGGACATCCCTAATGATTTGTGGGAGATCCAGCAAAGCATTTAAAGAGCTGTTTTGGAGCTATCTCACATGCCATCTGTACTTGGGATGTCTTTCCCAAGCTGGTGTTGCAAAACAGCTACTTAAATTCCTCCTGAAGATTCATTTCCATGAAGTTTAGAAGAAAATAGCTGACTCAGGCAGCCTGTACGGCCAAGCATTGCAGTATGGGAGGACTTTCATTGGACTTCAGCAGTAGACAAGTTTGCTCTTCGATGTTTTGCTGAGTCTGTGCCGATGGACTTCGTGCCGTGTCCTTTCAGCCCAGCGGCACTGTCTCTGCTCCTGCAGCACAGCCTGCAGACTGGGTGCTCATCTGGTGGTCCAGTGGGGTGTCCATCGCTGTGGTGTGGGAAGTAGCGGACGCTGATGGTGTGAAGTGACGCTGTAGTAAGGCACAGGGGGAAATCAGGTCTGGTTTTGTGTTTGGAAAGGCCAAATCAGTCAGCATTCCATAGCAGAAGATAGTGCATCCCATGATAAACAGTGCTTTGTGTCAATCCTACACCTGTTTTTTGGATGGGTTACTGTGTGAGCACCTTGGATGTCTTTGTGTGAAGCCCTTCAATCGTCGAATCGTAGAATGGTTTGGGTTGGAAGGGACCTTTAAAGGCCACCTAGTCCAACCCCCCCACCATGAGCAGGGACATCTTCAACGAGATCAGGTTGCTCAGAGCCCCGTCCAACCTGACGTGGAATGTTTCCAGGGATGGGGCATCTCCCACCTCTCTGGGCAACCTGGGCCAGGGTCTCACCACCCTCAGCATAAAAATCAATGCTACCCTGTTGGTTTAGAGTGAGTCTTGTTCTATTGTAAGGGCCAAACAAAATAATCTTTAGCAAACAAAGACAGACGTGATGTCCAGGCCCAAGGGAAGGTTGTCTGCAGCAGCTGCCCCCCAAGACCAAGGTGATGATGAGGAGTTATTCCCAGGTAGGCGGTTCATCTGAAGGTTTCATAATGCTTTTCCCAGCAGCCAGATGCTGTGAGCCTCATCAAAAACAGCTCTACCCTCATAGCGTTGTTTTTGTTGGCTGTGCTTGTCTTCTAGAGTTCATTGTATGTTTTCGAGGATGCATACGTGTAAGACCTAAAGCATGCGTTATGTCTCAACTGTTCAAAGATGATTTTAGATCCTGATCATGACCAGTTTGACAGGTGGATTTTCTACGCTTCCAGAAATGCCGACTTGGTCTAATGATTGGGATAGACTTTAACCCTAGTTTGACAGGTGGATTTTCTACGCTTCCAAAATGCCATGTGCATCCAGAAATGCCGACTTGGTCTAGTGATTGGGATAGACTTTAACCCTATTGACAGAAAGGCATAAAAAGAAGTGTGAATAATTTCATTTTTGTTCTCAGGAGTGAACATGACATCTTGTTCCCTTCTCATCTGAGAAAAATGCAAACAAAAATGAAACCGGAGCCAAGCGAAACCAGTTTGAGAGAGAAAGCCAAAGGGAAAACACACACAAGTCCTGTGTTCTTCATTCTTGGAGCTGGTGGTCGTTGCTTTCTGTGGGGTATTGAGGTTTTTGATGAAATTGTGTGGAACCGTCAAGCTTATTATGTTGTTTCCCACTCTCAGTCATAGCGAGGGTAGAAAACGGCCGTGGCTGGGCTGTGGTTCTCCCTTCACGAAGCAAAGCTGAGTTATCATTATACACACACATAAGATATCAGAGTGCCTTTGACGGAGGTAGGCTTGGTGAAGAATACTTTTAGGGGAAGTCAGGCCTCTAAAATATAAATTCAGACCTTCCTCCTCATTATATTAATAGCATTATTCCCATTGACCTCCCAGAGCAGGATTAGACCTCCAGGACCAGTTTTAGACGCTGTAAAATTCCACAATCTGCGAACTGGGATCCTTCAGGCCCTCCAGTTTGGACCACGGTCTCCCTTAGGTACCCAAAGCCAGTGATGACGGGCGTTTTTGACGGCAGCATCACTGCCATCCCCAAACCCCTCCAGTAGCGTCTGCTCGGGGGTGCCAGTCCATTTTTTTGTGGAGCTGCATCCCTCAAGGTGAAGCAGCTGGTCTGGCTGGAATATGCTTAGTTCAGAAAGGCTGCGCCAGGAGAAGTTGGTTTGTTCAGGGGATGTTTCAGAGGACTTTTCCTCTTCCTGTCCTTTCCCTTTTCAGGCTGAGCTAGTTAGTACAGCCAGGGAGAACCCAGTTGCTATCCATCTCTGTGAATTTAACTCTTTCAGTGGTGACTCTTAAGAGTTTTATTGAATTTCCCTCCCTCTCACTGGAAAATTACTGTGGGATTTTCAAAAATAAGATGGGGAGAGGTGGCCCTTCATCCCACAGAGCAGGCCCTGCCAGTCCTCCGTTTACAGGTGTCGTCGCTGTGAGTCTTGGGTGCTCTGCTCTTCCAGCTTTAGGAGATGCCACGAATAAGTGGGATCTGGGGGTAGAAGGTCGCGCAGAGTCCATTTCTGCAGCAGATCTTAATCTGTCCCTTGTAACAGTAATTGCTGATTAATCATAAGTCATGGTAGTAGCAAAGTTGATCATGAGATGCTCCAGACACTTAGAATCATATTCCTGGTCCTCTTCCTGGTACATGCATGAGGTCCTGCCTGGGCAGAAGAAAGGATGGAGAGAAACTTTCTGTCCACAAAATGTGGTGAGGAACGTTTTCATTCACCAGAAGGATGAAGGGGAAGCAGAAGGTTTGTCCTTGGCCATGGCACCGCTCTGTTCTCAACTTCTTGCCCGAGTGGCTACAAGTCCATATTAGTTGTTAATTGCTGGGTGGCCCTGGCGGTGTCCACCAAGACAAAAACAGCATCCCTCCCCTCTGAGGAGCTTAGCGTGCCCAGAAGGGTTTGTCCCATGGGATTGAGGACAAGCATGGTGTCCAGGCAGGTTCTTCAAAAGCAAGAGCCAAGATGTCCAGAGCACTCCATCCCTGAGCCCACAGATGGGATCTCAATCTGTTTGACTGGATGTTTGGCTCTGCACCGTGGGGTAAATATCTCAAGTGCCATCAGAGATGTAGCTCCTTACCTCTCGGTATTTGTAGGAATTGCCTAACCAAATCTCCGTGCAACCACCAGGAGAATGTAACCCCACATTGTCCTCCGGCTCTCCACATGCCAGACAAACGGTGGGGGCTCTCGGAGGACTTGTCTCACTTCGGGGGGGATATGAGCAGGGCTGACAGGACGGAGCAACTGTGTTTTAGACCACAGCTGTGCACGTGTCTGGAGTTATTTTCCCCAGCCTTGTGCCTTCCAGCCTCTTTCCTTGGGATGAAACGACGTAGTAAAAACTTGTAGGAATCCTGTATTTCTGAGCACGTAGGCTGGTAATCACCGAGACAGCTGAAGCCTTAGATTTGTTTGCGTAGGCTCCTCCGACACAGCAGACATTTGTCAGATCTAAATTCTGTTGAAAGGTATCTCGTTTAGTTAATTAAATAAAAAAAAAAACGGTGGAGAAACGACAGCAGAAGCGATACCATCCTATTTCCAGCTCAGCAACCCTCACTGTCTCCCCTTGGTTTTTAGTACTTCTGCAGTTTTCTTGTGACTCTGAAGGTCTCTTTAGTTTCCATGTTGACTGATGGCCAAATTCCCCATCCCACTGAAGTCAGGGGGAGTTTTGAGCTGAAGCAGAATTTGGCCTTTGAAGTGAAAATAGTTATTTAACATTAAACAGAGTCAAGAGGTAAGAGACCGTTGTGCTGTCTAGATGCTTTTTCTTGTAGCTGAAGTAGGGTCACCTGCAAGGCGCCATGTCCTTACAACAAAGGATCAGCAGAGAGGGACAGAAGAAGGATTTCCCAATAGCTACGGCATTTTTCTGGGGTCATTTCTCCCTTTTCATAGAATCGTAGAACGGTTTAAGTTGGAAGGGACCTTAAAGATCATCGAGTTCCAACCCCCCTGCCATGGGCAGGGACACCTCCCACCAGCCCAGGTTGCTCCAAGCCCCATCCAACCTGGCCTTGAACACCTCCAGGGATGGGGCAGCCACAGCTTCTCTGGGCAATCTGGGCCAGGGGCTCACCACCCTCACAGGAAAGAATTTCTTCCTAATATCTAATCTAAATCTCCCTTCTTGCAGTTTGAAGCCATTCCCCCCTCGTCCTATCCCTACATGCCCTTGTAAAAAGTCCTTCCCCAGCTCTCCTGGAGCCCCTTTAGGGACTGGAAGGCCGCAATAAGGTCTCCCCAGAGCCTTCTCTTCTCCAGGCTGAACAACCCCAACTCTCCCAGCCTGTCCTCCCAGCAGAGGTGCTCCAGCCCTCGCAGCATCTTCATGCCCTCCTCTGGCCCCGCTCCAACAGGTCCATGTCCTTCTTACACTGAGGGCTCCAGAGCTGGATGCAGTACTCCAGGTGGGGTCTCACCAGACTAGAGTAGAAGGGCAGAATCCCCTCCCTCGCCCTGCTGGCCACACTTCTTCTGATGCATCTCAGAGATGTTGCTGTGTGATTCAAGCTTCAGCTGTTCCTCCATTCGGCATCACGAGCTTAAAACCCCGGGCTGGGAAGTGCCTTTGGGTTCCTACATGATCTGGTTCCCTAAGCTTGGCAGGTCATCCCAAGTCACCATCTTGGCTCTCCCGCCCTTGACCAAGCACGAGGTCATTTCCCTCAACTCAAGCCACAGCGGGTGCATGTGGTGGGATGCCCTTGTCCCTATCTTGCCCCTTCCTGGGGCTCTCCACCTCCCCAATATCTCCGTCACACCTGAGAGCGAGGATAGGAAATCTCAACCTCCGCGGCTTTGCGATGCTCAGCAGCCAAAAAAAAGTTTTAAGATCTGGGCCCCGTTCTCCCCGCTTTGGCTCTTCTTCGCCACAGAGTCCTATTTCTTCTTGGCTTTTCTTCTTCGCTGGGGTGTTGGGAAGATAAAAGCACACGACAAGTCTTTGCCTGAATGCTGGATGATCGTCTGGACCCCCGCCTGCTGCCAAGTCACGGACGTTGCTTCTTGTTTGCCATTCTCCTTCCTTTGCCTTTTATTTCATGCACATTTTTTTTGCCCTTAACTTGTTTAACTCTGGTGTTTTCTCTCCTGTGGTCAGCGACTGCAGAGCTTCAGTTTTTGTCTGCTCTGTCCCTTTGCCATGGGGGTATCGCCTTTTAGCTGTCCTCTACGGGGACGGAGCTGCCCGTCCTCTCCCTCTCTTATTGCAAAAGCCCCAAACTGAACAATCTCGCACATTCCACGTCAGCTTAAGTGGTTTTTTTTTTAAATCTTTTATCATTTCTCTGCATTATTTGCAACGTAAATACAGTTAGCAGCCTGTCTGGCTTATAACCCGAGGCTGAAAGCGCACCCAAACGGTTAAACTCAGATGTTTGAGAGGAGAGCAAAACCACACAGAGCAAAACGCTGGATTATATCAGCAAAACTCTTGCACGCTTAAGCATGTGAGGACTCGGTACTAGATAAGGGGTTTAACTAACTTTTATTTTGACATTCCCCTTTTAATAAGCGTTGCTCTTTACAAAGCGGTTGATGTGATTGTGTTACCAAGAGGAAACAAAGAAACGCCAGGAAAACTTGATGCGGAGAATCTGTCCTCGTAAAAAGCTTGTAAGCTCCAGCAAACAGGAAAGCTTCTCCCATCTCCCTTTTTTTTATTTCCCTCCCATTCAGCTTGTAAAAAAAAAAAAAAAAGTTGAATATCTCAGAAAACCGGATCCGGTGGTCTGAGACTAAACACAAATTCCTTCCACTGCCACCACGAACAAGCCTCTTCGTCCTGCCTTCGCCAAACGCGAGCCCTCACTCTTTATGGTTAAGAGCCAGTTGGCTTCGGAAAATAGGTTTTAACTCCTGGGGATGCCAAGGAATACAGATTTGATGGGCAGATGGCTTTGGCAGGCAGGGTTGGAGGCTGTTTAGCCGCTGACCATTGAAATGTATTTGTGAATGGCCGCTTCCTTCGTCCGAATGTATTTAGCCGAGCGGTGCAGATGATGAAAATAAAATTAATTGCTGTTCTGTTTTACCTCAAACCAGGACACCGCTCTTTATCCGAAGGGAGGTGGGGGTTTGGCGTAAGGGATGAGGCTGAGCAGGGGGATTATGATGGATGTGGGCACCGCAGCGCTTGCTGTTGTTTCCCTCTTTCAGGGGATGATGCTGGGGAGATGTCCCTTGCGAGCCTCCAACACTGCTCCCAGCAGCCTTGTAAGGAGCCTGGAGTTAACGCATCCCATGTGCTCTCAGAGCCGATAACGAGTGTTAAAAAGGCAGCGAGCAGGCAGGGAGCTGCCGCCGCGCTTAGAGCTAGCTCTGCACCGTCCCAGGTGACGGCAGCTGATGCCAGGACCATCTCCATCTTAATTGCGTCCTCGGTGATGGCATGCTGGCTCAGCCTTTCCCACTGGGGAGAGCCATGCTGCAACCTGTGTGGAAATCTAAAATGTCCGAGGCTGCCAAAGCAGTTTTTCCATTCAACTGTTGGTTTTTTGGGGACCCGCCGTCTGAGCTACCGGTTACGGCCAGCATGCAGGGACTTGCTCACCACTTGTGAGCTGCTGTAGTCTCTCTGGCAAACCATTTGCAGGCAATTCCTCCTCTTTGTGCCTGTTGAATTTCCATGGCATCCATTTGGAGCCATATTCATCCAGCCTCCTATCCGGAGGTAATGGTCCCGGCTCCCCCCACGTGTGGTCCTCAGCTTCTTCATCCATATGCACGTTCTCTTCCAGTTTGGCAATGATGAAGGACACGCATAAAGAAAGGCCAAACAAAACCATTTGGTGTGGGCACCGCTTTTACCTGGTGATTTGCTTTTTAGCTTTTTTTTTGGCTCTCTTAGGAATTCCCTATACGCTTCAAATGATGGACTACAAACCAATGTCATGTTGGTACAGCAGAGATGGCAAGCAAGAGGAGCAAGCAATGCTGCGGGCCAGGTGTATTGGGAGCTCCTTAGATCTTCAGAAAAACAAAAAAAAAATCTCCTGATATTTCTTGCCTGCCTGACTTCCCGCTGCTGAGCTGGGACTAATCAGATCTTCTCTGGTTTAATGTGGAATCAACGCCAAAAAAACCCACAGGAACCTGGGAGAGATTTTCCTGGGAACCAAAGACAAGTTCTCTAAGTGTTCATGAAAACTTTCAGCTGACATATGCCTTTTATTGAAAGAGACTGAGAGGCATGAGTTGGTATTAGGTTGCGTTAGACGCAAAGAAATCGGCTCTCCTTTTGTGGTAGGGAGACCCACAGAGCCCACCCACCAAGGGCCAGGCAGTTTGGTGGGATAGAAGATGCGTTGACCAAACAGGACCGTGCAGGAAAGGGTGTACTAATGACTTTGTTTGACTTTTCCAGGAGACAACAGAGACTTCCCGGTGGGAACAAGCCTCAGCAGCACGCAGATCATCAGCAAGGTGGCACCAAACACAACAGGGACCACCAGAAACTCTACCAAGGAGGCCAGGCCCCTCACTCCTCAGGCAGGACGGGCCACCACGGCTACAGCCAGAACCGGAGATGGCACCACAACCAGAAACACTCGCCCAACGACAAAGAAACGCACAGAAACGCCAAAGAGACTGAGAATTTGAAAATTGAGGACACCTCTGTCTGCACGGTGCATATTCCCGTGGAGACGCAACGAGGCCCGGAGGCTGTGGAGAAGCAGTCTCAGCAGTACATCCAGGAGTCAGAGACCAAGCAGAAAGACAGTATTCACGAGCGCATTGGGGAAAGACCCAAGATCAATTTGCTTCAGTCTTCCAAAGACAGGCTGCGGAGGAGACTAAAAGAAAAGGTATTATTTCTCAGGGAAACGTTGGGTTTCCTTTTTTCCAAGAGTCTGGCTGTTGGCCGTTCTCCATACAAAGGGTGAGGTGGGCTGAAGGGACCTTTCCATGAACACACCCAACTTACCTTAATCCCTCAGTGCCAACACTTCTCTTGAAGTGTCATCGTGCTTCTTCAGGAGGCCTTTTATTGACACAATGCTAAGATTCTTAGCTTGACTTCTTGGTTGAGGTTGCTCCCAGCTTGAGTTCTCCAAGAAGGACTGGGAACTCTCCACCTACCCACGCAGAGACCCTTGGGGAAGGTTGACGCACACGTGAGCTGTGACGTGGGGACTCCTTCCCCAGCGGCTGATCCCAACTGACTGCCTCCGTGTCTGCAGAGCTCATCTTCTTTGCAAGGAGGTCTAAAAAAGGAAATTTGTCTCCGCAATTACAGAGCTTTGACTTTCGAGTGCTGAATAGTTGGAGTCAGCTACTTAGAAGTTGATATCCATTTATCTCAGCAATGAATTGAAACACCCTTATCTTTCCCCCTTCCTTCCAACAACCCAACAATAACAAATCTATTGCATGCGAGTGACAGAGAAGAAATCCTTCTTGGAAACAATATTCGGCCTCAGATTTCAGAGGAATTCAGAGATGATATCTGCATTTGTCCCCTGTGAAACTCATATTCTTTCTCTTGAGATTCTTTTGTCAGACTGGAAAACGCGTCCGTGAGGGTATCTCCAATGAGATTTCCAAAATACGTAGCAAAAATAACCTGAACATATACAATTCCATGGGAGTGCATGTTGGAAATGTATACCTTTGAATGCATGCACATTTACTATTTATGTATGCGGCCTGAGGGGGAGGCAGAGATTTTGTTAGTTATTTTTATGTTCTTTAAAGCAATGGGAGTACAGCGGGGACTTTCAGAGTATTCATTTTAACGCTCACCCTGAGAATTTATAGTCTTATAAGAAACACATCACATAAGCCCCCACTCTTGGGTGGGGTGTAGTCAACACAACTGGTTTCCTGATGGGAGTTTTGGACAACTCCAACTACCAGTTGGCATTGGGGTTGTCTGAAAAATTGCTGCGGGTTTGTATTGTATAGCGCATTTTAAGACTGCACAAGGAGAAGGGAAGGGAGCAGAGCATAACAAGCGGGATGCGTGCTTTACACTGGGGGAAAGGGACAAATGCATAATTAAATGCTGAAAAGAAGCAATAAATTCTATGTTAGTGACGTGAAGTGAGAAGTGTAACAGTCAAGACATGGAAAAGTTAGAAGTTTTTCTGATGATCGTGTGACATCTTTGATCTCAATTTAGAGCATTAAATATATATTTAAAAAGTAGGTATTTTTGTAGGATTGTTATCTGAGCATTTGGCAAACATCAGCGCACTTTCAAAATAGAGACCAAAAATATCCACTATCACCGTGTTGCAGACACCCCCAAAAACCTATCCAAGATGCCAAAGCCAGTCTGGAATGATCCTGACCTTGGCATCCTGGCTCAGGACCGTTGAGCACATCTTCTCTCTGAGCTGAGGGGAAGAATTAGGGGATTAAGTGCTGTGGGAAATGGAGAAAGAGAATGTTTCTGGGGCTGGACTTATTCACTTGTGGTTTTCCATGCTGAGATGACACCATTGTGCTTCTAAAAGATGCTTTGATTTTTCTATGTCTGTTTGTTTATATGTCTCCCCAATCCCCTCCCCTCTTTGCTGTTTGTGGAAGGACAAGGGCTGATATGTCTGTTTTTTCCTTGTGTAACAGATGCCTTGTCTTTCCCTTTTCACGGACCAGGACGAAGTCACGGTGGAAACCACCAATCCTGAAAAGAACAAAATGGACAAATTAATTGAAATCCTCAACAGCATGAGGAACAACAGCAGTGACGTTGACTCCAAGCTCACCACCTTTATGGAGGAAGCCCAGAACTCTACCAACTCTGAGGAGATGCTGGGGGAGATAGTCAAGACCATTTACCAGAAAGCGGTGACGGACCGCAGCTTTGCTTCCACAGCAGCCAAGCTCTGTGACAAAATGGCCCTTTTCATGGTGGAAGGAACCAAATTCCGGAGTCTGCTCCTCAACATGTTGCAGGTAATGAGATAAAATTACTTGGTTAGATGCCTGCAGCTTCACTCCGCCTGATCTTGTCGTGCATTTGGACAGGAGCTGAGATGTTACCAAATTCCTTTTGAAGCCAGTTGATGAGAGGACAACAGAAGTGTACTTGGAAATTTGTCTGTGCGCATCTGTAGTGGTTACGGTAGATAACGTGGCACCGAGGGCATTGTCACGTTGCTCTTAATTCCCATGTCATGAACTGTACGTGGAATTACGGTATCTCACACCAGGGCCCATCTGTGAAATGAGCGGGTTGCTTGCAGCAGCATGCCCATGGTGTGAAGAGAAGTGAACTTGGAGGGTCTTACGGTGGAGGGGTCTTTGCCGCTGAAGTCCATCTCAGCACCAGAGGTACCAAGTTAGGTCGTGATCCTTGAGTAGCCTGTTGGTTGCATCACCTGGCTGAAGGGCTCGCGCCTGGTTTCTGATTGCAACCCAGACTTAAATCAGTTGTGTAATTGCTAATTATATTCTGGGTGACTTGTTTATCGGTATACGCAGCACCATTTGATTGTTCTGCTCCAAAACCATCAGCGACAGCAAAGTTAAGGGGGAGAAAAAAAGCAATGGTTCTGATAACTGGTCCATGATAACGGTGGGTGATGGGGAAACAGGACTGTTGTCAACTGCCCGTGGGCTGCTGGGGGCAGCGTGTTTTACTGCATTGCCATCATCAAAGGTGGGGGTGGCTTTCTGGGGAAGGTGTCATGTGGACCTCCGTCTCTCTGCCTCTCTGGAGATAGGACATGTAGAGCTGAAACCAGGAATTTCCATCCTTAATTTAATGTGCATTTCCATTTGGCTTTTCCTTCACACGCACGTGTACATCTGTGGCATGTACAAAGCTCTCATTTCATTTCTCTGTTCTCCGCACATGTTTGGTGCTCAGTGTCGCTCCAGTCTTTGACGCATCTTCTTGCCCTTCTTGCTCTTGTTGGAGATCGTCCCTGTGCCTGGCTGCCTGTACCTTGTGCGGGCTGAGTTGGTTTTTGGACAGCACAGCAAGCAGGGAAATAAGGAGCAAAATAGTATAACGTAAATCAATAATTAACGTAACCTAAGATAATTCTGCGAAGTCACTGGTCCGGTTTTGCTTCTGTCATTGCTCTGGGCGCGTATCAAACCCAGTGTCTCTCCCTGCGCCCACTCCTTCTCCACTCTCCCCTGCAAAGCCCTTGGGCAGCGCACACACCTGCCCATTGCGTGTGACCAGGCTGTGATTTTTTTTCCAATCGATTTATTTCCAAAGTGATTATAAAGCAGGAGGAGAGAAATTGCGGTCAGCCACAGTCCCAGATTTGGGAGCAAGGGATTAGAGGGGGGCTCTAAACCCTCCGTGCATCTCGCTCTTCCCACGCCAGGTCACTCTTGTGTCTTCCCCCGCTGGGCTGAGCGATGCTAAGAAATCAAAAATAACATCCAGGAGTAATGGCCTGGGGAGCAGTGGGGTGTTATCCAAAAATTGAGGATGATGGGGGTCCTTCTGGGTTAGGGAAGAGTCTTCCAGCTTGCTTTCTTCTCTTGCCTCAGCCTTTCCACCCCTACCACTCACCAGTAGACTGATTTATACTGCAGCATCATGTGCGATAATAACTGGCTTCATATTCAGCTCTTCATAGCATGAATGTAGGATAAATAATAGATCTCATTTCTCCAGAGAGTCCCAAAGTGCTTTCCAGGAACATGTAGCCGGTCTCGGTGTGATGGGAGCATGATGTCCGTTGTGGAAAGCTGGGAAGAAATGAAATGCAAAGACTGAGCAGGGTGTGCGGGTGACTGAGTTCGTGTGCCGGAGCGTAGAAAAATATGCAAAAGGGATTTGCTCAGTCCCAAACCGCACGTCTTTTAAAAATGTCTTGATGGGGCAAAAGGTGACAGATCACTACAGGTCAAAAGCAAAGCGCTATGCGAAATGAAATAATTTAACATTTTCTTGCTGATAGTAAAGGATTTTGACTTTCTCCAAGCACGGTTTCTTTTTCCAACCAAAATAATGGGATGCATTCACACAGATTCATGCAATGCTTTGGTCAAGCCCTAAACTGGGAATTTTTGTGATGCATTCGGGCTTTACGCCCCTGGTTGGAGGCAGACCCAGGTACGAAGCACAAAAGACTCGTTGCAGCTGCCTTGATGTGAAATAAGGGGGTTGATGGTATTGCTAATGTGATATATTCTCGATAGCAATATGGTATATTGGATAATATATGGATATTATGGAGTAATATGGATATCACATTGATGTATCAATATATCAATATGATATATTGCTGATGATACAATGTTGATATATTAATATCAATATGATATATTGAGATATATGTACGGTTGATGATATGGCATTACCCAGCTCCAGTCCTGGCCCCTCCACCATCAGATATTTTCCATTAGCCATTTCTAGATAACTTACCATTAATTAAAAAATAAACAAACAAACAACCTTTAATAAAACGCTTGCTTCAGAGCTGGATTTATGTCTCTCTAGCACCTTTCAGACTAATCTGATCCCCGGACGTAAGGAGCTTGGCTCGCTGGGCACCGGCGAGCTGGGGAATCGTGCTTCTGGCGCCTGGTGCTGGACCGCTCACCCCCCCCATCTGCTCCCAGCAGATGCTCCTTGTTTTGTAGGGGCTTGTTTGTCCCTTTCTTTTGGGACTGCGATGGCCACAGCTCAGCCCCACCAGAGGATCTCAGAAATTAATGCGTTAACCCATTGAGCCACCCTAGCAGCATCCCGGTACCTATAGACAGCATCCCTATACCCCACCGGACCTTAAACAAGCGGTAAGGGTTTCTCCCACAGAACAGCCAATAAACTGTCTTTTTAACCTGCCTCCTCTCATATTTTCAGCTGTTGACAAGGTGCTCACGCTCAGGGGCTGCGCGTGTTCGCAGCTTATCTCAGGGGACTTGTTTGGATCCCAAAACAAATCCCAGCGCCGCGGCACAGGAATGCTGTCACGTCATCCCCCTCCCTGCCGGCAGCTCCTCTACAGAGCATCCCCTCGACCGGCGTTGCACCGTTTCAGGCTCTAAGGGGATCTGTCGGGGAAAATTCTGGTTTGAATTTATCCCTTGCTCTGTGTTTTGGTCCCAAACCTTGGTTGAGGCGCGAATTTGGGTGCTGCGAACCTTTCGGGCCGCTGAAGGGAGCCGCAGAAAGGGGAGCGATGGGGTGGGCTGATGGTTGAGCTCGGGGAGATGCTGCCACGTGAGGGCTCAGCGCTTGGCAAGGGGTTAATTGGTTTTTTTTTTTCTGCTCATTGAGTTTGGTACAAGGAGCAATTATGGGCTGCGTGAGCCCTTGGGATGGACCTGGCCGAACTGGTCCCAGGGAGCTCGGGAGGATGGAGTTACGCAATAATAGGTGGACACCTATATGGTTTCTTCGCCCCTTTTCTTCACCTTCGTAATTAATAAATTGAAAGTAAGTGTCCTGAAAGAGGTTTTTCCTTCTGATAGTTTCATTCACTGGCACGTTCAGGCTGCAGTGCTTTTTTTTCTCGGTGTGGGGGGTATTAAGCAATGTGCCGCAAACTCTTCACATGTAACATAAGTTGGAGTATTTCTCTGTTGAAATGGCCGTGCTCTTTATAGCAGAGCTGTGTCTGCATCTGAGCTATGCAGAGCCAAGTGTATTATTAGAGTGGACATCACTGGGGCTGTAATTGTACACTGCTCCCCTTAGCAACCGCGGCCAACAGCACATCAAACAGAAGGCTGATACCTTCTTTTAATAATAAAGGGGAAAAAAAAAACCACCAAAAAAACCCCCAACTCCACGGCACCGCGAAATGCACATCTCGACACAGAGCAGCAGAGCCCGCTGCAGAGCGCGCCCCGGCGTGCAGCCAGAGCCAGCGCCCGGTACGTCCCTGGGGTTGGAAATGCCTTGGTGCCGGTGGAGAAGAGCTATTTCTGTTGCATACCCTACAACATACCCTATTTAATACCCTACAGCATACCCTAATGCATACCTTATTGGGTACCCAATAGGGTACCCTGTTGGATACCCTATTGAATACTCTACGGCATATCCTATTGTGTACCCGCATGTATACGCTATTGGATACCCTGTTGGATACCCTATGAGATGCTCTATGGCATACCTTAATGCATACCCTAATGTATACCAAATTGCATAGCCTAATGCATACCCTATTGCATATCCTATGGCACACCCTAATTCATACCCTAATGTATGCCCTAATGCATACTCTGTTGTGTACCCTATTGGATACCCTAATGCATACCCTATTGCATACCCTATGGCACACCCTAATTCATGCCCTAATGCATACTCTCTTGCGTACCCTATTGGATACCCTAATGCATACCCTATTGCATTCCCTATTGCACGCCATAATGCATACCCTAACGCGTACGTTATGGTATACTCTAGTGCACACCCCAGTGCACACCCTATGGCACACCCTAGTGCGTACCCTATTGCAATCCCTCTTGCGTACCCTATGGCATACCCTAATGCATACCCTAATCCATACCCTAACGCACACCCTCATGTACACCCTAATCCATACCTTACTGCAAACCCTAATGCATACCCTATCACATGCCCTAATGTATACCCCATCGCACTCCCTAATGTGTACCCTAATGCATACCCTATCGCATTCCCATACAGGGTTTCTCCATCATCTTCGTTTAATCTCTTGATGCCCCAGGAACGGCCCTTTCTTGGTTCGGTGCTGTGCTTTGCTCTGGTTGTAGAAATTTGAGTCGAATCCCGTGGCTTTTGGCAGAGGTCACACTTGAGACGGTCGGCATGACCGCTTCTGGAAGGGATCAACGAGGAAGGTGGCCAAAAGTCTATTGTTGACAGCCCAGGTGGAAGATGGAAGAGGAAAACTTAGGTTTAATCCCTTCATGGGATGTAGATGTTGTGGCATGAGATACTGGAGAATTGATTGATTTTGGTAAATCAGTGTGCAAAGGGAAGTGTTTACCGTGCTGAGGACAAGGATTTGGGAGGAATGACCTGAAATCCCTCCTCTCCCATAGAGTTCCTCTTCATTTGGGTAAACGTCTTAACCTCACAGTGATAGCAGCCCTTTCTGCATCATAGGGGTTCTGAGGATGAAGACACCGAGGATGGTAAAGCGAGTGGATACTGTGGGAATTGGGACATGGAAGTAACACACACGGTTAATGCTGAAAGGCCGATTTTTTTCCCCCTTAACGTGATTAGGGTCTGGCTCTTCAACAAGGAGCGGTTTGTGTTTTGACAGAGGTAGAGGCAGGTTGATCTGAGCACGGCTGGAGAGCATCTGACCTCTATGCCATGTCCAGCGTTGACTGCAAAACCCATTGACCCTCATTTCGTGGCTGGTTTTAATTCGATTTTATTACAGATGGTCCAGTTCATGCGCGGAAAACACAGTGGTACCGCTTGTCTTGGAAAAGTCATTGCCTGAGAAACATGGGAGAGGTTGCTTCACTGACAGATAGGTCGCATTTAAGGGGGCAAAAAAAGGTCCCAAGGTCCCTGGAGCAAACCCCAAGGCCAGAAATATGTCTGTCTTGAGTGCCGCAGTGATGAGGGTTTGCACGCTCAGCTCCATGGAGCAGCACCGCATCCGTCTCTTTGATCTGTGCACGAGCCCAATGTTGCTGCCTTTGGTTCCTCTTCCAGAAGAGTTTGACGAGCTCTTCCCAAGGTGAGGTGGTGATTTGATGGGGAAAGCCCCCTCAGCTCGGGGGATGAGGGGCATCTCCATGGCGAAGCTCAGAGCTGACGTGTGCACGGGTTCTACCAACCCCGCAGGAACACAGCACAGGCAGAGCACTACCAAATGATGCTCCCTTTGTGTAAACACCTTCATTTGGGAGTTTCCAGAAACTTGCAGAGCTTGGAAACCTTTTTCCTTACATTTCTACGCTGACATTGACAGCGCTGCCCTGGTTTTGTAAACCGTGGTGGGACTCAACCAGCGGAAGCTGCCTGCGAAACGCAGCTTTGTGGTGGGATTTATTTTCTATACCGCCAGGGAATTCAAAGGTAATCCTAAATTCATGCACACACGTATATACGTAGTATATATAGGGGCTTGGAGGGTCATGGGGAGCGCAGCCCCACGGGTGGCTCTGAAGAGCATCCTCTGCTGCCTTCATCCTCCTGCTCTCAACCACGGAAAAGAGGAGGAACGGGAAGGAGACACGTTCCCTCTTGTTTG
>NW_009650209.1:0-2477 GCF_000708025.1 Charadrius vociferus | reverse complement strand
GTGGTGTTGTTGCGTGGGGGGCGGTTGTGCGGTTGTATGGCCGTGTGCGGTTGTGCGTCACCGTGCGGGAGATGTGTGTGTGTGTTGTTGTGTGTGTGTGATGTCGGTGTGCGGTTGTGCGTCCGTGTGTTGTTGCGTGGGGGTTGGTTGTGCGTCCATGTGCGGTTGTGTGTCATGTCGGTGTTCGGTTGTGCATCCGTCTGTTGTTGCATGTGGGTTGTTTGTGTGTGGTTGTGTGTGACATGTCCGTATGTGGTTGTGCGTCTGTGCGTGGTTGTGTGTCATGTTCATGGGCGGTTGTGTGTCTGTGTGCAGTTGTGTGTCTGTGTGTTGTTGCGTGCCAGTTGGTTGTGCGTCTGTGTGTGGTTGTGTGTCCGTCTGTTCTTGCATGTGGGTTGTTCGTGTGCGGTTGGTTGTGACATGTCCATATGTGGTTGTGCATCTGTGTGCGGTTGCGTGTCTGTGTGCGGTTTTGTGTCACATCCATGTGCGATTGTGTGTCATGTCCATGTACATCTGTGTGCGGTTGTGTGTCACGTTGGTGTTTGGTTGTGTGTCTCTGTGTTGTTGCATGTGGGTTGGTTGTCTGTGTGCAGTTGTGTGTGTGTCAAGTGTCCATGTGCAGCTGTGTGTCTGCTTGATCTTGTGTGTTGTATCCGTGTGCGGTTGTGCATCCGTGTGTGTCTTGCCTGCGTGCGATTGTGTCAAGTGTCCCTGTGTGGCTGTGTGTCCGTGTGCGGTTGTTTGTTTACGGGCAGTTGTGAGTGTTGACTGTCGGTGTATGGTTGTGCGTCTGCGTGCGGTTGTGTGTCATGTCCGTGTGCGGTTGTGACTGTTGTGCGTCCATGTGCGGTTGTGTGTCTGCATGCGGTTGTGAGTGTGTCATGTCCGTGTGTGGTTGTGTGTCTCCTTGGTGTTGTGTTGTGTCCGTGTGTAGTTGTGCATCTGTGTGTGATTGTGAATGTCTTGCCTGTGTGCGATTGTGTGTTATTTCCATGGGCGGTTGTGTGTCCATGAGCGGTTGTGCACCTGTGTGTGATTGTGCATCCCTGCGTGGTTGCGTGTGGGTTGCTTGTCAATGTGCGGTTGTGCATCCATGTACGGTTGTGTGTTGTGTCTATGTGTGGTTGTACATCCGTGTGCGGTTGTGAGTGTTGTGTCTGTGTGCGGTTGTGTGTCTCTCTGCGCTTGTGTCACGTGTCTGTGTGCGGTTGTGCCCATTATGTGTCCAGGTGCGGTTGTGCGTCTGTGTACAATTGTGTGTGTCAAGTGTCCGTGTGTGGTTGTGAGTGTGTCATGTCTGCGTGCGGTTGTGCGTGTGTTGTGTCCGTGTGCGGTTGTGTGTGTCGAGTGTCCACAAGTGGTTGTGCCTCTCCTTGGTGTTGTGTGTTGTGTCTGTGTGTGGTTGTACATCCGTGTGTGATTGTGAGTGTTGTGTCCGTGTGCAGTTGTGTGTCTGTGTGTGGTTGTACATCTGTACGTGGTGGTGTGTGTCGAGTGTTTGTGTGCAGTTGTGTGTGTGTCATGTCCGTGTGTGGTTGTGTGTCCGTGTGCGGTTGTGTGTGATGTCTGTCTACGTGCCATTGTGTGTCCATGGGGTGTGTGTGTGTGTGAGATGTCTGTGTGCGGCTGTGTGTCGTGTTTTTGTGCAGTTGTGCGTCTGCTTGGTGTTGTGTGTTTTGAGTGTCCATGTGCGGTTGTGTGTGTCATGTCTGTGTGTGGTTGTGCGTCCGTGTGTCATGGCGTATGGGTTGTGTGTCCATGTGCGGTTGTGTGTCTGCTTGGGGTTGTGTGTTGTATCCGTGTGTGGTTGTGTGTCCACGTGCGGTTGTGCGTATGTCATGTCTGTGTGTGGTTGTGCGTCTGTGTGTCATGGCATGTGCGTTGTATGTCTCTGTGTGGTTGTGACTGTTGTGTGTCCGTGTGCGGTTGTGTGTTGTGCGTCTCCGTGGGGTTGTCTGTTGTGTCCATGTGCGGTTGTGTGTCCGTGTGTCGTTGTGTGTCCGTGTGCGGTTGTACATCTGTGTGTTGCTGTGTGTGGTGTGTCGGTGTGTTGTTGTGTGTTGTTGTGTGTCCATGTGCAGTTGTGTTGTGCGTCTCCGTGGGGTTGTGTGTTGTGTCCATGTGTGGTTGTGTGTTGGGGGTGTGTGTGTTGTGTGTCGTTGTGCGTCTGTGTGCAGTTGTGTGTGGTGTGTCCGTGTGTTGTTGTGCGTCCGTGTGCGGTTGTGTGTCTATGTGTTGTTGTGTGTTGTGTTTCTGTGTGTCATTGTGTGTCCGTGTGTTGTTGTGTGTGTCGTTGTGTGTCCGTGTGCGGTTGTACATCCGTGTGTTGTTGTGTGTGGTGTGTCCCTGTGTTGTTGTGTGTCGTTGTGTGTCGTTGTGTGTCATCGTGTGTCCGTGTGCGGTTGTGTGCGTCGTGTCCGTGTGTCGTTGTGCGTTGTTGTGTCCGTCTGTGTGTCACCCCCCGTGTCCCCCCC
>NW_009650208.1:0-225 GCF_000708025.1 Charadrius vociferus | reverse complement strand
TTTAAGCCAAACTAAAAGCATTCATAATGTGTGTTCCTCGAACTTAACTCCCCTCTTTCGAAACAAAGCCATTAAATAGACGCAATAGATTTTTCCTCTGTAGACACAGAGGTACCCATTGTTCGTTCTCAGCTGCTCACCTGACTTGTTGAGGAGATGGTTTTCGCCTGGACTTGTAGGCTCTCTCCAGGCACCCCGCATTCCGCCTTCTTTGTTCAGCTGAGC
>NW_009650207.1:853088-870715 GCF_000708025.1 Charadrius vociferus | reverse complement strand
AGTTTCTCTGCCATTCATCTCTACAGCACACTAGACAATGGTAAGCCTTTAATTTATTTTTTTTTTAAATAGTGTTAATTTGAAGGTATATAAAGTATTTGTGCCACCTGCCTAACATTAAACTGGCCACATTGTGCAGTGATGAAAGTAACTCCATCTTCAGGCAGGTTCTAACACTGGACAGCACGACTGTTACGTTACAAGAGCTTTTCAGCGTCACCTCAATTCCCATTGCACACCAAACCCCGCGTCACTGCTCACGTGGCTGATCTTCACCTCCAGAGAGCGCGGGGACGGAGCAGACGGCACTGCAGCCCCTGCGCCGACATGAAATGCCGCGCGATGCGCCAGCTGCAGACTGAGAAGGGCACCCATGGAAGTGTCTGGCGTTCTACTTCACAGAGTGCCGGTTTAGCTTCAGGATTCCCAGACAAACCGGGTATCATCTCACGTCCTATCATGCCTTTGCAGTGGTCACTTTTCCAGCCAAGGAGCCAGGGAGCGCTAGCAGACCCGCCCCGTACTGGCACGCACTGCCTAAGCTGCGCTGTTACAAATCCATCCTTATTTAAATGTATAAATATTCTTCGAAAGTTTCGAGCACATACTCTAGTATGGTAATATCTTTCAAAAACCGTGAACTTCACTAAATCATTTTTACTGCCCTAGTTTTGAATGAAGCATAAATATCGTACGCAAGAAATACGGCCGGCGCTCCGCAGGCAAAGCTGCGCAAGCGTGCGCGGCCGTAACATCGGGTCTGCTTGCATTTCTGGGAGACGTTTCATCTCTCAACTTGTTTTAGTGAATATAATAAGGGAACTTAAATCAT
Organism: Charadrius vociferus; assembly: GCF_000708025.1. Lineage (NCBI taxonomy): Eukaryota > Metazoa > Chordata > Aves > Charadriiformes > Charadriidae > Charadrius > Charadrius vociferus. The sequence continues at coordinate 869,883 of NW_009650207.1, read as the reverse complement.
ATAGCGACAGATGTTGATCTCCTTCATTTAAAAAGAAATCTGGAAGGCACGTGAGCTCAGGAAAGCTAAGAGAGAGTGTGAGAATGGCAAGGAGAGAGATCAATTAGAGAGCCTGAAGGAACCCCACACTTCCCTTACGCCAGCCTTGCGTATAGACTGTAAGTCTATAAATTTCCTTACAAAAAATTATCATTGAGAAATTCAGCTATTGGTTTTTACTGTTATTGCATTGCCTAAGAGCCTTAGTTATGAACTTATATTCTGGATGTCAAAAATAAAAAGACAGTCCCTGTCTTAGAGTTGCACATTACATATACTACGACATTCATTGCCCAACCAAATCCAGGCTAATGCATTGCATTTATTTCCTAAAAGCGTTCACGGGAGCAATGAAAGAGCAAACAAAGTAAACCCTAATGTTACATGCAAATTAAATATACACAGTCCTTCACTACTTGGTATTTTCCACTTTTGCTGTTCATAAAAGGCAAGCGAGAGAACCAGAAGTTTCTTTACTGGTAATGATGAGTGAAGGCTGGATGCTTAACTCCGCGATCCCTCAGAAATTGCCTGTGTCTGCTATATACTGAGAGTCAGCACCTCCGTCTGTTAAACTGTCACACCTCTTGTTCAGGTTTCTCCTATGATAATCTCCTCCCTGCTCAACTCCAGATAACACAATGCATTTCCTCTTCTACTTTCTGAGCTTATTTGCAGACGTAGCCATCCATAAGAAGCTTTAAATATGTATTACACTACAGTAAAAACCCCTGTGGCCCACCAAGTAGTGGGCTGGAAAACCAGTTTAGATCCGCAAAGAAGCTGGTATTAAAATCCTCGAGGACTTAGCAGTTCAGCCTGTCATGCATTTTAAGACCTGTGAATAATAAAGGAGCACTGGTAATTTTACTAAAAAATGAAATTCCAGCATTTCTGCAGAATAAACAAAAACAAAACAATGCATTAGCTATGCAATACTTCTCAGCACCACAGTCTGAATGCGTCATTAAAGACAGATTTTACCCATGAAAAGTATTTTTTAAAAAGTAATAAATACACAAAACTTTACATATACTTTTCATTTCCTCCCTACATCCTCTCTGTGGGAGGTAGACTCAGATTAAGTTGGTATAGCCAATTCCGCCAGCTCCGGGAAGCTGGAGTCCCATTTCTTACAGCTCACGAATTGTATATTGTGCTCTAAACTAGATCCTACCTGCAAGTGTAAAATTTGGGAAGATAAATCTATGACGTTTCACAGATTTTAGAACTGAAAATAAGTAAAGGAGAGCTAGAATGTAATCTCACTGGCGGTATATCAAGTTCACGTCCACATTTCCAGGTCCTAAGGCACACAGTAAGAACAATTACCTTCTTTTTCTCTCTTGAAAGAGCTGTAATATTACAAAATGCAGCTGGATTCTTCTATGCTTAAATCTGAGAAAAATATGGCTTTATTAGTTAAATAAGGAACTGTTTTTGAAGAAGGAGCACAGCACTATGTAAGTTAACGTGCAAATTCATGTGGGTAACATCTTTGCTGGCCTGCAGCATTGCCTTGTCCCTGTTCCAGTTAAGGGAAATATCACCGTTGATTTGAGGAGGGAACAAAGCACTGCTTGGTATCCCGACTGCCGGTATGGTGATGCTCTAAGGAAGACAAAACAAACCCTGACATCCAAATTAAAGCTCAAGGACAGAGGAGAAAAAAAAGGTACCCGCTAACACCAGAATGCTGAAGCATGATGTGAAACCAGGAGAAATCTAGAGCAAATAGCTACAGTCAAAAAGGTACAGCCGAGTCTCCTTCCAGCCTCCTCCAGTGCCCGAGTACCAAAGGCTTCTTAGTACTTTTCACTATACCTCTAAAAATACTACAAAGTAATGGGATTGAGTCTTCTCTCTGGTATATTGCTCTAAATTATTAGTGATTCCGACCACAATGATGGAATTGCACTGGTGCAAAGGAGAAGACAACGCGGTATCACAGGCATAATGTTAACTGGGCACTGCGTGCAAAAAATACTACTCTATTAATTCACAGAATGCATACATGGCCGACATCATTCAGGTCATGGCAACAGCCTCAGCCTTGAAAAGACACAGAATGACAGAGGACAGCTGCAAAATATCCATCCACCACACACGGCCACTGCCTTCCCTGGCATGGCGCTCAGGATGAACCTGACCCAGCTGGTGCTGTGACGAGAATTGTCAATTAAACCTTGTAGACAAGTCACCGAATTCTCAGAGACACACCACTCCAGCAAAGGATACCGCAAGGTTACCAATAAAAGACAAGTCCTAGGGGTAATATTCACGAGCAGTTCCTCAGTTGGTAGCCGCTTCCCGCTGCAGAATGTCACTCACACAGAAAGTCACGATGCCTTGATAGGCTTCACAATTCCCCATCAGTTCTCCAGCTGCTTGGCTAATCAGATATTATTACCTCCTTTGTGTTTTCTTTCCCAACCCTCCCTCTCTCTCTTTCTCTGGCAAGGTTGCTGTAAAAGGACTCAGTAATGATTCCTATCTAAATATTTCACTTGCAATACAAAGGTCTGTATTTTGCATACCGTGGAACTTTCGTCGCTTTGTCTTTTGACAAAAAGCTCCCCAGGCTTCTGGGAATAAATACTGATAATTGTACCCAGCCTCAACACAGCGTGTTGTACGTTAAACCACACAAAATCGGATTAAAATGCAGTAATCGTTGAGGATGTCACTTCAGCACACCCAAGCCCTGAAGAACCAGGTCTGGGAACCTCCATTTCAGGCTTGAGGTTACACCAGAAGATCTTTCTGTGCCACAGAGACCCCCCAGCAGGATGAGTGGAACCAGAGCTTGGCACTGGGAGTCCCGGTCCTGTAGGGTCACCTCTTCACCAGAGATCCCCCCTTGCTGCAAGCAGGGGAGTGAAAGGAACATTTCACGTGGCTGTTTCAGCATGTTTGGCATTGGCCTCCATCTTCTGTAGACATTAGCAGGCACATTGCCATTAAATTCCATAGAGGAAGATGCAGGTCAGTGCTAAAAGCTTTTGAAAATCTCACCTTTCGACTTAAACTCCTTCTTTCCACGTGTGCAGAACACCAAGGTTTCAACTTGGCCTAAGTTAGAGGAGATTACACTTCAGATTTCCAAAGACAGGCAAACTGTTATGATTCATCTTTTCGCCCAGTCTCCTAACAAGACGGACCTGGTGCCTTTAAAGTCGTCTGCAAAGGAAGGATGCCCAGGGCTTTGAACCCCCTCTCCCATATTGGAAGAGCACCTTCACCACCAAACAACTGCCCCTTGTGGAGCAGCCTGTTCAACATTTAAATATCATTCATAGTATCGTTCATAACATTTCAAATAGTCCCTGGAGCAGGGGCTTGACTAATCACTGCAGTTCATTGTGCTATGTCTGGGTAGGCGAGTGAGCAGCGGATGCCCTGCTACGTCCATGCAGCTCTGCTCCACGCCGCTGAGACACGCACAAAGGCAGCATTTTCTCAGCAGGACGTGTTAGCTCAGGCACGCTGCCACGACATCCCAGCTTCTGCAGGTAACTGGAAGCAGCGTAGACAAGCCTAATGTGGTTTCATATGGAAAAGAGTGGTAAATTATTAATATTAATAACATCTATAAACAACTGGTGACAACTTCAAGTGGCTTATTGTGTAGTACGTACAAGGCATCTGTTCATTATCATTTACAAGACACTCCTGATACACACAACAATTTACCCAAGTATCTGTGCAGACACATTCCACTCTGGATTTCAGCGTTAAACACCAAGGTGCTAACAACATCCGAGAGGTCTGTGCTGACGAAACCACTGTGTAGGTACAGAAGTCCAAGTCCCCAGTGCCGGCGTCCTTCACCGAGAAACGGCGCCAGCGTGGATGAGCCTCTCCTGAGTGCAGTTCATTTATGTATGGATCTCGCCACTCTATAAGGTCGCAGCGATTGCATCAGTGGAAATTTGTCTAATTCAGAGAGGGCCCGATTCTCCCTGCAAGCCAGACGCCTGAAAGCTATTACACATCGATGCGATGGTTTAAGGCCCAAAGGAAACTTCCTACAGCACAGTGACTAACCCATGAGAAAAGGCTGCGAGAGGGGAAAGGCAAATGGAGGTGTAAGTATAGGATTCTGAAAAGCACCACGATAAGTTTATTATGTCAAAGCCGGAGTAAGCCGTGATGTTACAATTTTTCTGTCAAGGACAGTGATAAAAAACTATCCTCACTCCGAGCTCTGGGATTTACAGCATAGGTTTCCAACCTCCAGAGGCTAATTATTTCAAGTCATCCTGCAGTGCACCCTGGGCAATGCTTTATGAAGTTAGCTTCATGTGGTTGAACACCCGTTACTTCATTGGCCTCTTGCTGTCATGATGCAAAGACGGACTAGTACTTCATGTAGCAATTTTTAAATAGAAGTGGATGATTTTTCAAGTAATTATTAGCAAAAACGTCAAACAGAAAGGCAGAGGCTGGCTATCCTACTGAGAGGAACCACCGAGGCAGAAAATATGTGCCAGAGTGTATAGTCGGAGCTGCGCTGAGCTTGCTGTCAGACAATGCGTTTTATCAAGCTGGAAACACAATACCAGGCTGCTTATAATACCCTCCTTTAATGAGGTGGCCTGAGCCGCCATGCTCTGCTGTATTCAAATAAACACAGTAGCTTTTCAGCAACTGGTTTTAATCTCATTTCCTGATCTGAGAAGGGCCCGGGAAACCCAACACTTTCAAAAAAGATTGTTTTTTAATTGTTGTTGGCAACCTCATCTACTACCTTCAAAGGACAAGTTAATGGTATCTAAACAGATAACGGTGATAGTACCGTGAGCGAGGGAGCCGCTCCTCTCTCTCCTTCACAAAGCCCAATTCTCAAATTACCAGATGTTTTCTTCATCTTTTGGAAAAGAAAAAAAAAAAAAAAATTGAGAGAGCTTCATTGAAGGAAGGCTGCTGAAATACAAAACTCAGCCCACGGATCGGTGCCATGGTAGGAGAACAACTTTGAAGTGGAGCATTGCAAAGGCCACCTACGGCGCACAGACTCCCCCCGCTTCGTCTGAACAGATGCTCCCATGAACTATGAGCAATATCCACACTGGACATTACTTCATTGAATTGCACGCAGACAAGAAGAATGATCTCTGGAGGTTAAAACACCAGTATACAGCTACAGAACAATCTTCTACAGGATTTCTGCTGTATTATTAAATCTGCCTAAGATGCCATACTCCTACATGTAAACGGAGAAAATAGTTAATCCTTCCCTTCCTTCTGCTGTCTCATTTTCTCAGTTAACTTTGCAAGCATTTTAGGACACAGACCAATCCTTTTTGTGTGTTTAATAATGATACCTGAAGACTATACGTACAATCACACTGCACATAAATGCCCAATAACGGCACTGCTCTTATCAAATGGCCACCAAACCTTGGTCATAGCTCACCTTTCTAAGGTAATTAGCTTCTGTATTGGACTGCATATAAAACCTAAAGCAGAAACCTCTCCGGTCCTTGGGGGAGTTAAGGCATAGGTCAAACCATGGGACAAAACTCAGCCAAAGTAGATTTAGGAATGAAGATACAAGAATTTGTTTTTATAAAAGACTGCATGACATAGGGGGGAAAAAAATCCTCAACCCCACATATATTTGCAATAAAGCTTATCGCAGACGTCTCCAGAAGGCAGGCAAGGCAGCGCACAGCCGCGCGCACGCCCCGGCAATCCGGCTGTGCTGCCGCTGGGGTTTCAGAGTACGTCTGCATTTTAGTCAGGTCACACCGGGTGTTCCAAATACCTGTGTATCTGCAGAAATATCTGAGCTACAAGAAATGCACCGTACAGCTGCTCAGCTCATTAACAGCATCCTCTTTGAAGCTACATCCAATTTTAGCAACTGAAATGCTATAGGTGGTTTAGGCTAGTAAACAGCAAAGCCAGGCCTTTAATGACTGTCCAGCTCACCACACAGCGAAGAGAATCTTATTGCCATTTAAGCCTGCTTAGCAAGCTCGACTATACGGCGTTGCTTAACTTACTGCTAAGCTGCTGTATTTAAAGCACCAGAAAAAGCTGTGGGGACACACTTACCTTTATAAAGAGCAGCTGATTTTGATTCAGCAGAAGTCTGCTCCCACTTGACCTGAGCTACACCGAAGTCACACACCGAAACACAAGTATCCGTAAAGACAGAACTGTTTTAATCACTTGTTTTCAATTTACGCTTTACATTAGTCCTAAATCAAGCCTTAAGAGGTTTCTATTGTTGATTTTCTCAGTATGTTCTCAGCTAAATTTTCAAACAGAGATTTGCAGGGGATCGTCTACCTGCAGGAAGAGCACACAGGTACCTCCACAGCTCCTGGACGTTGATGCCTCAGAGGAAAAGCAGACGCTAGCCCAAACGTTTCTGAGGATTTGGCTTATGATCAGTTACAAGTTTGGCCCTCAAAATTTATGTTGGGATGGGTTGCACCAGGCTAGCAATGTCCTTCGAAGGAGACAATTCTTTCAAAATGCCTTGACCCAAGTGGAGGAGATTTTGGAAAACACCACCTGGTCTCTCTCTCTCATTTGGACCAGACACCAGATATGGCACACACGCAAGGAGAGGTGAAACCTGTCACGGCCTTTCAACTGACATATTCCCTCAGAGCAAAATGTCAAGAGAGATACCACAAAAATGAACGACTTCAGGTAGGAGTTGCCAACATAGGGCATGTATGAGCGCGTGGGATGGGGCTGGGAGGCCCTGCTCCTGTCCCTCAGCGCCAGCATCTCCTGCCCCCAGGGCTTCCTGCCGGCGTGACTACCCTCTGTTTGGGAAAGAAAACCCACCTGAAGCATAGCCTGAAGAGCAGCAAGAATCAGGTAAAGCAGTCAAGCAAAGAGCTACCGGTAACTTGTGATTACACATAAATTTTTCAAAAGCCCATAAACAATTCAAACATCCAACATTTTACTGAAGCCAGTGGGACCAGGTACTTCTGTTAGTCACAGCATGTTGCGGGAAAAGTTACTGCAAATCAACTTGGCACTGTTTTCTTGGGAAACCGATTGATACCGACACAGATCCCAAGTTTTATACTAGGGATATATGCGAGTTTTCGGGGGCGGGGAACAGGACGGGGACGGGACGGGACACACACGACAGCATGGGACCCAATTTTCCTTCCCAACTGTGGTGGTTCACTCGGGGAAAAAAAAGTGAAAACCAGACAAGCCTCTGGCCCTTCACGTTATTACATTTCTGAAATAAAAATGACAACAAACAAGCGTGCTTCTTGCCAGCTAACCAGTTCCCCAAGCAGCAGAGGGTCCCCGGCACTTGTAACCTCTGTCCATTTGAAGTTTGTCATTTAGCAAAGCCTCGTTTCCTTCCCCGCACTTCCAGCTGTTTATATGACACCAAACACTTTCTGGATGCGATTCCCAGACCTCTCACATCTCACGTATTGAAGAATTAACCTGGGGAGGAAACTGTCAGACGAGTCTGACTCAAATTCCACCCCAATTTCAGTCACACACCGAATGAGCTAACACCTTTCTGCAGAGTGGCAAATTAATGTCTTACAACTGGGATGACCCCTACTAATATGCATCTAAGACCTTTGCCACTGACCAGAACTCTATTGTATTTGCATTCCGAAAAAGCGCAACAAGAGGAGGATCGGCTCTGAGACCGACTGAACCGCATCCAGGTTGCAAGCAGCTCCCAGGGCTACAGCACGTGGGCATCGGGGGCTGTGCGGGTAAAACAGCTGTGGGAAGAAGTCACTTAGCAGGGACTCCCCCTTCCACTGCTCCCTTTGCCCTAAGCCTCAACCGCACGCTCATCCTCGCGCCATCCTGCAACACGGACCTCCTTGGGAGCCACTGCCGTTGCCCACTTGGGAACCACTCCTGGCCCTCCCCCGGTATGTGGTGCACCCTGTGACTCTCGATCATAAGGAGATCTGGGTGTGTTCCTCACAACACAAGAACAGTCCTACTACAACCGACCAAAAGTCTCTGAGAAAAGCCAGAGTCGGGCTTCCAGGGAATGGCATAAGAACAAGTGTGCTGGGACACTCCTCTAAACGTGCTCTCTGCTACTGAGGGCTCAGATTTCTTAAGCTGTATTTAAAGCTTTCCGTAGATTTTTCTTCCAAAAAGTTGTCCCCTCGCCATCAGGAAGGCTCCCTACCCTCAGTTTAACCTTATTCTATAATGTGTTTTTCCTACAAAACTCTACTTTTACAATATAACTACATACTACATCCTGATAAAACTACAACTGAAGTAAAACAAAGAGAATGAAATTAGGAAGTTCAGTCTTAAATTCAGTTGTGTTGTCTGACAAGCTTGTGAAAACATTCAGAGAGCCAAAAGCAGAAGACCAAGCAGGCTGAGGCTGGGGTGGCCAATGCTGCTTACAGAGGTGGCCAACGCAGGAGGAGATGAGTGAAGAGGCACCTACATCCCGAAGTGAGTAATTAGCCATGGGAGACGCTTTTGCTTTCTGAGCGGAGCTCTTCCTGCCTGCAGCAGATAATAGCTACTGCTTTGCACTCGCACCTTCCTCATGCATTTTGTTAACACTGTATAATCCTCAGAAAATTTTGCGATGAGGGTCAAGTTACACTGTATATATTCTACAGAAGAACATGTCAAGGCAAGGAGAAGTCAATGGACAAGCTGGTTATGAAGAAGCAGATGTCTGGACTCCTTGGTTACAGTTATTTGGCGAGCGAAGGCGGGATTGCTGAGCGGTGAGCAGATCCCCAAGGGCTGAGAGCTGCCGCTCGCAGGCAAAGTAATGACCACCTTCACTTACAGCGTTCCTAACAGCTTGCAGGGTGGCTCCTCTCCAATACATAGAACCTAAAACTACTTATGTCCACAACTGTGACTCTGTGACAAAGTTTTTCCCAAATCCACCTGACATCGCGGTGCAGCGCAGTGCACCGAGCCATGGCACGGACGCTACTGGAACGCTCCAAGGAAAGCTGTAACAGGCACAGAAACACACGAGAGGGTGTCTTGGGCTCTGGCATGTACAGAACCATCAATCTCTGGATAAGAGAAAGGACTTAGTATTCGGGTGACATCAAACATCCTTGTCAGGATCATGGTGTTCATATGCAGCTGACCTGAAAAGCGAAATATGCCCTTGACATACGACCCAAGGAAATGCGAAGGCAATATTACCAAGAGCATGAATAAAATAAACTCTCCCTGACAGGACTAAGGAAAGGGGTAAGAAATGAAGTGGTTTATGCTATCCTCTGTCAGTTAAAACCCTTTGGACTTCGCTTCCACCTCACTGCAGAAGGCTGCTGATGCAAAGGGTGATATTTGCCTGCAATCTTTCCCTGGGAAGTAATTAGTTTCCATTTAGAGGGATGACAAATTGATCAGGCAGGAATCTCACTGAGCTCTGAATTGAAGCTAAACTGTGATAGCTACAGCTCTGGCAAGTTGGGTTCGTAAGTCTGTCAATGCATTTTACAGTTTCAAAATTCAATCACCCAACAGCAGGAAAGACATTGGTTTAAAAAAAATAAAATAAAAAAAAAAAAAAGAAGAAGATGCGGGGGGAGAACCACCAAAGCCTACACTTCCTCCTGCAAGTTCATTATCGCCTCTCTAAAGCATGACGGTGGTGTGAAATGGGTTAGACGCACGGATGCCTCTGTTAACGGCCAAAGAAAAAAAAGTCGCACATCATTAGGAATGGAATAAACGATACCGAGGCACAGAGCAGAAATGATTTGATTAGCAATTTCCAGTTTTGAAAAGACCTGGAAGAGAACCAAATGACTATACAGAAGGTGTGATGGAGTTCTTAATTGCTGTAACTGCACAGGGAGACTCGATGATTTGTGACATATAATACAGCACAGTACGCTAACGCTAATAACTGTTAATTAACTGCAGCAATGATATACTCTCAAAATGCACATACAAGTTACCATAATTTCTAGATTAAAAGCTGCAACGTTCGAAGCCAAAGGCAGAGGGAAGGCAGTGCAGAGGGAGAGTGGGGGAAGAGAAGAAAGAAAGTGGAGAGAGACAGAGAATTTTTTCCTTTTTTTTAAACCCCCTTTGAGCACAGCTGACATCTCACCCAGAGCAAAGCAGCCAGAAAGCAGTAGGCAAAAAAAAAAAAAAAAAATACTATTCCTGCCGAAATGCGAAACGGTTCCTGAACGAACCTCTCCCTCCAGAGAAGCAGTTATTAATTCTGAAAGGCTGTTGTTGCACCAGGCCATCTGGCTGTGCCGTAAAGAGTTCAGTAGCTGCTGCTGAGCTAAGATTCCTGTCGGATCCCATTCGCCCCAGCGACATTATTCACTCGCAAATGTTATCGCACCATTTTTTTTCCCCCCATCGCTGCTGTTTGCGAGTCGCTTTCTTTATTTGCGGGCACTTCGTTGCACTGCCCAGTGCAAAAATGGCTCTGCCCGGAGCCTGCGGGAAGCCGAGAGACAGCACCCCCGTCCAACGGCTGCTCAGAAGCTTGTTTCGCTCTGCCTCCCAACAGTAGTGCTGTGTGTTAGGCTGGAAGGTAGCCCTTAGCAAGAGCCGCTGGATTGACAGCCTGGGAGACCGAAGGCTTCTATTTATCCCCCAGCAGGCAGAGCACAGCCACGCTCCCACACGCTGTCCTTCGCCGGCACGCGTAGATGGCAATCGCACGATACTGATTAGCTGTCCAGAATTGCTAAAACATTTTCTCTTTCAGATCAATAGTAATAAAGAGGAGGGCAAGCCAGGTATCAGGCACGCAAGGCGGAAGGCTGATTCCCATCTTCCTGCAGAGCTGCTAGCCAGCCCCTCCCTCCCCCCCCCCCCAAATCTCCTGGCACGCTTCCCCTTCGAGGTTCTTTCAAATGCAACCGATCTGTAGACAGGCTATTTAAATGTTACAGTCAGGCTAATCTTGTACCAACCCTAACACATCAATTACCCTGTGGATGGGAAAGCTAACAGGCTTTGTTCTTCCCTTGGTGCGTCCATTGTAACACGCTCTTTCTGGATGGCCTCCAAAGGAGAGTTAAGCGAAGTGGTCTGTGTTTTTGAAGGTACCGCTCTCTGCACCACCGTGGGATGAGTTCAAACCTAATCCCTGTGGCAAACAGTGGAAAAACAGAAAACAAACACACAAACCAACCTGAACATCTTCATTTCGTAGCATCAGTGTTCACTAATGCGCACTGGGATACAACGGATGGCAAAGATAAGAACACAAGCACAGAGCAACGAGGGGAAAAAAAAAAGGACTATCAGACTCGCTCAGCCTCTATATCCTCCGCGTTCGCACTAACGCAGCGTGTTGAGAGCATGTGTGAAGTCTATCTATCATTTTAACATTGAAGTGCCTTGAAAAATATTAAGGGTAAACTTCGCTGTCATTCCAACATATGGCAAGACACTGAAATATAGACATATCCTGAAGAAACTGGAGAATTTGAATGAATACCTTTTTTTACTGAAGAGCACATTGGTTCTGTATCTTCTAGTTTTTTATCCTCCTCCAATTTTTTTTTCTACTCCGGTTTCTTTCAAGCAAATAAACCAACCCTCCTTCAACACCCTCAGTAGCATAATATGCACGTATAGAGTGGAAAGAAAGAAGAAAAATAAGGTTATATTTCTCTTCCAATAAAAGAATTAGCTTCTACCTACCAAAAAAAAACCACAAAAAAACCCCAAAGGTTTTTTTAATCTTAGGCATGAAAGACAGACTTGACCTACAGGCCTGTATAGCCCTATTCCTTCCCTGACTGTATGGCCAGTACATGGCCAGTATGACCAGTGTCTTCTCCAGCGCTCTGCCCAAATGTAAGTGGCCTGCAGGGTGGTATTTTTATCATTTTCCTCGGTAGCAGAATGACACTGCTGGGACAGTCCTTTCCCTTTCCTCACCTCTGCTTCTTCAAGGGCTCCTGGCTGTCACATCACTCCCAATGTTGCTCCCGTGACGGCAGCCTCTAAATAATACTGCATTTTCTTTACCACCTAACACAGAACTTTCAGATTTAAGTCTGAAATGAACGCTGCGAATACCGGTCCATACGCAAGACAGACATTTAATAACCCCCCTGGGAAAGAAAAGCTTCTGAAACTGCTAAAATGCATCCTGTGGGGATGTCAGCCTGGAGTGAAAGATTCTTAAAGACTTTTTGTGTGACAGCATCACACCCTCTGAGAGTCCCAGGTGCCATTAGGAGGGAGGAGGGGACTACAGCACACTTGAAGAATTTGAGAATAATCAGCCTCAGGTATTAACGGTTTGCTTTAAGATGTAAAAGATAAGACATGGAAATTGCATGATTTCCAGGAAAGGGGGTGTTAGTAAGACATAAAGCTGCCTGTTCAATTCCGCACCCTCTTTTTGAAAGGATGCTGGTGCCCACGCCGTGCCATGCATCATACAGAGGGTCACAGTGACGCGATGCGGTGGGGAAGTGGCTGCCAAAAGGCTGGATCGGCTTCTCAGCGGCACTGCAAGCAACTCCCCGCGTTACTTCCACCCCACAGCCTTCCGACAACCCCTCTCACAGCCCTTTCACTTTAGACCCAGAGACCTCTGTCCCAGACCAAATGCGACACCACTAATTTTATTGAAAATGGAGATAAGGGGGGGGGGGGGTGGTGTCTCCTTTCCCATTCTAAAACTGGGCTTTGTCTCAGCGCTACAAAAACAAAGACTTTGAACAGGACAGCCTGGCACCCACCCTAGTGCAAGGGGAAATTAGGCTTTCCAAATTGCATTTTTTGCCTTTGAAATGTTTCCCCTATAATTAGAAGCAAATTTTTTCATCACAAGATGAAATCCTTTTGTGCTAAAAAAAAACCAAAGCAAAGCCTATATATCACTTACTTCTCACTTTAGGCCTTAGCTTTCGTGGAGATGAACTGCCCGACAAACCCTACCTGAGCCGGGGTTAAGGGCAGGAGCGCCCTCTGAGCCTGAGTTGGGCTTTTCTCACCGCTGGATTGTGACAAAACCCTTGGGAGCCCCCAGTGTGCCCCAGTGCTTTCCTGGTTACCCCTAGCACGGGAGAAATCCTTCTCCTGGGCTGGCTCCTGGGAGAGCACCTCTTGGCCACTGGACACCAGCAGAGATCCTCCAGCCCGTACCCTTGTGACAATAACCCATATGAATTTTTTTCTTTATTCCTTCACCTATGACTTTCCTAAACATCTCTCTCCTGCTTACTGTAAATACCCGCTTCTGCTTGCTCTTGCCTTTGGTCTGGCTGGAGCTCAGGGTGATTTGAAGGTGGCTGGAGAACAAGGAGGCACTTTGCCTCCAGGAGCCTGACTGAGCTCCGCAGGAGCGCTGGGTTACTGCCACCGGTGTCCTTGCCACCCAGCACAGCCTCCAGAGTATTTAAAGGATAACGCGTGCATCCATAGGAGCCACAGGGGCCGACCTGACAGCTGCTATCAGAGGGGCGGCAGAAGCAGAAAGTCTCCAGGGCACACCGGGAGTCACTGGGGACAACACCTGCACCTCGAGTGCTGCAACAGAGCTTGTCCCACAGGTACCCCATGAAACCCCATCAGCCAGGAACTGCAGCTCTACAGGCACTTAGCTGTGCACCCTTCCGTCATACCCCACGGTCCTGACCCCGCCTTTGGTCCTGGACCATCTCGTAGGATAAAGTGGTTGGCTCCCAAGCTCTTGGCCTGGTGTTTGTGCCCCATCTCCGGCTCACGCCAATCTCTGGCTTCTCTGTGGCCCCGTCTCTAACACAGGGTCCACCCCCAGCCTACCCCCTGGGAGGGATCACCTCCGTCTTGGTCGTGCCGCACTTGAACTCTGCCCAGGGACTAATTTCATCCCCCATATCTCAGCTGATTGTGCCAGTATTTATACCAAGTGAAAATCCTGCTGGGTTGCAGAAGTGCAGCCTGTTCCAGCTGCATGAAATACAGTATTCCTTCGCTTACTACAATCACGTAGGTATTTTCTGCCCCAGATGGAAACAAATATTTTTTATGAAGATCTGTTTTAACCAAAAGCATATATAAAACAAAGCAGAGAGAAATATTTGAGGTTTGCGGTGGTTGGAATCTACGCGCAGAAAATTAATGCTTTGACATGTATTTTGCGCTTAATCTTTTGTGGCAACTTTTTTACATTTGTAAGAGTTATGGATTTTAAAAGTCACAGCTAAGATTGCTTAATGAGCATTCACCACCCTGGAAGTGGAAGCAAGGCTGATGTGGTTTAGTCAGCTGTTAGCTTTATTGCCTCTCTTCTGTACTAAAAGTGACAAGTTGAACACATTATAGAGAGCTCAGATGTGTTATGTAGATGAAGCCTGCAGCAATATCTGCCTGCTCTCTATTATTTATGATGTCTATATAATACAATGGACTGAGATTTAAGCCATTGTGATGCAGTTTGTTTTCCAGGGTTCTAAAGTACAGCACATTTTACAGAGAATTGCATCTCTGTTACATATTAATCAAATCCATCTTACATGCAGCTCTTACACTGTAAACTAAAGGGAAAGAAAGATTAAAGCGCTTGGCTTTTCCTCAGCTGTCAAGGACTGGCAATAAAATAATAATAAGGGCTTCTAAATAATGTGTGTGTGACAGGCCTTTGCTCAGTTGTACGGTCCTTTATGGAGGTTAACTACAAAATAAGTTCCAGTGAGTGATTGAGAACAGGCGAGTGTGTAACACTGTAATGCCAAGCCCCGCATAATTCTTTGCGAAGTTCATTTGCAGAAATTCTCCCAACTTGACAAGGCAAAGTTGTTGCTGGCCCAGGCACTCCGCAGGGGTGTGAAGAAGTTAACTCCTTGTGCCCCCGCTCCAAAGCCCTGGCCTTTTGAACCTGCCTCAGCTGCAGCCTATTAAAGCAGAAACTCCGCTCCAGCAACAAACGTCAGTCTTGCCAGTTTTTTAAAAATATTATTATGATGGAAGTCATGGGAAAGTTATTTTACTATAAAAGATATAAAACTCCGTAGAGGTCTGTGGTTTTGGATTTTTCTTTTCCATCATTAGCCGGAGTTTTGAAGATCAAGAGATGGAATTTTTAACAAAAGCTTAAATCACTGCAAGTTTTTTAAGACGGTATGAATTGTGGAATTTATTGGAGGGTTGGGTGGTTTGTTTTTTTTTTGCCTTTCCTCCATTGGCTTTTTCTGCCAGGCAGCCTTTTAAAAGTTCCTATGTCTGCTCTGCCTTATTACCCCCTCAGCAGAAGGGCTCAGCATGCCGCAGCTTGCAGGTGGTCTGCCTGCTTCCCATCAGGTTATTTATACAGCGGGGCGGAGTGACAGACGGGAGCGGGGAAGAGGCAGTTGAGACCATCACAAGTCACAGTGATGCTCAGCCGGTGACAAGGCTCAGGACTGAGGATCTGGTGTTTTAGTGCCGGCTCTCTCACTGACTTTCCATGCGGCCGTAGGTGTCACCGATGTCCTCAAAGGGAGACGGTGATCAGTCTTTACAGAGCCCCGAAACCCACGGATGAAAAATCACCAGGTAAAAGCCGAGTATTACTCTTAAGCTCCAGTGTAGACAGGAGAAATAAAGCAGAGGAAGGCGTAAAGGACACGTGTGTGGGTGTTGAACAGCACTTTGCAGCACGCACAGCCAGGCCAGCCAGCGCAGACACCCCTGCAAGCCCCGAGATGGCCAGCCCTGCCCACAGCTCCCAGTCCCGGGGGACACCAGGGCCACGCAGGGACCCACCAGGGCAGAGGGGACGCTCAGCGGCATCGTGCAGGGCAGCTCCAGCCCTCCTGCAGCAGCACCCTGGGGAGGGGGTGCTGGAAAATTTGGCCCCGGATTCAGCACGTTGCAGAGTTGTCATGGGATTCAAAGCCGGGAGCTGCTGCTGGAGCCAGCGTAAAGAGCGGGCTGCCGGGGAAAGGAGGGATTCAGGTTGGGATCCAAGTTCCGGAGGAAGCGGATGGGTGCCTGGGTGCGGGGTTTGGCTCACCTGTAAACCACGCCGTAAAACTGAGCAGCGGTAATTTTAGGATCACTAACACCAGCAAAGGAGTTTAGGAAATCAAAGGAAGGGCAAACAAATTTCAGGCTTCAGGGCACCATCTGGTTGCTGCACGGAGCCAGAGAGAATTCGTATCCCTTTTGCACACCACAGGGCCACCGACAGCTCTGCACCACCTCCTGCCACCCCCGTTCCACAGAAACGGCATTTGTTTCCTTGCTGATCTAATCCACGAGGGCAAATTCAATGTTTGCTCTCAAAGAACTGTCTTAAAATGCTATTATACATTTCCCTTGGGTCAGGGTGGTATTTTAAGTATATTGTCATGAAAAGAAGATGTCTCCTAGTGTTTTCTGTATTTTCTTTAGTGCATCACGTCCCCTTTTTGGAGGGCCTCTTGAAATGCTGGATGTTGCTTTCGCAGCCTGTTTTTCACTGCGATAGTCACGCTGTGACTGCTGGGGCTCCTCAGGAGCACACAGGTGTTGCTGCCACCTGAGCACTTCACAGCGTGGGTGTTTTGATTTTTTATTTTTTTTTTTAGCTAAAAAAAAATCAAAACATTTTAAGCCTCAACCTAAATCTAACCGAATTCTTTCATAAGGTCCCCATGGTTCAGGTTCAGTCTTACTCACAACCAGTCCCCCGCAGTGTATTGCCACTGCCTTTAACGAATTTACTTCTGATTGACACTACTGCATAGAGGAGAGTGGAAACAAGGCTCATTAGGGTGCCTCCACAGATTACACCTGGAAAACAGTAAATAATATGACCGCCCTAAGTCCTGAGTTCTCAGGATTTTTGTCTTCCAGT
>NW_009650207.1:841969-853011 GCF_000708025.1 Charadrius vociferus | reverse complement strand
GGCTGCCTTGGCAACTTCCATGCTCCCCGTACTTCTTCTGAAATCCTCTGAGCCCCCCAGACTCTGCCTGGGCTCTAAGCTTTCGTTTAAATACAGAAAAAGGAAATTCTGCTCCCCACGATTCCAAGGAAAAGCTTGACCCCCTCAAAACAACCCAACTTTCAGTACTGCAAAACACTCATTATTTTAAGCAAGTCTTCTCAGCCCCTCAGGCCCGTCAACACTGAACTCCTCCACTCACGGAAAGCCACCTTACAGCCTCTCGCTGCCTTTGGGCCACATCTGCCAGGCCCGGCACACCTACCAGGCAGGAGAGCTCCCTCTGAGCCAGGGGCTGCCGTCTCGGCTTTTAATTTTCCCCAGTGAATGGGGAAAGAGACATTTTGGAAACGGATCAAAGCTCCATTGAGGGACAAAATGACCCTGCCAACCTAGCAGCTCTGCAACGTTCCTCAGCCCTAACGTGGAAAGCTTCTGAAACGAAGCCCGGCGTCAGAGAGATGCCGTCCAAGTCCAGACTGGTAACTGGGGGACAGTCATTTCCAGTTCTGTGTAAGCAACACTTAAAAGGATAAATTAGAGCTGGCCACACAGAGGAGCAGGCCGATTTCTTTTGCTTTACTCAACATGGAAAGTGGCCTTCGTGCCACCTGACACTCAGGGATCACTTCTCAGGCTATGGGAAATGAGCTGGGAAAACACAAGCGCAAACCTCCTGTGGTTTATATGTCTGCGTCAGGCGAGCCGTGCAGAATGCAAAGGCAAACCTTTCAATCCTCCCTTCTCCCCAGCCTTGAAAAGCCAGCACAGTGCTCCATTCAGCAGGGGATTTACCGCAGGGTTTGGAAAGCACCAAGTGTTAGACAGGAATCTTGCCCTGACTGAACCTACTTATAAACCCTTACATTAATAGGCAGCGCGGTGAAGAGCCAATGGCACAGTGTGTGCAGAACAGAGTTGTAAGTCACAGCGCAGGTTTGCTGAATGAGCTTGGGACCAGCTGCATCCCTTTACTCCCTCAATAACACACTGATATGGGCACATTTATTTCCCTGTTGAAGCAGCTCGCAGAATAAACGTGCATCCCATCCAAGGAGAGATTACTGCGGGAGCAGATGTATGCTATACTGCAAATAGTAAACTTATGGAGCCCTAATCCGATACAATACAATTTAGTTTCACACAAATCCTTTGAAGAAAGTCCCCCTAAATGCTCTGCAGCAGCAGCAGAGGAGCCCCTCTCGCTGCCTGCGGCACCCAGGAGCCCCGTGCATTCGATTCCTGCCACAGACCCCATCTCACCAAGACATTTGCACAGCCCGTCCTTCGGCTCACCCGGCCGGAACGCGACGCGCTCACCATCGCAGGAGACCCTGAGCCTCAACTCCTGTGCGCACAGTGCCTGGAAATCCCGGGGCAAGCGGGGCCGCACAGCTATTAACACAGCCCGTCCACTCCACTGCCCGCCTCTGGGTCAGCGGCTCCCAGACAGGGCAAACCACACAGAGAGCCAAAGTGAAGTCTGAAAAACCCCGGAAATTTAATAGCAATAAGGTACAAATTCATGCAGGCTGGTAATGACAAGGCAAAAAATGGAAATTTAAAGTAGCAGGGGAAGGTATAATAAGGCAGCTTTTAGCACTGGCGGTGGAGAAAAGCAAATCAGTAGTTTTTAAGGGGCGACCTGAGGTGAGGAAGCGGCTCAGGGAGAGAAGGGCGAGCTGTTCCAGTTAAATGGGCACAAGAGAAAGATCAGCCCCCAGCCGGGGAGAGGAGGAAGAGGAGGGCGAGCGGTGCAGGGAGGGGGCGAGACTCAGCAGACGAGCGCGTCGGAGAAGTGGGATGAGGCAAACCTGTAAGGAGCACAGAAACCCAGGAAGACGTGCCTTTCTTTTAATTGAAGATGAACAGTAAGACGCAAGCAAATTTAATTGGCAACGTTAAGGCTTCCTGTTTTACATCCTTTGCTTTAAATCTTCATTGAGAATCAGCACGTGGCATCGCAAACAAAAAACACCCCTCACCAAGTGCAGCCCGCTGCAATCTCTGGCTTGCTGGATCTTGCTTTAAATAGTCAATAGCCCAGTCCTATGTCTTGTGCTGATTATTCAAGAGCCATTATGATATCAGTGAATATCTCTGATTGCATTTAATTCAAGTATGCAATATATTTTGAATTCAACTTGCTCCAGCAGTCCCCAGCTCTCCCTCCCCCAAACTATAACAGATCATTTAAAACCGAGCAGGTCACATCCTGAGCTGTAGGTACTAACCGTGTCATTTCTTCCTCTCCTAGGGGCTTTAAATCCTGCAACTGCTGCCCTGCCAGCGGGAGAGGTGACCCCACATTTGTCCTCCTCATCGCTGGCTAATAACCATTAGGGACAATGGCGAGGCTCCCACCTGCTGCCCAGGAGGAGCGCAGATCGCTCCCAGCAGGATGCCAGCGCTGAAAATCCCCTCTCCTTTTCATTACGGGCTTTTGTCGCTCTCACACCCCCAGAAACTACTCAGGAGGGCTCTCAGGGAATTAAACTGCAGTGACAAAGTGGGTCCTACCCCCTCGCAAGTTAGCAAACACGGGCGAGGGCTGAGGCCGTGCTAGCACGCCTCCGTGCTGATGAATGGCCAGCCCGATCGCGTCTTCCCCGGGAAGGGACGCGTGCTGAAACACGGTGAGGGGAACGCACGGGGGTACTCGCACCACCGCAGCACAGGTTTAGCACAACTCTCGCGCCAGTCAGCTTGTTCTTTGAGGGCTGCCCCGAGCAAGTCCCCAGGCCCTCGGCCCCGGCTGCACAAACGTGTCCCTGAAAACCCTCGCGCAGGCACCGGTGCCCGTGGAGCTGCGCAGAGCTGCACTGGCGGGACGGCTCCCGGGGAGCACCGGCGGCAAGAGGAGCTTCAGTCAACCACAGCACTTTCAAAACGCCCCCGACCATAAGCTCTTTGGGGTCCCAGCCTTCCCCCGGCAGCACCGCAGCGCCTGAGGAGGGTTTTCTGCCCTGGCGCCAGCCCCGGCCCCACGGCAGAGCACACCAGGGCCTCTGGGCCGCAGGTTCTGCTGCGAAATCCCCATCATCTGTAGACCCTTTGCAGTGTCTGTCTGTAAAACACCTCACACGGCGCCTGCAGCAGCGCGGCTGGCTCCTGCCGCCGCCCCGACGGCATCCCCGGCCCTTCTCTGCAGGCCCCGGGAAGGGACACAAACCCACATCTCTGTTTTTCGGTGCAATATGGAGTGGCGGACATTGAAAAAAAAAAAAGGGGCAAAAAAAAAAGGCATCTCGGCTCCGCTGGAAGCCCCTCAGCCGGTATAAATAAGCGGAGGCCGGCGGCGCTGTGCCAGCGCGCGCCAGCTGAGCCCACGGCACGAGGTGTATCTGCATTTTCACACCAGCCCATTGTACGCCTCTGCCTCGCGCTTCCCTGGAACAGCGGCAGCCCAGCCCCACACTGCAGTGAAGTATTAACTCATACCGAACACAGTTTGTCTCCGAGGACCCTCTTGGCCCCTTCGTCATCCTGTGCTGACATTTTAATCGCGCTTTTGTGGGAGCCGGCTGGCAGTTTGTCATCAGGAATGGCGCGGCGAGGGGCCAGCGCGGGCTGCTCGCTGTGGCGGCTGCCGGGGGAAGCAGCCCATTCTGACAGACTGAGCAATAATCTGAACTTACTGCGCTGAGCCTGTGGGACACCAGCCGGGCCGCTTTATCTTCTTCATTAAAGTGCGCTCAAAAAAAAAATCCATTTTCCTTTAAAGTCTCAGGAACAGATGGAGTAAAATTAATTGCGCCATTAAGTCCCGATAGACAATACCAGAGTGGTTTTCTTTCAACAGTGCATGTGTGTTACAAAGTGCTCTTCGTAAAAGGCAATT
This sequence comes from Charadrius vociferus, assembly GCF_000708025.1. Classification (NCBI taxonomy): domain Eukaryota; kingdom Metazoa; phylum Chordata; class Aves; order Charadriiformes; family Charadriidae; genus Charadrius; species Charadrius vociferus. The sequence goes on along the minus strand of NW_009650207.1, from coordinate 849,131 downwards.
ACTGCAACATTTGCCATAAAATAAAGGTTGCTTTAATGGGCAATAAACACAGGCTTCAAATTTTGTATGAAATGGGTCTCCAAAGGGCGCTGTTATAGGCAGCTCAAAGGCACAACTGACTTTAGTATTTCTGCTCTGGCTCCAGCTCAGCTAGTTCGGAGAACAATGATTTCCACCCTTGGATATTTTCTGATGGAATTATGTATGCCGTGTCAGCGCAGGGCCGGGCCCTCCGAGCCACCTTTTTGCCGGTCAGGAATCGGTGGCCATGCAGACCCCGACGCCCGCGCCGGCGGTCGCCACCAGCCACGGCCAGACAAGGACGGGTGGCCGGGGGCCAGTGAGGAGGAGGAGAAGATGGCCGAGGCCAGGGCTGGTTCTTCTGCCGAGCTGAAAATAATAAGGCCCCATTTCCTGACATCCAATCCTTGCCAGTCTGAATTACCACTGCATTTGTTTGATGCAAAGCCTGACATATTTATTTATATTTCTTTTTAACATAAAATACCCTGGAAAATGGATACCACATCCTTGCAAATAGAAAGAGGGGACTATAAAAATGTGTGTGGGCAGTGTTCAGAAGGCGAGAGACAATGGCGTTTCTATGCTTTTTGCTCTCCGGGCACTAAAAACCAAAACCAGTCCTTACCCCACCAACTCAGCATCAAACAGTTTGTGATGGCACTGGGCAACACAGCTTCTAAACAGGCTCCTTTGGTGTCCTAACCAGAAACAAAACAGCAGATCTACATCATTTGCGCCAAATGGTACATTGTATTTGTCAACTTAACAGCCAGCCTCACCCTGGGAGTAAAACACGGTGTTTACACAGATTTCAGCCCTACAAAATCACCCGTGGTATTAATACCGGTGCCTCGCAAAACCTGCGTGCTCTTCCCACGACGACCTGCCAAAATCCCTTCTTCTGTCCTGTACGTGCACAGTTGTCCTGGGCACAGGCACGTGCCCACGCGCTTCTGAGTAGGAAAACACTTTCTATCTGATTCTTGCTCGGATTTATTTGAAGAGGAGGGGAAATCATTTCAATTCATTGTATTTTCACATTCCAGTAATTACAAAGCGAGCATGACATATAAATGATCCATTAATTGAAATATGGGCTCTATGAGCTCCAATATTTATAGTGTAAATCCATATTTAATTAAATAAAGCCAATAATGCTCATTTCAAAGGGAACATTGAAGCTTTTTATTTAACCATGTAGTTGGTGCTGTATGTGCTCATTTCTCATCAACGCCTTTTAGTAAATCCCGGTGGCCGAGGGAGGCGGGGGGACACGCGGGGGTGCGGGCACGCTAACCGGGGACACCCAGCCACGGGCAGCGCAACCCTGCTGATGGGGCACTTCACACCGCTGTTACTATACACCATTGCTCCTTCTTGGTAATAGCATCAGTCAGCACCTCTGACTGAGCAGCTTTAATCACCCACTTAATTGCCTTAATCGCCTTTTACATAACTAAGAAATCACAACACTGCAATTGTCTGACTCTGACACACAGTAACATCAGGAGTGTGACATTAATGACGTAATTATATTAATTGCCAGGGGCTAATGTTTCAGGATCTCAAAGTAACAGATGCTAACTCCAAAAACCACCGCTGCTGCTCCCGGGGTACTCGCTGGATATAGCGCAAAGGCCAACAGCAGTGGCGCAGGCAAGTGCAAACGCCCCAAAATGGGCTTTATCGCCCTGACCAGAGAAAGCCCGTGCCCCTCTCACTGCCCTGGGTCACTAAACAAGTACTCACAGACTTAAAAAAAACCAAACCCTGTTGTTTTCTTTGATACCTGCTGTTGAAACTCGCCTTCTGACCTCGTTGTGAGAATTACTCAGTGCAGAACTGCAACAAGCCCCAGTTCAGCCACGTAGCTCTGCTCCATGACAAGGTACGAGTGCTGCGCCCGTGGTGGCAGAGCACTTCCTCCTTCCTTGGGACAATTTTTCAGAATTTTAACCAGAGACTTCACCATAATGACTTTTTCCTTCAGTTGATCAGCATTCAGATACTACTTCCCTTTAAAAGGATTTTACCCCATTTGTCCTTGCAGCACTATCAACCCTCCCTGCTATGGTGTTTATAAACTTTAAATACCAATCTATTCCCTGCATCTGTTAGTAGTCAACTGGCAACTTTAACCACTTTTATTCCTTGCAAAACAAGAGGCAGTGTGCACAGGGTGGCTTTGCTCCAACACAAGCAGGTACAAGGTATTTGCATAGGTGCAAGAAGGTAGAGAACAAGTCCTCTGCACTGACACGCACTAAGATGGTGGTTTGATTGCACAATAAACCCAATTTTAGGGTGGCACTTACCTGATGAAAAGCCCTGCAGCCTTCTAACTCAAAGGGCTGGTTGTGCATCAGCTCACACTGCCAATGCAAATTTTAAAAAAAAAAGCTGATGGGTGAGTTTGTCCCAGCAAACTTTACCCTTGAGGAGGTATCATCTGTCATCTCACAGCTCATATAAAGCCAGCGGAGATCACAAGAGCCAACATAAACTTCTATCATATGCTTTGGCCAACTGGACTGAGGTGCACCCACATAAACACACCTGACTCAGATCAAATTAATACTGCTGGGATACTCCAGGAATGCACCACTTCAGTATTATGCGTCCTGCAATTATGGCCTTGGCATGCTTATGTACCCCCAAACACACCCTAAAACCAAGGCGCAAAGGCAAGGCACCTTGTAGACAGCGCACAAAGGATAATCTTTAGCAAGCCATTGCATCCTCGGTGGCCTCAGCCTCAAATCCATGACCCCAATTTGTACAGAATCCATGCTGAATTCATTCCTGTGCCTCGATTTACCTCTCCAGCATTCTGCATACCTCTACAATGGATTTTTCAAAAGCACGCAGTGCAAAGCTAACTCTGTCCTCTTGCACAGTCCCCTACCCTGAGAGAAACCCAGAGTAAGACCCAAGTGATGATCCTACCTAGAGCTTCTCTAGAGCAATCCCCCTTACAAGCTTAGTCCATCGCATGCGCCTAAATGCACAACGTGCAGTGGGCTAATGAAACTGCCACTCCATACCAGAAACTCAAAGGTCTAAACCGACAGTGAGACAACAAACCTCGCAAGACGAGTGTTGGGGTGCCCTGGGTGGCACCGTCCCTCCCAGGGTACAAATTCACTCTGCCAGCTGATCTGTCTAGAACCAGAGCTCAAGCCAAGCAGGTATGTCCGTGCTCTGGCAGCCAACGCAACAGCACAAAGCCAAAAGCTCTCTGCGCTTTGTTGGTAAAACAGTTAAGTCACCTTCGATGATAAATGAATTCTGACTGTGGGACTCTATCTACAGGAAAAAACAAAAAACAAAAAAAGACATGGAATTTCCTGGCCCTTACCTGCCCCTCATGAGGCTCTGCCATTCTCATCTGAGATTTTGGTACAGGGTATAATCAGAAGAACTACAAATCATGCATTTCATGAAAGAAACCCCATTGCTCCTTCCAGCCCCATCCTTGCCAACAACGCAGCAATGACGCAATGATAAGCAATTGCCTCTCAAAGTGGCATACAGCAGTGAATATAGGTTTTATTACTTTTGAAGTTCTATTTACAACAACTCCACTATCTCAAGAGCTAGGGAGGAGCCCTCAGGATGAGCTGCATGCAGTAAACAAGATGCTAAGAGCTTTCATGGCTTTTTAGTGCTAATGACAATTAATAATCAGTGGATACTGCAATAATCTATCCAGTGAAATGCTTCATGGGCATGCAACGCACCCCCTGCACCCCGCGCTTACGGACCACCGACTCAGTGAAAACTGAGTCACGGTAAACTTTAAAATAACAGTGACTGGGAGCAAAATAACTGAACTGGGTAACCGAGGTACCTGACATTTAGGCTGAGGTTTAAAACAAAATAAGCTAACCTTTCAACTGGTGGCCATTGCACGGCTGGCTTTCCATCTGTTCAAGGGAGGGGATTCTGCACCTCTACTCCACTCTTGTGAGACCCCACCTGGAGTACTGCGTCCAGCTCTGGAGTCCCCAACATAGGAAAGACATGGACCTGTTGGAGTGAGTCCAGAGGAGGGCTACAAAGATGATCTGAGGGCTGGAGCACCTCTCTGATGAGGAGAGGCTGAGAGAGTTGGGGTTGTTCAGCCTGGAGAAGAGAAGGCTCCGCAGAGACCTTACTGCAGCCTTCCAGTACCTAAAGGGGCTCCAGGAGAGCTGGGGAGGGACTTTTTACTGGGGCATGTAGTGATAGGACAAGAGGGAATGGCTTCAAACTGGAAGAGGGCAGGTTTAGATTAAACATTAGGAAGGAGTTCTTCCTGTGCGGGTGGTGAGCCCCTGGGGCAGGTTGTCCCGAGAAGCTGTGGCTGCCCCATCCCTGGAGGTGTTCAAGGCCAGGTTGGATGGGGCTTGGAGCAACCTGGGCTGGTGGGAGGTGGCCCTGCCCAGGGCAGGGGGTGGCACTGGATGACTTTCAAGGTCCCTTCCAGCCTAAACCATTCTCCGATTCTATGATCTCTGCAAAGCACTAGTGTTAATTCCCCATCTCCAGAGCCTTACACACCTTTCCGAGCAGTACTCGGAGATTGTAGGAAGGTGTACAGGGAGAAGATATATCTACTGAAATCCCTGGGTCCTGCAGTTTGCACATTTAGATTTCGGAGCTCATTAACAAAGTAAAAAAGGACAGGATCATACGCGCAAAAAAAATAAAACCCAAATAAATCTGCAGAATTCCCCACTCTCCAGAAGGGTCTTCACCTTTGCTGTTCTGCATTGCTGAATTCATAGATGTCGAATTCTTTATCCCTAGGAAGCTAATTATTATGAAAGGTCAAAATAAATAGCCGCACTTGTACATAAAGCCGCTGTTAATATAAAGAAGTAGACAACTCCAATTTACAAGCTATTTTGTTGTTATAATTACAGAGCTCCTTTCGCCAGAGAGTTTGCAACCATTTGGTTTAATTATGAACTAAGGAGAAGAGGAGGGGGAGGAAGGACAGCCGCGTCCCTACAGAGTGGTGCTTTCCCAGGTATCACAACAAAGTATGTTGAGGATAAGTCAAAGTCAGCTCCTGTGGGCTTCCTGAAACACTTGCCCTAAAGAAAAAGACAGACGCGGTGGAGCCGGGCAAGCAGCTACCAAAGGGTTAAGCAGGCAGCCCATTAGAAATGTCCTTCAGTTCTGTGTCTGTTTTTCCTTACAGAACATTAAGCTCAGTGGGGCAGTCAGAAACCCCTGTGGTGCCCCCATTAAAAAAGATCAAGTCGCACATGTCGATATCACAGCTTCACCCATACTGTAATTTGTCTGACAGCAGCTAATGCTGCCGGTCGTGGCCAGGGAAGACCAGGCTGCCTTTTAAAGAGAGAGACCCAAATCCCTTTAAAAAAAAAAAAAAAAAAAAAAAAAAAAAAAATTGTGGTCAGACAAACTGCTTAATGATATAAAGATGCAATAAGCGTTTCTGCCACTCCTCCCCCTCCCACTGGAAACAGGATAAAGCCCAGCACACTACAAAATAATCCCAGTAAAGGCACTGCCGGAGCACTAACAAAATGCTCTGGTGCAGTCAAAGCATCGTCCTCCCTTTTTTCCCCCCCTCCCCTTTCTTTTTTTCTTTAATGCCAAAGGCATTAAAAGAGATGAAAACCACTCCATTGAGCTAGGTGAAACGTTAATCCATTGGCCTTACTTTGCTGGGAAACCAGGGCTTGAATGAGGCCCAAGGCATAAATGAAATGAGTTTAGTGATCTCAGTTTAATTCTTAATAGGCCACAACAGGCATTGCAGATACAGAAGATACAATATTAGGAAATCAAACCCTTTCAGAATTGTTTTTTCCTTTCGGCTAACGAGGGTCAGGAGAGAATTAATATAGGAACTAAAACCTTAAGCCAACCTAAATAGCTCTCTATCCAGCTAGAGCGCACAAAGCGCAGGGGAGATGCTGCTTGCGAACCCCACGGCTGAGGAGCCATTCCGCAGCACGGCAGACCCTGCAGTAGCTGATCTGCAGAAACGTAAGGCCCCATCAACAGCACAGGAGGATTCCCAGCGACACCTCAGCAGATTTTGAATCAAGCCTACATAACTGCATGTAACGGGACTTTGAGTAGTCCCACCAAAGCCCAAACTTTAGTGATGTTGGTAGGGCCTGTCCTTTTGTTGATGGTATCTTGAAAGCCACAGATCCCTCCAAATAAGCTGGAGCGGGAGGAAACAAAACCAATCAAACTCCCATCCCTTAACTAGGATCATCCTTAGAAAAAACAGTGCTAAGGATGTCAGGTAAAGGGATGTTTCAATCATGTTTACACGGGAATTTTAGTCCCTTTCAGAGTTTCCTTAGCTCCAGTTGTTGCAGCGGATAGATTTACTGGAGGTCTCAGGTGGAAAGTCAAACCTTTTAAATGAAGATATTTTGCAAACACCAACTGCCAGTACTGAGAAAGATCAATTTTGCTTTGCGGGAGGGTAAGGTGTCACTTTTTCATTCTCAGAAAAAAGGGAAGAAATAATGCATAAAGACTGGATAACAGAGCCTAGAAGAAAACCAGCAGCAAGACAGCGATTCACACAGATTTATTTTAATAAAAGTAAAATGTTTTGAGGTGCAATGATGAAGTCCAGCTTTGAGGTCCTCACAGATCAAACCCCATAGAATGCCACAGTGGCTAAACTCTAGCTCTGCTGGGCGCGTTGAGCCAGTATCTTCCAAAATCTTTGTGGTTTTTCTGGATCTCTCCCTGCCATTTGGCTACGGTCTCCTTGCTCTGCATTTTTCCATACTCCGCACAGCGGGAGCTGATTGCGCGACATCTCAGTGGATTTACACAACCAGGGGGCTGGAGCAGTTTTCTCTTTCACATCAAAGGCAGCTTTGTCGTGTGCCAGGAGAACCCGAGTTGACTATTCTGTTGACTCCTCTGTACCAGCGCCCTTTATCTGAGCTCTGTCTCCTGCCCCATGTCCCTCTCCTGAGAAGGAGAGACCAGAGCTGTGGGGTGCCCATGTGATGGTGCGGTCCCAGGACACCGCAGGCATGAGCAAGAGGCAGAATAGAGGCAGGAGGAAGGGTGAGCAGTTTGGTTACTGCAGGACCAGTTACAGCCCCGAGGAAGCCCACGGCAGCCAGTGTCTCTGCAGTCTCAC
>NW_009650207.1:817035-841935 GCF_000708025.1 Charadrius vociferus | reverse complement strand
CATAGGCAGCACTGCCTACACAGGCCTGTTTGCTCCCAACCTCCTTCCCATCACCGAATCATACACCAAGCACAACACGGTACTGCATCCCCTTTCAGCTTACTCTTGTGGGCCAGTTGGTTAAAAAAAAAAAATAAATAATCTGATTTCAGAGATACTAGGAGCAAAAGCCAGAAAACAACCCCCAAAATACACCCCCACTCCCTCCCCCAAGCCCTCAAACACCTCCAGCGCAGTTCACTAGGCTAACAAAAAGGCAAATACATAGCCTACAGAGCGACACGGACATAAATCCTTCAGGAGGCTGTCTTATCTCACCACACAGAAATTTAATCACCCAACTCGCTACACATCAGGGTGGTGAAATACATCTTAGTCTTGATGCCTGCAGAAAACAAGTTCTTCTCTTAAAAGGTGGTAGCAGTGACATATTGTGCGTGTGCATATATATAAAAAGCCATCACTTTTATGGAACTGTGTGATAATAGCATTTTCAACTCAGTGGCCTAATGAATACATAAAGCAGTGCCCACAGTTAGATACAAAAGCATTAAAGTTGGCAGTGGACGGCTCCATTACCGTTCAATCCATGACTGCACCAAGAGAATAAGAATAATTTTAAAAGTTTACCTAACAAATTACAGGCATGCTTGGCAACGTATTTCTATGACAGAAGGCCTTGAGCTGCTATTGAGAAGTCATTGCCGCATCGAGCACGCTACAGGCTTGACTCCTGTCGTTTCTGGTGAGAGTAAGAGCTGGAAAAGCACGGCTGAGAGTGAGTTTGCTCAGCCCCAATGTTCCAGCCAGCCTCCCCGGTCCCCAAAGGTGGAGATGTTAGAACAGACTATGGGTTCAGCTCAGTCACGCTGCCACGATCTCCAAAGGAGAAACATTGCAATGCAACCTCAATTTGAAGGGGCAGGTATATATCATAACCTCTACGCATGACTACAAATGAAAACACAGGAGACAGGTATTCCAGGCAAGACTGAGAGGCTCTCATTGGGGAACCCAAGGACAGAATTAAGCCATATAAACCACAGTCCAACCTAAAACTAGTAACAGATTTTGGCTTGTACCTTTTTAGACTGGTCAGCCATTTCAACCTGCAATAAGCCTCTCTTTCTCCCAGCTTTGCTCAGACCGGTGTCCTGCCAGGCTTCAGTGAGACACAAAATGTGTTTGACTAAAGAACAGACTTTACAGTTAACAAAGGTGCAATCTACACCGATAATGTATTCCTGCATGTAATGGCCTGGAAGTGCTATATTCATGTATGAGCTTTCTCAAAATTATTTATTAATGGAAGAGATCATATACGATATTGCTCCTTAATATGCTTGAAAGACTCCCATAAACGCAGAGAACCTTACTCTCCGCTCTCTAGGTGCGTCGGACCTAAGTTGAGTGTGGCCACGTTACACCAACACAAAACTACTGTAAGAAAGGAGAAAATCAGGAATGTCTCAGGCAAGAAACGAGCTCCCTCGGCTCCAGCTCACGAGCACGTGAACCTACAGTCGTCGCAGCTGTCACATCACACCGGGTTGCTATGGAGATAATTGCAATGTCATAACTAAAGGCTAGTGTCAGCACCAGGTTTTACAAGGAAACGATTGGATTGTATTTTTAATTTACCCCCAAATTATAGCAACTTCTCCATCAGGAAGAAACTGTGAGTTGAAGATTATTTTTTTTTTTGACAACAACAGAGGATAACTTTATGGTTTAGGATCCAGAAGTTTTTACATCACCGTGTCTCTCTGAAGGTGTTTTCAGGTGTTTCTATACACCTATATTGAGACAGGAAGACAGAGGATACACAGGCTACACACAGATAAGCAATAATAATAGACCTATATTTTGTGATGCATGTGGTACATCTACACTTTGTTCTCTTAACCTGAGTCTCATTTAGCAACTAAGTATTTTATTAACAATATTAATCAATAGTTTCAAAATGCTCTCTTGACCTGAGAGTTGTTAAGTTACTCTATGGTAAAAACACACAAAACAAAATGAAATTTTAAATTATCTTCACACTTGCTCAACCACGCTCTCTGCCCTTTGTTCCTGAACTGGTGTCTTCCAAGCTCCGGAGCTAAATCCAGGCCAGCACGGGGCCAAACCGCTGTTTTCTTTGGGACTAACTGCAAAGTCAATAAGCTTTTGTACAGCTCCAGTCCTGTGGCTGCCAGTAGCGAGCCGGGGCGGCACGGCTGATGGCAAGACTGCCTATAGTATTACACGGTACGTATTGCAAGGTGTAGACCAACCGTGTTGTAAAGTGTCATGTATACGTACAGCATTATAGAGAAACTAAAATAATCAATACCATCATCATCGCAGAAGTAGTTTTACCGACAGCTCTGCTATGTAGCCCACTCCGGATGCAATAGTCAAAAATATCAGGCAAAGTCAAAAGTGAAGAGATTAAGCAACCTGTAGCCCTCCAAAACATATGCAAGAGAGGATAATGAAAGTGTTCATCTTAACCTGTTCTCATTAATATCACTCCTTAGTTACACTGAGAAAGTAATTTAGTTTAAGCTTATTATTGCAAAAATGATAGGAGAGACACTGTCAGTGATTTGCCTTAAGCCCGTGGAGGTTTTTACTGCTGGGGATACCCAAATGAAGCATCTCTGTGGCACACATCAGCGCCGATTGTGCGTGTCACACCCGTACTGCACCTAACACTCCCCGCTGGTGGCAAGCGTCCATTATGCCACAAACCACACCCGTGGCCTTCCTCGAGAAAGGCTGCATCCCACCTCCGGAGCAGAGCTGTAGCGGCACCAAGATGATCGATGGCAAGAAGAAAGAGAAAGAAGGGAGAAAGATGGATGCAGAGAATCTGTAAGGTGGCATAAAAGAAAACGGATACAAAGAAGAAAGGAAATCCTGTTGGAAATGTTTCAGTTTTCTAATTGCTGGCAACTTGGGTTTGATGTATTTGGAGGAGAAAATGATCTAGGAGTATAGTAACGTTTAATTCTGTCGACACAATTACCTTTTTCTCCCTCAGATTAAATGTTTTTGCTGCCTAAAGTGAATTCTAGGAGATGAGCAGCAGAGAATTTTCCAAAAGTCACAATACTTGTCTTTAAGCCTTGATTGTTGTTCAGATCAATTACAGCCAAAACCTGAATGACACGATGCACGACATGCTCACTTATTCCGGCCTTTAACATCAAGGAATTTATTACCATTGTCAGTACATTAAGGATTATTTGAGTATTAGGAGGATATACATTAAAATATAATGTATCTAATGTATAATACTTAATGACTGCTGTGAGAGTAGGATCACACTCAAGTAGACAAGCAGAAGTAGGCTCTGTTGGAAGCAATTTGGCCCAGTTTGGAAAAGCTAGCTGTTAAAAATCACAGGCAAATCCCAAACTGGCTGTTACCAGGTACCTTCAGCAACCTCCGCTTCTCGCCTCCACTGCCTGCTCTGTCCACAGCTCCCCCCCCCGCCTCCCCCCCCTCAGCCCAGCACGTGCCCCCGTCTCCTTCCCCAGCGCTCTGGGCTGAGCGCCGCAGCCCTCAGTGCCTTTACACCCCCCGCTCCAACAGCCTGCGACCTGCCCCAGCCGGGAAACCGCCGAGCCGAACGGTTCTCCTGAAGAATAACATCAGGTTTAAGGAAGCCACCACCCTCTCAGAGTCACAACATTGTCTCTTCTGTCTCACATGGGATCGCTAAAAGAAAAATGAGCATGTTTGGAAAGGTACCAATTAGATAGCGTTAAGCACAGGACCGAAAAAGGAGGCACAATAGTGTGAAAGTCAGCGAGTAATAAGTACGCTGTGCTTCCATAATTTCATAGGAAAATCCTTGGGGCACAGCCAGATTCTGAAATAAGAAGGCTGTATTTATAGCAATCAGTTTGGTTTGACATATTTCCCCTAATATGCTAAATTACTCCTTCACTATCATCATAACTTCCCCTCAGTCATTCCTCAGCATCTTCTATTAGCCTGGCCTAAAAGCACTTATCGAGCTTCTCCGGCTGTGACCTCTTTAAAAATGTGTTAATTCTGACAGCAGCCGGCACGCGGGGAAGAGGACGTGTACAGCACGCAATTAACCTGCCTGTGGGCTGCCACCGCCTTTCCCAAAGAGCAAGAGGCGAGTTGGCTTCTAACCAGGCTTTGCTATTTCTAATCCGCGTCCTTTTGTCCCCTTCTTGTACATTCCTCCACCCCTCTTACCCAGACACCTCACCAGCTCCAATCATTAGATCTCCACCGAGGGGGGAAGGACAGAGCGTTCCCATCACGAGGAAGCAGAGGAATTGCCCTCGAGGAATGGCAACTGGCCCGCTTGCCCGCAATCTCAGACCGTGGAGGCAAAAACCAAAGACACTCAGGAATCCCCAAATAGTCACTGGACCCTCAGCTTTATGACCACTCCGCAGACGATTTTATGGATGACTTGCACTGTTCATGGTTATACACAAATACAGCTGCAAGACATGTATTTTACAACAATCCACCCCGATTGCTCGTTTGTGGTATGAGGACGTCTAGAAGTCCCACTCAAGATCGTGGCTCTGTTGTGTGCTGTGCTGTACATATCTATAGTGAAACGGAGTCCTTGCCCTGAAGAATTTGAAGTCTGAAGAGGCAAATCTGTTATGATAAAGCACGTCAAATCTCATCACCATCCAGCATCTCCACACGCGCCTCCTCTCACCCCTCTCAGCCAGCCCCAAAAAGAACAGTCATTACAGCCCCATGCAATTTTCGGGTGGCAATCCCTGGCTTGGGTGAATAACGCTGTTTAGTATTTCATCAGGTTATTTCATCACAAATACACCCAGTGATACCTTTATAATGATGATCTTAACATGGAGCTGTGCTGTCCCTAAAATATTAAGTGACAATAATGTCGTTTTGATTTTATTTTTTAAACCACCTGCATTCTCACTCACATCAAATAGAGACCTTTTCTGTAGAGCCAGAACTGGAAAATGGATAATGCTTTTTTTTTTTTAAAGGAAAGGGGGGCAAAAAAAAAAATCATGCTTCTTCAACCTTTTTTCCTCCTGCTACTCGGGTGCTTGTCTTTAATGAGCAGCTCCAAATGACAGCTTTAATCACTGCCTCTGGCCACTGAAAGAGGCCGCTAATGATAGGAAAGAACAGAGGACCATTTGCATCAATCAGCTCTAGTCTAAATCACTTTTTATGATAATGCACCGAAGCGAAGAAGAACGTCTCTGATGTCTCCTGCATGATGATGTACCACAGTGCTGTCTCCTCATCTCAGACCTCCACATAAATCTCTTAAAGATGCACACACACCCCACCCTGGGCTGCCAGCGCTGGCCCTCGTTTTCTACACCATTAATGATCTACCACCAGGGTAGAGTCAGGAGAGGTTAAGCAATCAGTTCATTCAGTTTTCACTTTCTGCAGGGAATGCCCACTGCTCCAGGAGAAGGGGAGGGGAATACACAGACAATGCCCGATCTGTCAAACATATACAATTTAGGATCCACATAATTCCCGGTTTGCCACCCATTAACATCAGGGGCTGAGAGGGGAAAAAAAAAAAAAAAATGGGCAAAATCCGGAGGGTACTGTCTGCTACAGCATCGCACCTCTTCTACACACCAAATCGCAATGCTGCTAAAGCTTTACTCTTGCGAGTACACTTTATTTACACAGGAGTGCTTTCAAAGAGACTAATCCCATAAGCACAGATTACCCCCCGCCCCCACGGAAGGGTTTATAGGATCAAACTGCAGTTCTGTAATACTAAAACAAAAGACCTGATCCCACACGAGACAGTGCCCTGATTAGACACCGGACCGAGACAGAAGACTGGGGTTCCATTTCTGACCCAGGCACAGACCGAGGTCCTGTGTCCGAGCTAGCCGTCAGCAACCAGATCCGCAGAAACTCCTCATCTTCCCAAGCTCAGGCTCTGTGCGTATCAAGAACTTCAGTTGCGTTGGACATGGGAACTGTACGTCTACATACATATTACTATATATGCAGCCTATCTGTGATGTATACTATATACACTGACCGTGTCCTGCACAAACGGACTCCGCAGCTGAGTCTGCCAAGTGCTTCCATCAGAAAGCACCAAAGCAAACAAGAACGAGCTCCTAAGAGGCCCAGCAGCGACGCTCGGTACATAGTCAAGGGCAGGATTTCCAGAAGCTCACGCAACCGGACCTCCATAGGAAGCCTCAATGGAAATTCGGGCTGAACTGGGTGCTGAAGGGCCTTTGGCTCCTTTGAAGATCCCTGCATAGCGTTCTCAGCCTAGGAACATCGTCTCACTCGAGTGACCTGTGGGCTATCTGCAGACTGCTTGTGTGCATTGGGACTGGCGAGATCTGCCATCCAGACCAGCTTTTATGGGCTGCATAATGCCCTCCTGCTGGGTCGTGTGTCAAAACAACCTCTTTCTGTCAAAGCAAACTAATAGATGCAACATCAGATCTACCGGATTCACGTGGGACACATATAAATCCACAGGGCTTGTTTTATTATTTCCCTTATATACAGGGAAAGAAGAGAAGACTACGTTAATTCGATTTTGGAGTCACTCTGTGCTCCTAACTGGCATAACACTGGGTGGTGGAAGTTACACCAGTCTCGCTGGCAAGTGCTTACTGTATTCAGAGTGATCCTTCCCAACTGCCTAGAGAGGCCAGAGGGACCAACGCCAAGTACTTCATGCTCCTGTAGTCAGTGGCCTGACACTTCCCAGGACACGCTAATCACCCTTTCAGGAAAAAGGGAAGGAAAAGGTCTCCAAATAGACAGTTTTATCTACTGATGTCAGTAGCACATTCTTTTTGCTGATGGAAGCAGGCTAACTTCTGCAGGGCTCAATCTACCACAGCAAAGAGGGCTCACAATGCCAGCTAAAGTCACTGGACGCTTGGACACCTGTCTGAAAACCATGATACAACAATTCTTTATACAGAGAATCCTGCCAAGAACATTGCCTCCTCACTAACATGTCAGGCTCCAGCGGATCATTCAGGCCACACGTGAGAAAAAGCCCTAACGAAGTCAATGCGGTCGCGGTGGAGCACATGGCTCTCCGCAGAAGGTGGCCAGCCTGGTCCCAGGGGTCTGCTACCACCGTCCAACAGAGCTAATGGAAAGACTCACAATGACTTCAGTAGGCTTTGGATCAGGGCCTTAGCAAATGCAAATATAGGGAAAAAAACCCCAAAAAAACAAAAAAAAACCCACAAACCAAAGAAGAGAACAGCATACAACAGCTGTAGCCCCCCCTAAGCCTTTCTTTTTTTGTAAAAGCTTCCCTTGGCGGCTTTATTTCATTTTATTATAATAAACTTCAAAAGGTGTATTTGATCTGCCAGCATGTTTTTCACTGTCCACCAGGAGCTCATTTCAGCTGTGCAATGTAGCAAATACTGTACATTAGGTTAATTTTCATTTCAGCTGTACAACATACATTATTGTTTCACTGCTTGGCTTAAGTGAACTCCTGGTGGATACAGTCAAAAACATACCAGCAGATCAAATGTACTCTTTGAAGTTCGCTATAATGAAACATCTTTAAAAAAAAGGGGGGGGGGAAGCTTTTAGAAAGCTTTAAAATATCCTGAATTGTTTGGAGCATTTTAACGTTTTGGCCTGTCCCTCCTAAAAGCAAGCAAAGAGAGATTTCACCCTCTCCAGCTTTTACTCCTAACATAAGTCACATTATGGGGGAAGTAAAAATTAATCTCTTTGCCGCACTGCTCAACTTAAATGAACTTGAGGTGGATCACAAACCGCATTAGCAGATGCTGGGTATGATGGCTTTAATGTTTATGCAAGCAAAATGAAAAAAACCCAACTGAAATCGGTGTGACCCAAAGGCAGGGCTGGACTCTGAGGTATATGAGCTATCTTCAACTTAACTCCAGGAACGTGCTAAATTTAGTTATGAATCCTGGTGATCAGAACACGGCCTTTGAAAGTGTCACCAAGTACCATCCTTGTCACAAGGTCTCCTACAGTCACCCAAGGATCTTACCCCTTCCCTCATGGGCTTCCATCAGTGCGGTTGAGTTATCCTTCTGTTTTCTTCATCCCCCAGCTTATCCTGGCTCATTTTACTGAGCCAGTACAGAGCACAACCCACAGAAAGGTCACTGAACTGGACATGGGAAAGGCAGGAACCTCTTACACCAACTTTACCACCAGAACATTGTAACATGGAACCGCATCCAGGCTGAAACACCCTTCACGGCTTTTGGAGGAGCCAACCTGACCCCAATTTCAAGCAAACTTCACCGATTGCAGTTCTGAATAAGGAACATGCAAAGCTTGTGATTAAATGGGATTTACCAAACAGGATCACGTCTCCATAATAAAATGGCTTCACTAAGAAGTTCAAAACCCCCAACCCTACAAAAGAGCTCGAGGACACGTTAAGGCTGCTGAATTATAATTGACGTACCCTTGGAACAAATTACTGATATATTCAGCTAGTGGAAAGTGAGCCATGTACCTATGGTTCGGGTTTATTTGACTCTTTTCACAAGTGAAATGAGTCAAACGGTCTCAACAGCACGGTGGGGCACATGGCACACCCACACCTCAGCCCAGTACAGCTGACCACCACCACCACCCCCCCACCCCACCCCACCGCCTCTGGGTGCTCCCCAGTACCTCCCAGCCACTGCCCGCTCCCACCCCTGCCCGCGCTCACCCAGCGAACGGCTGACAGCACGGTCTTTTCGGTCGACAGACTTTAAGCAGCTCCATACTCCTGCAAGACTTCTGTTGGGAATTCATAGAGTTGTGCTTTCCTCCCGTTATCATCTCACCGCCAACATCCCGTTTTGGACAAAGTAATGAGTACTTGCAACACCCCCCACAGAAAGGAAGAAAAACAAGACACTTTGTGTACACCATTAGTTTTATGCATCTCGCAAGCGCAGTTCCCCAGTTAGAAAATCTCCCACAGCTTTTGGTTCACTTTGAACAAAATAGCGTTGGACTTCTGATGAATAGCTCAGCTCAAAATACACTTGGAGGCTTTTCCTTGAATTTTAACTTGGAGTAAATAACCTACAGTGAAGCTAATTGTATTGAAAATTCAGAATATTGAGGAAACGTTACATGTGATAAATATTTACCCTAAAGGAATTCAAAGGGAGTCTGTAACAATTTATTTCTAACCAATACCAAGTAATATTAAATTGCAGGGAAAATGCAGCCCCAAACCCTATATTTTTCCAACTTGTACTAATGATCGTTCTTTGTGAAAAATGCCAGACAACAATGTCCTTTAACCATGCAGCTATATACAATAATGTGGTTTTATACTGTGTGTTAGCATATTTCATTCTAACATACTCTGCAAAACAATGGATTGATTCTGCTTTCACTTAAATTGGTGTAACTAATTAGACCCAACTAGAATTACTCCTGATCCTATTCATGTAAACAGTCTTGATGACTTCAGCGAGGCTATTAGTGAAAATTGGGACTCACACAGAGTAAGGATTTATAGGCTCAAATCCTCTCTATTTGAAGCCTCAGTAAAACACAGCCAATTCCAACACAGAAGGAGAAAGCTCAACTGTGCACGACTTAAGAGTGGAAGAGTGAAAAAAAAAAAAAGGGAACATTTTGGCCAAATAAACTGGGAGAAAAATCACTTTTCGAAAGAACTGTCAAATAAAAGACCTAGTACTGAGATCTGCAAAAAGAATACCTGGAGAGAGGCTCCGAAATTTAGAAGGCACCGGTCACAAGAGAGGGCGCGAGTGCTCAGCACCCCACGGTTTCCACTGGAGCTCTTTCTTGAGAAAGGTATTTGAGAACATGTTTGTCCACGCAGGGTTTCTCCTTTAAGCCAAAGCTAGCGAGGACATGCATGGAAATGTAAATGGTTTCATTTTGAGCTTGGCTTGAAAATTCAGATCAGCTTCACGTTTCAAATGAACCAGTTCATCCAGTCGTCGTCTTTAGTGCCTAAATTCAGTCCGTTAAGCTAATGCTAAAGCAGATGATGATGAAATAAAAGGTTCTTCTAAAAAAAAGGGAAGAGGGGGGAGAAACTATATTAATCACTACCAGAAAACATCTGTTTTTAAATGAGGTGTTTTTGATCTATACTGTTTGTGATGCAAGAGGAAAGCTTTGCAATCCATATGACAACCAGATCTTCATTTTGTTGGGATTAGGGGTCAGCACAAGGGACTGGGGGAGGGAAGAGTGGGAAGGGAGTAGGAGAAAGATTCCTGTAATGAATGCCAGGACGCTCACTCTATAAACACAACCAACAGAACATGAGCCACGAGTCCACTTTTGAAAGTTCTGCTTCATTTATAACAGCATAAACCAATTAAAAGTTGACGGTTTTATCTCGTTTGCAGATATGAGGGGGTTCTCTTCAAACATCCTTAATTACGCACAAAAGATGTTTTCAAAATGTAGATGCTGCAAACACAGACACTTATGAATAATCACTTCACACGCACGCACAGGGACAAGAGAAGTCAGCAGAAAGTTTTGCTACTGTTTGTCATTTCTACAGTTGAAACTATTTTAGAAAGGACAACATCATCATGGTCTTTCCTAGATGACAGCTGGAGAGACGGAGGCAGAGGCTTGCTCCCTGCCACCAGCCCACCAAGATCACAATCGACCCAGTTGCCCAGTCCCATTCCCGGGCTTTAGAAATAAAGTTAAATGGTCTAAAGAGTAAGAAGTGAAGAAAGGGATAGTCTTTTTCCCCAAGAATCAATTCTGAACTCATCTTGCAGCAGTGAAGGACATCTTGACGCACAGAGAGCAGCAATATCATGCTGAGAGAAGAGGTCTCTGCATCAGTTGCTTATTCCATCTGTGTCTCACCCAGCGACCGCGGCACTTTAGCTGACAGTGCTTCAGACCACTCCTCTCTAAAATGACTGGAATTGGCTTTCTGATCGTACCGAACAGAGGGGCTTAAAGTGCTTGGAGATCTTCAAGTAAAGGTGAAAAGTACTTTGGGGTACAATCCTACCACTACACTTGCTATGCTTACTAACTTAGTCGTGGATTATGTCTATTTTCCTGGTATTGCAGAAACTGCATTAAAGAAATAATCTGGTTTATTCAGACATACGTAAAAGTTCCTCCCGTCTCTGCATTCCATGGTACGCAGGTACCACAAAACACATTTCCTTGGAGGATTTTTGACTCCCCCATCCCTCTTGTCACCACCTTTCCTTTAAGATTCTCTCTCCTCAGCTCAGCTGACAAATATTGCCTCAGAAATCTCTTTTTATCATTTTTTTTTCCTGCATCTTTTTACCGCTCACAAGAAATTCAGGAATCAATCCCAACATGCGAAAGGGAAGTTTCAGCGCCCAGGAAATTCTGGTAAAATACAAGAAACACAATTAAAGCAACACATTTCCTCTTGCATTATGAAAAAAATATCTACATTACAAGGGTAGCAGAAATTTATTTTTCACTGAGACTGGCATAAGCATCTGACAACCTGCACTACAATGAACATTACTGTTTCCGTGTGTTTAACATTGCTCCTTATCTTTACCAGTACGCACAGCAGTGTACGGTAGGTTGAACAGGCTCAGTGAATACAGAGCTCCCTCCCTCCTTCTACTCCCCTTGTGTTTTAACCATACACAAGAGTGTACGATTAAAATGGCTTAATTAATCCTCATACTTTAAAGCGACGGTGAGAGGAATGTTCAACTCATGCACAAATGCATACAGCCACTTCCAAAAGAGATACTCGGGATCCTCTGAAGTGCCTGAAGAAGGGAACTCCACTGTTATCTTTGCATCACACTCAAGATTGCGGATAAGAAGTGGATTCCTGCCTGCACACACCCGCTGTAAGCCAAGGGGCGCTACAGACCCTGTGCATGTTTTGTGCCCACCTATCCGACCCAGGAGACTACCCAGGCTGCGGAAGAGCAGAAATTCAGACACCAAGTTTTTCTCCTGCATGAGCAACATGTTCTTCCTATTTCCCTCTGATTTTCCAGCTGATGCGCAGATACCCAGGTTACACACTCAAGAGGCCAGAAGGAGTTTTGCCATTTCCATTCCATGACAAAGGCACAGTCTTTCGCTTTGGATCCTGGACCCATTCTGGACATCCTTACCTTTGTCACTTTGCGATTAAAGCTACAACGACACGCTCTCAGCAGGTCAGTTGGAAACTCAAGCCAGAGGAAAATGCTGCTGACTACTCATTAAGTGATGTGTCACAAGGAAAGCTTATTACAGCCGTGCTCTGAAATCTGTGTTGGCTTCTGATTAGTTTTCTGGTAGAATTAAGGTTTTGGTTTTGACCTACAAAGCAGTGAATGCTTTGGGCACTAATTACTTAAAAGCTCATTTCTCTCTCTGTATAGTAACATGACAAGTTGTGGTTAGTGGGTGTTCTTGAGCTGACAGTCCCTTGGGGGTTGTCTTCATTGCAAAGTTAACTGAAATAACTCAAGTCCTATCAACAACAGGAGCCCTTAACTCAGAGCCCAGACATGCTCTTTAATTCTCTCATCAAGGGACATAAGTTAAACCTTACGCACCGCTAACGCTCAGGCTAATGTGACAGATCCATTGCATGAGCACTGGCAAGCGGAACGTCCGTGCCAAGAGTTGCTCAACGCCATCGTGCAGACCTTCCCGGCCTCCCCGGAGGGACAAAGAGGCGTTGCCACCATTAGCTGAGATGGGATGAATGAAGTACCCAAAGGTACTATTATCCAGGGAGCGTTGCCCGGGCCAAAGAGGGACCAAAGCAGGAAGATATCAGTGCAATAATGGCAACGGTGCCATTTGGAGCCACGGCTGCCCTTGGGAAAGCGGCTGCAGGTTACTTTTGTTAACTTGTTAGAGGAGACGTAGCTCCGGTGGTACTGGTCTTTACCAGGGGAATCTTTTGCTCTGAAATTCCTTGGGTTTATTAGACCTTCTGGACTCCCTGCGAGACCCAACTTCCCTCTTGGGATAAGAGAACTCAGATGGCTGGTGATAACTGCGGTTGCTCTGGCCTTTCAGCTCCCGCTGCTAACCACACAGATTAAGTTTTGAAATGGTTGGTGGTGAGCAGTAATTTGTATCAATTTTGTACGTTTTAGAAATATTTTTTTCAAAAGTTCCTACAGTTTAGGCAGGCCTTTGTTGCATTTAATTAAAGGATGAATCAAATAAGATACGTGCCCATGCTAGCTATATTGCACAGACTGCGAAGCAATGTTAATACATGAAAAATGTGACACGCATTCAGAGGTTCACCATCCCAGTCCCTTCCTTAAGCTTTATGCGTTCACCTGCTCCGGGGAAGCTTCTGTTGCAGTGCCTGCCTTCAAGTGCCCACCACTGAAACGAAAAGGCAGGGGACAAACCATCATCAAATATTTATCCGAGGTGGTGAAATACCGCCCAGCACACCACCTGACGCTCACCGCCGGAACTCGGTGAGCAGACGGCGTCAGTGGAACACACCGAGGCGAGCGAAGCCCCGCTGCCGAGAACAACACCCGCGTGCTCCGCATGTCCTGGGACACACTGCCACGCGGGAGGTGAGGGCAACTTCAGACCCAGAACCAAACCTTCCATGACAATCCCTAGCACAGAAGAAAACATCAACATCTATTCCACAGAGACAGCCAAAGGAAACCTATTTAAAACGTACCTGGGTTTGCTTCCCCGCCCCTTCAGCTTTGTTTCCAGCCCTGCCCCCCTGTGAATTTTCCAGGCTTCATGTGTTTTGCAATTGATCCTTTGGGCTCCCTTACAGGCTCAGGGCATGCATGATTTTTCCATAATAAAGAGACCTTTAATAAACTATTAAAAATACTCAGTACCATCATCTCCAGGTCCACAAGGGTACATCACCTATCCAGTGGGAACCCAAAGCAACAATTTCTGAGAGCATTATGATCCCCACTTTTGCTGCCTTGAAAATGTCTTCTTGGTATTTGTCTGAATTATGCTTCCCTGCGACCACGAGAGTTTACAGAGCAATATTTCAGATATAACTTCTAAACCCCAACACCACGCACTTGTCATTCACTAACAGCTTTCAGATGTCAACAATATAATGCAATCAAATACATTTACAAAGTCCAGCTAGAATAAAAAGATCGGTTTAATCGTGAAAGCCTCCTATATTTGTTTCACCTCTGGTACAACTTGTTAGTAAAAAAATGGGTTTAAACCACACACTTCCTTCAAGAAAGAGGGATAATATTATTTATCAATAAGCAGTTTCTGCTCTACAATTTCTTTACGCAAGGATAACGAATCCTTAAATCCGACACTTCCATGTTTCTTGGTGCTTTCTATATAGGCTTTCAAACCCATATATTCAAGCTCGGAAAGCCCTTTCATTTTGTTCTCCTTTGTACATGGTGTCGTGGGCTCTGTTGCTGCTACGCCTCATTAAAATCAGGTTAACCCGTACTTATTTCTCAGAGTCCACTTTTTCATTATGCAGGTGTCACATGCCTTACTAAATTTCACTGCTCCAGTTCTGAAAGAACCAAACTCAACAGACTAGAGCAGAAGCTAAAAGCACAGATTCACTTTTTATTCTGAGACACTGCGTCATCAGCTGGTTATTTAAAACTTTGTTCCGAGATGCTGAACCCAAGAGGCCACGACTTTCCACTTAATAGGACTGCACAGACTCCACAACATGCTATTAGGTATACGCTTTTGCATCATCATTAGCAATAATGATTTGTATTTCAGAAAGCATCTACATCCCATAAGGTTCCCATTTTCACTTTATAATATGAAGTACACACGGGTGGAAACGAAGGCATCTATGGCACGAAGCACAACGGCAGCACAGAGCCACAGGAGCTTATGAACTATTTATCATTAAGTGGTACAAACTGTAAAAGTTTCAATATGAATGGTACAATACCATTAAAAAGAGGTACAAAAGTAAGTCATTATAATTCGAGGTTACTAATATTGCAGTTGCCCTTGGCTAGTATTCCTGGCACTGTTAGTGAAAATAGGTATGAGCTTACACCCCCCCAGACAGAATTAAACGCACACGGCTTATGTACTACAGATGAGGAGTTTCGTAAAAGAGAACCACTTTCCCATGAAGGGGCTTAGACTATTTCTAAGCACCCACAGCTCCAACTTATTCTTCAGGACATAACAGGCACAGAAACCAAACCTTCCGACTGACTTTTGGTTTATGACCCACACCCCGACATTTCTCAGACTCCAACTGCTCTCCCCAAGCTTCCCATTGCGGCGGGCACCACGTGCGGCCCCACTGCCCCAGGGAGGATTTGTCCCTGGCACCACACTGCCGGAGTAGAACGTTTGTCACCCGGGGAAACCAGCGCGCGTGTTCGTGAACAAATGACAGAGGAGACAGCAGCCACCTCACATGCATTTGTAAAGTTTGTATACAGAGTTAAAAAGTTATATTAGCTATGGATTAAAAAAAAAAAAAAAGGGAAAGGGAGGTCATTGTAGAAAAGGCTTTTTTTTTTAATCACCCCTTTTCAGATCATGCCATTAGAAATCAAACCCCTTTTAGGCTCACTTTTTAAAGTCTTCTAGTCCTGTACACAGGCTGCACGTTCAATTCCTCACCAAATTCCACCGTTATTCCCCTTTCAGCTGTAACCAATCAAACCCCTTTTAGGCTCACTTTTTTAAGTCTTCTAGTCCTGTATACAGGCTGCACATTCAATTCCTCACCAAATTCCACCATTATTCCCCTTTCAGCTGTAACTCCACATCACTTAGAATAACTTTGCAAAAACATTCACTTGCTCATTGCGCTGGACCATACTCCGGTTCTCTTGTCCTTTCCAGATAAAACACAGCAAAACCACACAAACTCTTAATTAAACTGAAGAATTTAATGCACCTCCGATGTTTCTATTACCAGCAGAAATGTCATTCAATCAGGATGACAGACTTCCATGTATTACTGAGCTCCTAATTGCTAATCACTGTCCTAGTTAATAATTACTAAAATGCTATTAGAGAAATGTTTTAAATACAGATATTGCCATGAAGTTACACTTCTGTACCTACCCAGATTTGCAGTGTGATGAGCCAGCAGTGCCCGGAGAACAGCTCAGCGCCCTGTCCTGAAGGGCACCAGCGGGCCAGATCCTGCGCTCGCCTGGGCAGCGGTCCCCACTGCCGACACAAACCACTGCACAAAGCACGAGTGGGCGGTGGAAACCTGCTTCTCTCACTGCTTGTATGGGAGCAGCGTGCAATGCCAGAGGACCCCGGGAGCAGGGCGCAATCCCAGCCCGGTGACGGGAAAGCATCCCGGGCTGCTGCTCACCTGATGCCGGGAAGAGCTGTCTCTGCTCCGAGCAACCAAGGTCTCCTCACCAGGGCGGCTGTTGCTCAGCACACACATCCCACCCTACCAAACGACTTATAGGCAACACCTGATGACACTTTTGGCTGGGCCAAAAGACACAGTTGCTGTCTTCAGTGTAAATCAGGGTAAGAGCACGCAGCTGGCTCCCAAAATCCCACCCCACGTTTCCACAGAGTCAGCACCTTCCTCAAGGTCTCAGCCCCCCCCTTTCACACGGCTATGTGAGACACTTGTTTTTCCCTTAAAGAAGGCAAATTCCTATAACAAAGTCCCCCTCATGGTTACAAGGCAAAGTTTGAAAATGCAGAGGCGAGAAGCTCAACCCGCGGCAGAGGAGAGCGGAGGGGTGGCTGTGCTGGCCCGGCAGAGGCAGACCCGGGGGCTGGCGACTCTTCCCCGCACACGGACTGTGGGAGTCCTGGAAACTTCACTGCTGGGACAGAGTTAATTCAGATTTAAACCACGGCAAGAACAAATGCAACTCCAGATTCCTCACAGTTACTCATGGCCCATCCCCAAACCCACAAAAACTAATGTGAATCTTTCCTTTAATGATCACCCAATGACGCACGTACAACCAGCACAAACCTCTGGTAACCATATTCTGTTTCATCTGTGGCCAGATCAGATGTTCTCTGGTGTTTTCCACACCCAAAAGAGCTAATTTTTATTCTCATAAACAATACAGCACCTAGAAACACTCAGAACCACGTTTCCAACCCAGTGGATCCTAAATTGGAGCACTGATGTTTTCCTCTTCTGCATCCCGTGGCGGCAGGGTTAATAACAGGGATTCCTATGCAGCCTTAATGTTGCCATTCAAAATTTGCTCCTTGCAGAAGACATTTCCTAAGAAGGAAAAGCTTGGGGATGGGAGAAGGGAAAATAATTAATTCCTTGCCCCTTCCTGTTTCTCCTCGCCCCTTAAAAAGGTTCACAATAAACTCAACATTATTGCTTTGGTATTCAAGAAATTTTATACCCAGCCTCCGCTACAGGAAATGTGGCTCATTGCTATTAATCCAGGACTTTTAAATGACAACAAGTACATTAACGAGATGTCTGTGTAATAAAAACCCCTACGCTGATCAGGGATGCATATTTATGCGGCAAACTTGTGACGCTTCAATTTTAATAGCGGGAATGGATGGACGCTCCTTCCCAGCTTGGGATAGGCATTTCATTGCAAAAAGGAGAAGATTCCCAGGACGGTCAGGCACTCCAAACCCTGTGCTTCCTCCACACCTCCGAGCCTTGTGCTGGGAAGCACCGAGCGCTCAGAGGCCCCGTGGGCGTGCGTGGGAGAAGCGAACGCTGCGTAACCATCAAATATGGGCCGGGATAATTTTTGCTGGAAAGGCATGTGGGTGCCACGGTACATCCCTTCAGAACCAAAGGGTAAAACCACTAATCCACTGCAGCAGCCCCTCAGTCACACCCTACGGCATCGATAGCTACCAGCAAAGCCGTAACTACCAAACAGACCTTCCAGGTGTTGTGTCACCCGCCACTGTGGGCTCGCAGCCCGCCCTGACTCCCCAAGCGGGGTATGTACGGGGGGAATGCGCTGTTGGAAGTGCTCATCAGATGCGAAGGGGAAGAGAAAGAGGGTGATGGGCAGTGAACCCGCCTGCTTAGTCACTCTTGTGAGAAGGACTTTCAAATAACCCAAGAACTCAAAAAGGCACTATAAAGGAGATCTATTTGGGTCTATTAGACAGAGAATAAGGCTACTTCTTCAATCAGTGAAATTCTCCATGTGAAATTGAGGTTTATTCACCTTTTTATATTGTCATTTAATAACCTCATAAGTGAAGAATTATGAAACCAAGGTAATATCGAACCACATTTTCATATTTCCAGTCACACACAGTTTTTCTGCTTTGCTAACTTTTAGACACTCAGCTCATATTCTACCCACATCTTTAAAGGTCATTGTTCCCATCGGGGGTTTTGGTGGGTTTTATTTTTTTTTTGGTGGATAGAGATGCAACTGCAAAAAGGCTCACGGCCGCTTAAGTTCCTTCCTTCACCACTTTTCCCTCTCCTTAAAAAAAATAAGAAAGCTGCTGGTGTCTCTGCAGGAAAGGTTCTGAAAGGATTCTGGAGGCATACAGAGTCTTCAACAAATGTTTCAAAGCAGATTCATCATTTGCAGTGCATACAAGTTTTTGACTGATATGTAGGAAGAAGCTTGAATAAGCTCAGATCTCAGAATTGAAGGTTTTTCTAAAGAAAAAGCTCTAGAAATGCCTGCATTTAGATGGGGGCAAGCGTGTGCGAATCAAGAACAAAGCCCCGAGACGCGGCGCGTGTGAATAACCTTTCAGCTCAAGCTGGTTTCCCCACTAGAGAGAGTTCCAGCCTGCACGTTACCATTTGATGCAAATGTCTGTCAGAATAGCACTACTGGATAACAGATAAAAGATTATCTGTGACATTATGAAAAATGAAAGCTTAAAAATGGCTACAAGTTCCATGAAAAAAAAAAAAAAAAAAAGAATTAGATAGTCTTTCTGAAAAACAATAGCCCCTATGGTTTATTGAATACCACAGCCCCGCTGCTGTCCACCATTGTTCCCATGACTTGCACCGGCTCGCCCGTGTTCAGCAGCTTCCCTGCTGCCTCCTCTCCTCCAAAACCGTCAGGTCTAAGAAACAATCCCAGTTACGATTCCTTTCCCTCAACTTGAAACAGCAAAAGAAATTCAACTGGAGCAGCTCTACATGCAGCACACTCGGTTTAGGAGTAGAATTACAGATTCCAGGCAGGGATTTCCAGGGCAGGCAAGAGTCTGATTTTCCTCCCGGTCTTTCCCGAGCAGCCCAACACATCAATCTTTCATTTACCAGAGGAGGTCCAGGCTGAGGACACCTCTGCCGTACAGATTTCTGCTGCACACTCACCAGTACTGAACGAAGGGAAGCTGCTCTAAGGTACATTCATCAGCGGTGCAAACCCACTCCCCCACCCTGAGCCGCAGGACACCGCTCAGCCGAAGGCGGTTTATGGCAGAGGACCCCTCCGCCGCAGCTGCACTCAGTCGGGACTCCCACCACTGCAAAACGGGGAGACGCAGGACATCTGTGCATGTGTTTGTCTCATTCCCCCGGTGTAAACTGGCATAATTCCACTGACATCAGCAAAGTCGTGCTGATTTATATAAACTGGTGATCTCACCCACTGTAATTACATATAATTTTCTATCTACAAATATTGTCCTGCAACAGACTACGGCAAGATCCCGGTTACCCGTTACATTCCTCTTGCATGCTATGAGAACCCAGCCTTAATGGCACAGGAATACAATCTAATCGATTTCAATGAAATACACCTTTATATTCACGGCAATACAAGACTTTACATTAAATATAAAGTTCAGCTTAACTGCACCAAATTCACAGCTATTGTTTTCAATAAGTGAAAGCACGGTGGAGGTCAAGCAATACAGGCGCTGTTCAACACCTACATTTTTCATCGCTCAGTAATTCTACGTTGTACTGCACAATTGACATTTGGGCAGCCGCATTGAAAAAGCTGTGAAATTATATTGAAAAATCTGAAAAACAAGCCCTGACAGGCGCTCAGATAGTGCAACGGTGGGGGATAGACAGAGAGCGAGACAGAGAAATAATCCTGCCACCTTGTGCAACCTGTAATGATTATTCCTCTCGTCTGTCATGCGGGTTGATTCCTCGTGAGCACCTGTATTGACAAAGCCAACATCTTGCCAGGACACGCACGCGTGAGCCTCTGTCGCAACATATGCCACTCACTGAAAAAGACCTGAAGTCTTCACCGCTAGAATTAGCAAAACGGGAGGTGTTGCAGAGTACCTGCCTTCTCACGTAGGAGCACCTTCAAGGACCGCTTCTGGAAAGATCTGAGCACCAGCTCAGACCTCTGGAGCTGCAGCAGCTCAGCACCCGGCCCGGCCAGATGGGGCCCTGCGGAAAGGTCCTGCTCGGCACGGGTTTGGCTGCTTCGTGTCACCCGCTGCGCTGTTCTGCTCCGAGTCCTGCTGCAGCCGGGGGAGACCGACTGGGGTGTGCGGGAGAGGCTGGGATCCTGCAGCAACTGCCCACACGGCACTTTATTCAGGACGATAGAATCAGTCCAGTGTTAAATTAACAACTGTGAAGGGTGCAGAGAATTGGGCTGTTGCTGAAGTTGTTAAACTTTGATTTTGGTTGTCTCATTTTCCCGAGCAGGGCAGCGTTCCGGTGCACCAAGGTGAAAAATGCATTTGTGCTCTTAAGTAACTCTGAACAAGCACAATCACTTTTGAAATTGAAATCCATATCGGACATTTCCCAGGCTAAAGCCCCTAAGTGTCCACACGTACGAACTCTTCGTACGGCCAAGGGAGGAAGGATGCTTCCCTGGCCAAGGGCCACAAGGCAGAAATGGGATGAAAACTTCCCTGTCCCGGGTTACAAAAACTACCCAGAAATGGCAAGCTAACAATCCATCCGGGGTTTAATTAATACATTCTCAGAAAGCCACGGCACTCCAGCTGCTGTTAGAGATGCTGATTTTTCAGTGTGGCTGAAGCTTCGTTTATGATTTCAGTAAAAGCTCCATTTTTTTTTTCTCTCTCTCTCGTTAAAAAATGAGCCTCTAGCTACAAATTGGACGATTACAGACAGTATTGTAGAGCAGCAGTAAAAAAGTGTTAATGAGCTGCAGGGTATCAGAAACAAAAAAGAAAATATTTCCCCCGCAGGCCAAACAAAATTAATTTTAAAAATTAATGTAAACCACTAATGCAGCAAGTGCCTCCATTAAATTATGGGGCTATGACACGTACAATGCAATATTTTTGCCATTGAATTTGTTATCTAAAAGGTGTTCATTGTTTATTATGGTGTGAAAAGCTGTTTTCCTCCAGATAGGCTGGTTCATTAAGAAATTGGATTCTTGCCATAGCCCTATTTCTTAGCAATGAAGCGATGCCCTGTAGCAAAAAATGCAGAGAGCGGCTCTCTGTTTAATATCAGAAATGTGAATCAAAAGACTCCAGTCTGCTTTTTAAATGGCCTTTGGTCTTTACAGAGATGAAATTCACCCCCAAATATTTCACATTGCTGGCTGGTCAAAACAGCTGCTACAAATTCCAACTCTGCTGAATGATTATCATAATAACAATCCCTGTCAATGAAAGGTTTGTAACCCTTCGTGTTATTAAAACACTTTTATTTCTGCTGTTTCATTCATCATACCGTAACAGGTTTGGTTTTAAGAAGGGAAAGAAACCTATGTTTTAACTGCCTAAGGAGAAAATAACATTTTTAAAAGAAACAAGGTACGTACGATTACACAAATGCTAATGACTTTTAATATTTAAAATGTCACATAACTGGATTTTGCTCTTCCTGTACGTGTTGGGTAGCACCTTGTCCAGCAGGGACTCCCAGGGGCGTCCCAGCACTAGAAGCTGATGCTGAGACCCAGGGTCGGAGCCCCGCGAGCGTGGGACCTCGCTGGGGGAGGAGGAGGGGGGATGGCCTTGGGGGACAGGACGGGGCAGGGGATCAAGAACAAGAGCTGCTTTTGCTTCTTGAGGTTGATTGGAAACATTGGAGCTTTTGCTTCTAAATAACAGTGGGGAGAGAGAAAACAAGATCTAACCAAAAGCCCTCTATTGGCATATAAAAAATTACTCTATTTAGCAAAATTAGATATTTTGCTGGCCTTCATTTATGAGCCAAAACACCCTGAAGGGGACTACTTACCAACTTTAATTAGTAATAAAAAGCTTACAAGTGCCAGGGGAGCCAGAACTGGAGTCCGTGGGCCAAATCCTGCGCTCAAATTACACCAGTCTAAATCTAGGTTCTTCTTTCCTTCAAAGAAGTCGCTTTGTGCTTTCCACGGGGCAATTCTGTGGCCTAAAGTCACGCTGAAGACAGGAGACTTGTGCTGTGACTGGCACGCTTTGAATCCGTCATTTGACCAGGTTTAAAAAAAAGATTGTTTTTCAGCTTTTCATGTGCTTGAGGCCAGAGTTATCGGGGATTAATGACTGTTTTGGGTGGGTTTTGTTTCGTTTTCATCTTGATATATTAAGCAAAAATCCAGCTCTTAGAGTGTTGTTTGAAATTCAAAAAGCACATCAGGATTTATTCAGTAGCCAGCAAAGAGCAAGGAAAAAAGCAAAAAAGTGCAGTGAAAAATGCTCATTAGTAATAAGCTCATTTTCAAGGCATTCATTACATGCTATGAAGAAACACACGGACGGTTTGCTGTGAGTAAGCAGGTCTTACACGGAGCACACTGCTATTTGCCACCTTGCCCAGACTCAACTTTTATTCCTGTGCCACTATACTGGTTTGAAAATGAATAGCATTAAAGCAGTAAAGGTTGGTGTTCATCCATGGAAGTCTCCAAGATATGAGCATCTCAATATTCATTTTCTATAGTTAAAGCACTATGACACATATATATATATTTTTATGTACATGTGATCATCATGATGAAAATTTCCCTATGAACAATCCTCCCTTAAAACAAGCCAAGGGACTAATTCTGCTGCCATATACCAGACTGACCGTAGTTTACCTCTACTGACTTTTAGCTGATAAACCTCCAGGTGAGGAGATAATTCAGCTCACTTTTCTTCTATGGATCTAAGAACCTAAATTTATACAGATCCTAAATTTATACAAACCTTTCAAGGTGAAATCAAAAATCACATGAAAAAACAGGCAGTGATGGGGGACAGAGCCCAGACACAAGATCAGCTGGAGCATGACTTATCATCGCCCTTTCATCAGATCTTCCTGTGAAATTTCATTTCTACTCTCCCGCAAGAAACATCAGCCGCCAGACCCAACCCTAGAAGCTCGCTCACCGTCAGCGGTAGCGAGGCCAAGGCGCCCGCGCTGCGAGGCTGCCCAGTGCAGGACCAGCAGTCCCAGCCACACTCCCAGTGGGGAGGCAGGAGGGAGCCCAGACGCCCTTGGCACCTCCCAGTCCCCCACGACACAAATCTTTTCTGGTTTTTTTTACTGAAGGTTGGAGGTGTAGAGCCTCTGGCACACAGCTGGACACCCCATGTATGCAATAAGCACCCCTGTATACGCATTAATTCAGTATGATGCCTCTGCACATCACATGCTTCGGCAGCTCAGCAATGGTCAGGTGAAAAAATACTATTTTTCGAGCCAAAGAAGGGTCAGGAAGGAACAAACAAGCAAGCAAGCAAAATCCCTCCCAGCCCTCTCCATCAGGCAAAGGTCTGGATCAGAAGGTAATTTCTTGATCAATGATCTGTCAATCCATGAAGCAACACCTTTTCCTGCTCTAGCTCCCAAAATGCTTACATTTTTCAGCCCAAAGAGAGTTGACAAACGAGCCCCCCTTG
Organism: Charadrius vociferus; assembly: GCF_000708025.1. Lineage (NCBI taxonomy): Eukaryota > Metazoa > Chordata > Aves > Charadriiformes > Charadriidae > Charadrius > Charadrius vociferus. Next base: position 818,217 of record NW_009650207.1, on the reverse strand, counting down.
CCTGTGACTGCTCCATGTTGCAACAGTTTTATGAATTTCAATTTGCTATTGTTTGCATGTGTTAGGCAAAATTCCCTCATCTTACGTTACACGGGACCCAAACAAGCAACCTTCAGCAGCCACGACACTCAGAAAGGGACCGAGGGACCAGTTTTGACAGCTTTCTGCAGACATATTGATCACACACGCTCGACGAGTGCTGCAGCTCTCTGTTAATCAGGTGGAGTAGTATTAAATAGACAAACAGTAAAAAAATAATAAAATAATCAGAATATATCAATACCGAACAGTATTTTAATTGTTTCTCCTCTGTCGCGTCACTGACAAACAAGCCCAGGGAAACCTAGGTGGGGTGGTACTCGATGCTGATGTGAATAGAGCCAAATTTGATCCCAGTTACACCAGTGTAAAACCGGTGTTTGGGGTTACTCTGGATTGACATCCAAGTCCCCGAGAGCAGGCTGTATTTTGCCATCCATACACTGCCTCTGTGGATCTGACCTACATCGTTGGAATGAGAGAGGTAGCACAAGCATTTGAAAGTGATGCTCCTCTATTAGCGAAGAGAAAACAGCATGTACAAGTTTAAATTGCATAAATACCCCTAGATTCCCTTTCCCTCCCTTCGTCTCCCCTGCTAGGGGTTAACCACGCCGGAGATAGGGAAAAAAACAATCCCCTCCTTCCTTTGCCTGCGGCACCAAGATCAGGAAATTCACTGCTAATCACTGCAGTTGTGATTTCTGATTTCAACTGGCAGCATGGAGAATTGAACTCTCGTCCCCTGAGTACAGCAGGCTTCGCCAGGCAGGCCTTGAGCTTGTTAAAACTGTGGTGCTGCCATGCGGTTATCAATTTTAAATTAATCTCTCCCCGCCATGCACACTTATCCTCCCCCACCATCTCTTAAAGTGGCTGCTAAAAATATAAACTCCAGGATACCTCGCTCTAAGACTTAACTAAGTAAAAATCAGGATACTATTAATTATATGTTTCCTTCAGCCTCGGCACTTGGAAAAAATGGATTTCTGCACTGTTTCGGGGATTTGCCTAATCCACTTCCTGCAGTAAAGCCAACCACAGCTCTCACCGTCTCAGCATCCCGCTATGCAAATCCTCCCTCCCGCGACGAGCCCCTCTCGCAGGAGCAGCCCCTCTCCGGAGCCGCACCAGCCGGCGAAC
>NW_009650207.1:808176-813960 GCF_000708025.1 Charadrius vociferus | reverse complement strand
TTTCCCTACCTTCGTCTCCCCTGCTAGGGGTTAACCACGCCGGAGATAGGGAAAAAAACAATCCCCTCCTTCCTTTGCCTGCGGCACCAAGATCAGGAAATTCACTGCTAATCACTGCAGTTGTGATTTCTGATTTCAACTGGCAGCATGGAGAATTGAACTCTCGTCCCCTGAGTACAGCAGGCTTCGCCAGGCAGGCCTTGAGCTTGTTAAAACTGTGGTGCTGCCATGCGGTTATCAATTTTAAATTAATCTCTCCCCGCCATGCACACTTATCCTCCCCCACCATCTCTTAAAGTGGCTGCTAAAAATATAAACTCCAGGATACCTCGCTCTAAGACTTAACTAAGTAAAAATCAGGATACTATTAATTATATGTTTCCTTCAGCCTCGGCACTTGGAAAAAATGGATTTCTGCACTGTTTCGGGGATTTGCCTAATCCACTTCCTGCAGTAAAGCCAACCACAGCTCTCACCGTCTCAGCATCCCGCTATGCAAATCCTCCCTCCCGCGACGAGCCCCTCTCGCAGGAGCAGCCCCTCTCCGGGGCCGCAGCAGCGGGTGACGCGGGGCCCGGGAGCGGCACGCCAGACACCCCGGGAATTCCAAGCAGTAGAAGTTGAGTGTGTGCTCTTCACCCACCCGACTCTGCCCTGCTGGGAAAGGCCAGAGGTTACAGCCACCCCGGTTACCCGCCTTACCCTGTCTGCAGGACAACCTTCGCACCGCAGCAAACCCCTGCTGCTCAGAGCCATCGCTGCGTCGAGAGGGAGTGTGAGGATGCTGTGCTACACTGCACGGTCCAGGCATAACCCCTGGATTCTACCACCACCTGGGTTCGCAAAAATTAGCCCCAAACCCAACTTAATGGCTTGGCTCCTTCATCATGCTGGAGTCTGAGTGTTGGTATCCATTCAAGAGCCGCCTGGCTAATATGGTCCAGGCTTTGTAAAGCCTTTGTAGTTGGCCATGTCCACCTGAAATAACAAATACCTGCACGCTGGCACGGTGCACGTGACTGCCTGGACCTTCCAGGGCTTTATCTTCTGCAGCTGCAATCGCTACACAACTCAAATTGCAGAGGCACCAAAAGGGAGGTCGCCCGGCTTATGGGGGGCACTCAGAAAAGCCATCAGCTGGCGTCTGAGCAGGGGCTATGCCACCACCTCGGTGTCAAATTTGAAAATCTGGGGAGGTAAGTTTATAAATGTCTGCAGGCTTCAGCATCCAGTTTGGAATCTATAAACTTCTGAAATCTGTTAGTACTTTATTTGTAATGATACTGCCAACAGACTCCCCCCCACAAAGGTCACAGCACACACTCAGCATTAAATTGCAGTACAACAAATCCTCAACTATCCATAACCTACAAGATGATAGGGGCAGGCTGGAGAGCGAGACTGGGATAAAGCAGAAAAAGAAAAAAGTCTAGACACACTTTCCTAAAACTCACTGGGGAGTCATTTTAAAATCACTTTATGAGGAAATAATTGAGGTCCTATATACAATACTCCCTTTAAAAAAAAAAAAAAGAGTAACACGTCTGACAACGTTAGAAAGCCAGAAGGTTGTTATTGAGAAGAATGGTTCTCTGTTTGGAAATTTAAATACTATGTGGCCTTAATTCATAAACATTTAAGATTTTATAAAGCTGGTGGGAATAAAAGAGCAAAAAAAAGACAAACCAAGCCAGAGCCAACTACAAAAAAAACCCCAAACCCAAACTGCCAAGCGAATGTAAACCATGTCTGGAGTCGCACCCCGCTTTCCCTGCTCTCTAGTACCCCAACCCAGAACACTGCCCTTCAATACGCCACAGAATAAACCCACCACTGTGTATATCACAAGCTGAATTCGTATCAGAATCATCATATTTAGCATTATCACCCTAAATACGAACATATGCGTGTACAAAATACAGTGATCTTTCTTATCTCATCGGCAGCTCTGTCTTCTCCACAGCAGTGGGAAGCGAGCATGTTTCTACGTTGCACCTCCTCCTCACTGAAGTGGAACCTCAGGGCACACGGTGCGGTTGCGACCTTCCAGGTCAGTCCTCCCGAGTCCCTCCATCAACCTCTAGCAACCACCGAGGACACCCTCAAACCAGAAAACAGAAAGGCTGTGTCAGTGTTGCCAGGATGGCGGATGGTGTAGAGCAACTGGGCAGCTCTGCGATGGGACAGGTCTTCAGTGAGACCAACAAACACCATGTAAGAAATGTGAAAGGCTTATTTCTTCCCCCATAATCATGGCTGCCAATTCCTGTCTCATTGCTACAGGAAGCTCCTCCATGGCTACAAGAAGCCACTGAAGCACAGGTTGACAGGGAAGACGCAGCCCTGTCACCTTCTGTGTATTACTGGATGCACACTGGCCAGAGAGGATTTGGGAACCGCTGAACTTCATCATTTGGTCTCCATGCCTCCTGGAGCCAGAAGCTTACCAACACTATCTATTTCAAGTGGAACATAATATTGCTAAAAAAAACACCATGTAAAAATAATTATTCTTCCTACATCTCTTTTTTTTTTATTCTTCATGTCAGAGCTGTTTCTCTGCATCGGTGATGGAGAGAGGTTCAAACAGAGGAACCATACAGTTTACTTTGAGACAACTGTACATTGAAGCCTCACCAAGCTTCTCCTGTCTACAAATAAACTCAAAAATATCCCACAAAATATAAACCCAGGAAGGGACTTTGGGAAATTCTGGCTGCGGATGGACTGACAGGCCAGTATCTCCACGGGACTGACCCAAACCCATGGTCACCCATCACCCCAACTTCAGGAGAGTTTGGATTCTTACCTGAACTTCACGGCTCAGGCTCGTTCTAATTGTAACTAAATATGTCACCCCATGCTGTAGCGCCTGACTTCTTTCTGGCCCATCTCAGCTGCCTTTTTGACCTGCACACCCCGCCGAAGAACCAAGATCAAGAAAGTTATGCCTACTGAGTGTGAGGATTAGTGAAAAAAAATCCACACAGAATGTCAATGAGGTAGGGGCATCACACACTTCTCACATTAAAATTCAGTAGGTTTTCTAGTCCTTCTGGCCTCGGTGCATTTGCATAGTATAGGGTCAGAGAGACATCCTGATTCGACTATAGCTGCACTGTTTAAAGGGTCATAATGGTGACATATGAAAATAACCCAACTTTAATTGATACCCGGGCTGCTGGCTGTTGAATTTGAAACTCCCCCTGGCCCCATCTCTTGTATATCTAATGTACAGTACACTCAACAGCAGATGCCACGAAGGCAGCTTGGTCTCACAGTTGCATTAGCAGAGCTTTAAAAATAATTGTTGAATTGTCCACAAGATGTCCACCCAACTTCTCAAGCTTCTGAACCTCTTAGTAATGCCCACTGCAGCAATAAACGTTCTCAGAGCTGGCAAGTTATTTAATTGCGTATCCCAATTGTAGCATCTCAGAAGAAGAACCCAGGGGGAAAAAATACATGGTTTTTAGTTCAAGCTTCATGTTAAGCTTTTATAGTTATTTTAATATTTTATCAGAGGTCCAGTTATGACTCAAACTTTATCAAGAAGAGCAGAGGTGTAGGTGTATTTATTAAGTTCTCTTCTGGTTTTCTTCCTGCTATCAATTCCCAAGTCATACAGACAAATGGCAATTACAAATGACATCTAATTCCTAGCCTGGGCTCAGTCAGCCACGACCAACTCAACGCAAACCGTATTTCCTAACAGCACCGCTGCTGGGCTCAGGACCACAGATTATGGGGCACTGAAAGATTCTTGGCAGAAAACATAGACCAGATTGGTTTGCTTATTTTTTAAGCGTTGTGTCCTCTGTAACAAGAAAGCTGATGGCTAATTCTACTCCGAAGAGGGAAGAAGGACTACCTGAAGAGTTACAGCCTGGCAATTATAATTGCACTACTGCTTAACTACTCATCGCTTCTCATCTATCATTTCTGTGGCACTTTCCGTGATTCAGTTCAGGCTCAGTTCTGGGACAGAATAGAAGAGAAACGCTATTTACCAGTGAGTCACTCAGCTGAGAAAATCATGAAATTCTGATGAAAACCCATCGCGTATACTATGAAACTGTGTCACTACTGTATTTGCTGGTGAGAAATGAGAAATGAGATACTGTTGAACTTCTTTGCATTGCAGATCAAGACTAAAATGCCTATTATTTAGCCTCCTAACCTTACTAAGCTCTTTAATGGTTCCAACCATATCTTCCATTTAAGGAAAAAGTGCTTTTAAAAACTAAATTCTGTGGGTTATTGGGATGTGTTATTAACAGAGAACGTTCAACAGCATAAGAGCGCCAAGACGAAGGGGATGAAATTGTAGCCCTGTAAAGCTGGACTGAAGTCGTAACAGAGGTACTGAAGCACCGAGTGGCCACATGAAGGAAAATGCTGAAAGTGCTCCTGTGCTTTGCAGCAGCTATTGCTGTGTTTGTGTCCTCTCCACAATTTTGCTATCTAATTCACATGTTGCTGTTGCAAATATTTCATTGAAATTCTCATTTCTGTTGGTCGCTCTTCCATTAATGGCCTACCTTTTTCTCCCAGGTAGGAAAAACCCAGGAACTTTCTTCCAGGCTAAACAGGTTCAAAATTTGCTGTTTCAGCCAACGAAGGGAAAGTCTGGATAAACACGGGGACAACAACCCACCTTGCTCACAACTACACCTGCAACCGAGAAACCTTCCAAAGGCTTTTATGCTTTTCCTCTGTTTCTCCCCAAGAAAAGCCCTTTACAGGATCAGCTAAGCAAATACGCGGCGAGTGCCTCAGAAGGGACCTCTCGGCGAGCCCATTAGGGGCTGTGTTTGGATGCAAAATACCCAGTCGCCGAGTCCATTACGGCGGGTTATTTGTGAAGTTGTAGCGATATGCTCCTAATGGGTACAAGGATGTGCTGACATCGGAAGTGAGCCTGACAGGCCTGCAGTTAACTGTCACTCCCATCACACACTTAATAGCTTTGCCAGGCACCCTCTAAGCAAATGAAGAGAAGAAAGATCTTGCTGTGTGACAGCATTCGAAAAGAATGCATGTGAATGTCATTATGGTATTGAAAGTGTCAGGTGCCAGCCGAGGAGCCCTGATCAGATAGACAAGCATCGTGCTGGATGCTTTCAGGTTATTTGAAGCCTGTCATTTCTATTAGCAAGCTAACCACAAGTGGAATCCTTCATTAGTTTGTTTTGCTTAGTACAGAGGCACCAGGGGACGGAGGCCTGGGCCCTTTTGGCTTTCTCCTTATTAACAGCTCATGATGGCTGGCGAGCAGAGGGGACGCACGCGGGCGCCTTCCCCTCCGTGTCTGCTCATTAGTGCCTGGCAGTAAAGAGCAGAGACGAGTGGACATTGGCACGGGTTGGCTTTCTAGTTCTTGGAGAAGGCCAAGAATAATCTCAGTAGATTTAATTAAAACCGCAGCGAACAGATGGGCAAGATGGAAAGAAAATGCAACTGGAGACCGCTCATCTGTCTGGGTCTCCACGCTTTAATGAAGCCTTTGCTGCCCGGATGTCGTCCCCTGCTGCTCCCACCCCAACGCTTCGCCTCCAGTGATGTACAGGGCAAAGCCGGTGGGGCCGGCAGTGCTGTAAAAGCCTTTCTCCAGCACGGCAAAAATGACAGGAGTCAAGAGAACCAGCTTTGCTGAGCTTTGGAAAGGAGCCTGTCTTCCTGAGGTTCTGCTTCTGTGGTCTCCTGCCACGTGGCACTCGCAAGTTGTGGCAGCCCACACTTGGGAGCAGGGGTAGGAGTAATTCTACGTGCGTGTTCGAAAGA
>NW_009650207.1:772487-804987 GCF_000708025.1 Charadrius vociferus | reverse complement strand
TGGTTCCACAGTGCTAGACTGTCTATGAGCCCTCAAACCCAACATTTCAGAGGATAGACAGGCTTCCTGCAAATACTGTCCTCTTGTAAGAAAGCAAAATAACTTTCATCAGCTCAACTGACATATTGGTTGGGTCATAAAAGCAGTTCTACAGATCTGAGAAAAAAACCAGCAAACTTGTTGTTCATGGTTTGCCAGCTGAGGTTGGCGAGTAAGAATAGCAATGGGGTGACACAACGCCATGAGTCTTTTATTTGGTAAAAAACCAAAAAGATGACAGGGTGTTCACAGTGTTCAGTAGCTCTTTCCTTGTCTCCCTCCTTGAGAGAGATCAAATTTGCTTTCCAAATCCTAGTTTGTGCATGTCAAATCCCTAATTCAGGAATGATCCAAAGCAAAATATCCATATCTGAACCCAAACACTCTTCCTGCCTGGGAAGTATGTGCATTCAGGAATAACACACAGACAAGAGACAACTCGTTCCTCTTTCTGGGACTCCAAGTGAACTCACGCACAAACTTGAGTAACTTACAGAGCAAAAGTCTTCCAGCAGCTTGAGCAATGGTAGCTTCAAACTGAACTTTATTATGCTGTCCTGCAAAAGAAACCAACTACCTTATTTTAAGAAACAAGAAGGAACGTAGATTTCTGTCAGGTCTCCGAGCACACGCAGGCAGTTGAGTGCATGACTCCAACAGATTTGTGTCCCACCACCGCCGGGCTGGTCTCCACAGAAGGACAATCTACAAAAGTATGGGTTTTTTACTGTTTATTTTTCGCTAATCGTACTGGCGTGATATAATGGGGCAGGGAAGAAAATAAACAAGCAGCCAGTGCATGTGGCTATCTGCTTAAAAATAGTTCAGATGGGCTGAGGTTTTAGCCTTTATCTCACTGGCTGACCTTGCTAATACAGTATGTAGATCTCTTGCCAGCTAATCGGCGGACTGTAAAGCATGGTTTCAAGCTGTGGGCAATGATCTGTAACAGGAATGAATGAGTGGGTTTTAGCAGCCAGGATCTGTAGCCTACTATCTGTATCTGACAGCTGTCACCCTCCCGACAGAGGCCAAGGCCTAGCCCTGCATTTAAAAGCAGCATGGCTGATCAGATTACTGGGACAGTGTGTCAGAACTGACTGCACTGAACTAGAGAGACAGAAAGTAAATCTATAAATAGCAGTTCTGCTTGACTCCATGAACCACTGAAGGATAACCAATATTGAACAGCAAATGCAATGTTTAGTCTCTGAAACCTGTGGAATAGGGTTCCTTTGAGATCAGAAGATGCTGCCTGATGATGTAAGGGATGGGCACGGGAAGCCTTGTGGGCAGGCGAGTCGCTATCCTGGCAACAGCAATGGCTGTGTTTGCAAAAGGAAATAACACGTTAAAAAGTTCTCGATCCTGAAGATGTTGAAAGCCACATAGCACAAAGTCACCTTAGACCAAAGCCACCTTTGTGCAAAACGCAGGCAGAAAGCCAGCCGTGCCCTGGGGAATCCCACCACTCAAATAGATGCTGTGATAAAATGAGAGCCTCTCCGTTTGACAGCTATTATATATGTGAACCAAGCATTCAGCCAGAATGGTTGAGCTTTGAAAGGAACTCAAAGGCAGGGATGTTGGAACTGCGGCGTCCAAAGGCCATGGTGATAGCAAAGCCCAGTTACTGAGCATCAAGGAGTCACAAAAGACCTGACCAGCACTCCGCAGTATGTATCAGCTCTCTGAGGAGCCATTCAACGCTCTTAGAAGCTTCTGCTGATAAAAATAGAATATCTGAGAATTTGTAAACAGCTTTGGAAACACAGCCCAGGGGTGAGTGGAGAGGAATGGAAAGCGGGATCAACAGCCAAGGCAATAGGAAACCGTAATGGTGAGAATACCGTGGTAGGTGTCATATCATTGCTGAACTGTCAGGTAAGACCAGAGGCTACTGCAGGCAAAACAGAGGTCCAGAAAGACCTCCAATGACATGAGGAGTCTTGGGTCCTTTTGCAGTAGAAACCAGGGACAGCAACTTTTTTGTTGCAATTCTGAATTGGAAAGGGTCATCTGCTGCTCTATCAGCCTATGCACATTCCTGGTGATGAGACGGAGCTCTATAGCCATGGACGATCAGGAAAGAGAAACAAGACCATGGCTGATCTTATGCCTAACCTGGTTACTGCCAGCTGGAGTCTTGCTCTGGATCCCAACACATGTCTCAAGCCAACCGTTCCCTCTGTGCTTTACAGGTAAGAACCGACTCCATAAACTGATGGTTGTTTGAGCTTTTCTGTTTTCCACCCAGGAAGACCCCACACTGCCATAACACAACAGTCAAGTACAACTAAAAGCACAAAGCATGGACTTAACTACACAGATTAACTTTTTACATTGAAAATAAAGGCGGAATAATTGAACATAAAGAACTGGACACAAAGAATATAACTTTTTACATTGCTAAGAAAACAGAAAGAGCCCAGCTCAGATAACTCAAGGCACACAAATGTGGCCATCTACTGAAAAAATGGCTCAGATGAGCGAGACAAATCAGTGACTCAAGAAGTCCAACCAGCTCAATACCCTGTCTCCTGCAGAGAGACGTAGCAGCAGACGCCCAGCGAGCACGCACTTATCCTTCCCTACAACACGCTTTGTGCAGCTCAAGGACTTCTGAGCCAGAGGTGGGGCCTCTGTCTTTTTAAAGCTGGGCATGGATCTTTTCCCAATGAATTTGAAAATAGGATGAAGATGATATTTATCCCCTGAACTGAAGAACAAATCAAAATCTTTCCAGCCCATAAGTTTCAAAATAGCAATTTACTGGTACCCAAGTGTCATGCTTACCCTTGGCCACAGTGATGAATTTCACTAATAGCTGAATACTTTTATCAATGTGTTTTTCTCAGCTAATTTAGTGCTCATGAGATGGTCCTCAGTGACAGCCCTGGCAGCTGGCTCCCTCCGCACGTCAGCAAACCCGGCAGCATCTGCGCCACCTTCCTCACGCTGTCCCCAGCCTGCATCGAGCCTGACCTGGAGGAACTGTACGCAGGGTGAGCGGCCAGTTCAGTAACCGAGAGTCCCCTCGGTGCTTGCTCTCTCTGCCAGGACCGTCATGGAGAGCGGCAGCCACAGTGGTGGCTGCACAACGTGGACACCTGCCAGCGAGAAGCTGGGCTGGCACCCAAAGGACCCCTTCCACGCAGGGTACCGAACAGGCGTCAGATGGCAACGGCTCCTCGTGCGGCCGCAAACCGGTGACCTACATTACCAATCCCCGGAGCCATCCGAGGCCCCCACAGTTTCTCATTAGTAACAGATTCTTATTTATTTCATATAGTCAGTGGCTTCTGCCAACAGGCAGTGCACTCCTAATTAAAAGCCGACTTCTTTCATAACCTACAAAGTCCTATTTCCACCTCTGCCCCAACACGCAGAGAAACGCGAGCCTTTCCTGTGGCTGAGTTTGTCCTCCATTTAAAGGCAGATTCCACAGACAAAGCAGAAATGCATTTTGTTTTATTTTTTTAAAGACAGCATAAAGCAACAAAGTTTGAAGGACATCCAACATTTATGCCGTGCGCCCACTTAATATCACAAGGGACCTTCCACAGGAGCAAAGGTTTTCTTAATAAAGGGTCTCATTGGCTGGTTGGATCAAATCATGTATACACCGATATTTTGCTTCTGGCAATACCTTAAACCCACAGTTAGGCAAGTGCAGAGATTGCAGTGGCCTTGAAACTGTAGCATGGTTTATACATGGTATACACATCTTTGAGGATTTGGAGAAATCTACAAGGGATCTAATGCTTTTCCACCTATTGACATTTACAAAGCAGTTTAAATCATGCATGAGAGGCCTCAGGCACATGTAGTTCACAAAACATAACTCTGCGCTCCCAGGGAATTTAAGCTGACCAACGCTCTTTATTAGAACCGACAGTGAAAGACAGCTATTGCAAAATCAGTACAAGAAATGCAATGCAAAGATGACAGACTTAATGCCAGTGGATATATTATGCAGATTATCCAACTCGAGCCTTGCTTGTTAAATAAGTTTCATGCTTTCCTCACTCCCACTGCCCCTCTTAGGAAATATCCTCCCTGGCTTTATCAGGGGAACTGTTCCCTAAATTCCTTGATCAATCGCTCGCTTTCCAGGACTTCAGACAGAGCGAGTTAGCTCTGAAGATAAGACAGGGATGCTTAAAGAGTGGAAAACAGTTAAATCTTTTCACCTAACAGCACAACAGTGCGACGCACATATGAGATTAATACCTTAAAAACTTAACAGCTATTTTGCTGATGAAAGAATAGGAGGGATTTTAAGGAATCCATCATCTCTGACAAGTCACCTTGAAGCTCTGAATTCCCAGTGCAGTATAATTTTTTGAATGTATGCTTTTGCTACGTACATGCAAATGAAGAACAAAATCCTGAGATCCTTGCCCAAGTTTTGATCAGTTCTTAATTAAATTTTGAAACTCTCTAATACAGATTATCTGAGAATCAGGATTCCTACGAGGAGAAAGAGATTATATGTAATTCGATTGCGTCTTAAAGCTTGTGAGTGGTGCCTGACACATACATGTATGTATTCTGTGTCCTTCATGGGGAAGTGTCACTTGTGAAGCTCTTTGTTGATGAACACTGTTCAAACAAGTATTTTCACTGAGTTTGCCCAGGACTGATGCGCGTATCTGGTAGGGTCCATGTTGTATACAGCAATTTTGTTTTAAGATGTGAATTTCAACCGCTAACGAGTACACTGACAGCCTCCTGGAACTGCATGTTCAAGTGTCCAACCGCTTAAGATTGTATTTACGTCCATATATAAAAATACAAATACTAAAAAGACATTTAAAATAAAGAGATAAAAATTTCTGTATAAAATGCATGCAACTATGTACATGCAGATGTATGTGTCTATGCGTTATATTACGTATTGTGTATGTGTGTGCATATGCATGTATATATTATACATGTACTTAAAATTTGTAAATTATAAGCTACATGTTCACTGAGTGGCAAGTAGAAAAATAAAATGTTTCTTTTTTTAAACTGATTGATGGAAATTAAAAGTTTTCAAGAAAGAAACTTAGCCTTGCAGTGACATCTCTGAATTATTACTAGTGAGTTGCCTTAGCAGCAAGCTAGGTCACGCTAGGCTTGACCTAATAAAAATAATTTGCTTAATATCACACTTTCAGTACCGCAGAAGTGCTATTGGCAAATTGAAATCACTGATTATTATTTTTTTTGTGCAAATAGAAAGCAGAAACAGCTGTAGACTAACTACTCTGCTTAAGGGGAATCAAGGGAAAGGAATGTTTTTCTCAATACCAGTTTGGTTTTCCTTTAAATCCCTAACTAAAAAAAGCAGTGAGAACCCCTTCCAAAATGCATTCGATGAGTATAAGCGCAAACAAGCTTAATGGGGCCTATTTCCAATCATGCTTTTGTTACTGGTTGTAAAACACATGGCAAAGCATAAAGTATGACACCAATGGAGACATAAGAGGCATTTAACACTCATATGTAACTCCACCTCTCCAGAAATTAGACAGATAACATAACAATGAACGTTTCATAAGATTTTAGAGCTTGATTCACTGCTGACGGAAATCAGTAAAAAGGCTATAATTGACTTCAGCGATACTGGATCAGGGCCCTAAATAGAATAGGAACCTGCACACTGTCAAGGGAGAGAAGTTAAATCCGTTCGGCTGCTTTGTTCCCAGGTTTTGCTAAAATACCTTTGCCATGGATACTGCAGCTTTCTCACCGGAGAGAGGGTGCAGCGGGTCAGCCCGGGCCGGGCAGGCTCCTCGGGGAAGGGTTACAGCAGCCGCTAATCACATCTTACCCATCACAGGATTAGCTGGGCAGCAGCAGCAGTTCCTTAGCAGTTTTACCGATTTCTGTGCTCACACAGTACATACCGCATGTCTGAAGTTTTCCTGTACAATGCTTCTTCAGCCATTATGTACATTAAATCACGAGATAATTTTCCAGTTGCCATAGATTTTCAACAGCTAAAAAGAATCGCTTCAGAAATATTGCTATCAGTTCACATCAAAGAAGAAGCAGTAAAATGAATTTTTAAAAGCAACTAAATGTTGGTTTTATACAAACAGTGATAACTGTGGTACAGTCAAGTCTACCAGGTAAATATAAATGCCGTTATAGTCAGCCACGAGCTTGGGTGACTGGCAGCAAAAAGTGGAATAACTCATAACCTATGGAATAAATTTCTGCAAACATCCTCTGAGGTTTCAAACACCGAAATTCATCACACGTGTCAGAATCCTGATGTTGAACCATTTACACAGCATTGAAAATTGGCAAGGAATAAATACTGAGCAAGGAAAAAAAACCTTACAAAATCAAATAGTAACCTCAAACCATATCACAGAGGCTGTTAAGCTAATGACTCTGAGATTGCCAATGGCTTTGCATATTACAACTCACTCCTCTACTGAAACTCAGAAGAACTTACTAATATCAAAACAGTTTATCTGAAAACTAGACAGAGAATATTTAGCAGAAATAGCAAGGAGAAAGTATCTTGTATCGGTAAAACTGACATGCAAGCAGCTTTCTTGATCAAATTGTAGTTAAACTTGGTGAAAATGCAGTAGCAATATGAAATAAGCCAAGATTGTTTACCTTCAATAGTCTATAAATATCCTTCTAAGGGCAGAGCAGCTGCTTTACTGAGGGAATACACATATGCAGTACAATTCCTCATCTCTAATTATGAGAATAAACTATATTTCACATTTCTTTCATTTCCAAGTCTCTTCTTTGGTTTTACATCTGATACAGTGGCCATGAGTCGGACTTCCTGGAGAGCCTGGCACAGGTTGTGTGTGGAGACTAACGCTTCAGGTAATTCAGGCTGGTCAGCCGAGGGGGCACAGAGCAAACCCACCTACGGTCACTCTTCAGGAGAAGAGATTGCCATCCCTCTTCAAGGTAGAAGTCTTCTTAGGGAAAGTAGTCTTCTAAACTAGAAGCCGCAAACACATCTCTGCATGGATTCCCCACGTTGAGGCAGTTACAGCAAAGGAGCCATAAAAGCCATCCTCACCCAGGCAACCCAACCCCAGGGGTGGCTGGAGCACGTCCCAAACACCTTGGTGCAGGAACAGTACCAGAGATGCTGCTGGAGGGCCGTGCGTCCTGATCACTGTCACTGCAACCACCGCGCACGGTCCGTCAATGGCAGTCAGAGCCACCAGGCTGCCCGGACGGCGCTGGGAGGACCCGCTACCACTCTAGTCTGTGCGGACACCGGGAAAAGCAGAAATGGCTGAGGGACATCCACGTGCATGGGAGAGGATAGGTCCAGGCCGTAAACTGAGACTGTGTTAAGCAGGCTTCAAATATTGTAAAATACAGTAAGTCTGCTATCTTCTGCATATACAAACAACTTCTTCACTTTGCTTTGATCCAGTGGCTCATTTAAAACATTTCTATCCGTCTTGTGACTGGTTCGTTGTCATCTCTGGCCAGTCCCCAGTCTGTCACTAATTGGCACCGCTGTTGTCAGGCTTGGGAACGAGGCCAGGGCCAGAACAGGCAAGGAAAATAATCCCCTGCTCATTCCCCAAAATGGCTCGTTCTCATTGGGGGCATTACGGACACAAGCACACGGGAAGGCTACGTAGCCGTGATGCTGCCCTTGCTCTCTGGAAACAGAGCTCACTCTCAGGGGGATATTGATCTCAATACACTATTTAAAAATACATTAAATACATTTTTTCTCTCTATATTTGATAGATATAATTACGGCAGTCCCTAGAACAACATGCCTGTTTGTAGACTGCTTTCAAATTCATCTAATTTGTATTGCCAGATGGTATGAATGATTGCTACAGATAAACTTTGGATACGTTCCATTATTAATTGACAGAAGCACGGTCACAGCAGAACGCTCATCCCACACCGCATATCTGACAATTAATGGTTAAAAGATGAAACTACTGAAGAAAAAATGAGTCCCATGAGTCCCAAGTCCCATTTTATAGCCTTGAGAGCTAAATTTAAACAACCAAAATGTATTCTGCTCTTGGATCTCTACACCAACCTCCTCGCACTTGCACAATTTCCAATCCCACCGATAGCTCTTTGCAAACGAGGGGCTGCAGTCACGGTGTGCCATACAGTGGGACTGGGAACCAGCACAGGAAGGGGGAGTTTGACAGTCTTATGGCAGGTTCAAGAAATCAGATGGCGGTAACAACCAAATGTCTCAACCAAGGCTCACTGCAGATGGTTGGTTTTAAGGTGGTCTTCTCCATAAAACACAAACGCAGACATCGTAAGGATGAGCATTAAACTCCGAGTTGTAGACAAGACACTTGCACCCGCAGTAATGGTGAAGCCCCAAGGACATGGGAATACCTTGAATCTATGTATTTTAGAAAACTGATATCTAACGATCACGCGTCCTCAGTGAATTAAGCAAAAGCCGAGTAAAAGCCAAGTGCTTAACTGATTACGATTTTTCATTTTTCAAGCTGTTGCACCAGAACACCATATATACACACAGACCCTTTTTTAAAAAAAAGGAGACGTTATGAGCTAAGAAATCCACAGATTTGGGATAAAGAACATTTCCCAGTGACACAGACCTAAAATACAAATAGATTATGAAAGATGTCCTAGGACGTGAAAAAAGAAAAAGAAATGCTTTTTAGCTTCTTGACTTGCAATGGTTTTTCCTCGTACTACATACTGAACAGCATGACACATCTTTGAAACAATATTTATACTTATAGCACAACTTTCATCTGCAAACTCTTGCATGTCATAGAGATTTGCACACACCTTTTCATAAACACACATACTGAGCATAAACAGCCGAAAAGGTATATAAATTACTTCATCTGAGGTAGGACAATATGGCACGTTGGCAGAGAACACCTGTACTACATTGCAGCCTAGAGATTGATGTGAAAAGGGTTCTAATTGCAACTGCAGAATCAATTCTGCAGAGATGAGGAAGAACACAGAAATCCCAACTGAAGTTTGACTGGCACTCAGGCTAATAACCTCTTCTCTGCCCTCCCATACACATCAAATGGCTATAATGATATGCAATAATCACAAATCCACAAGTTCAAAGGCTGAGCTGTGGATTCAGGTCTTTAATGATGTTAAGACACTGATTTGTATGTGCATAAGGCAAATATGCCTGGCAAAAACCCCCCAAATCACAACAACTTGTGAAGGACACAGATTTCCTTATTGTTTTATTTCAGTTCAGGTACTGCCCCACGCTACCCTCTGGTGCGTTTCTGAACTCTTTCCTCAGTCCTATCGATTGCCGTCTTTCCTCTGGCTGGTATATATGGCATAAACACAAAGGTGATACCTCCAGTCAGCGTCGGATCTGACTGTTCCCGACAACTCCTGTGATACAGCAACCTCAGGGACTTGAGGACACATCTGTGAGTAGATGTAGTAGCTGCCATCTGCACGAACTGCATTATTTAACTGCATTGGCACTGATTAACATTTGCTGTAACCTATGGTAATGGGCTCTGGGGGCTTTCCATGTCTGCTACACAGTGGCAGCTGATGTCTCCTGCTCCATCCTTAAAACAGGATGTTTTAATTTTTAATGGAGCACATGTTCGATTGGCTATACAAACAGGCTAATCTGCAAAGCATGTGCTCAATAACAAGCCAAGCTATGCCGCCAGAATAACAACACTGCTTTGCCATGCACGAGATGCAAAAGGCTTCCTGCTTTATGCCACCGTCGCTCAGCGCTGATGGTCAAGAGAAATGACTGTGCACGTTCCCCATTTTCAACAGCGGCCCTTAGGAATTAGCTACTTCCTTAGCTGCACCTCGGGCTGCCAGCTCATTTCTCATTTGGGAAGCTAAACTGGAGAGTTGACAAAGTTCAGGTGCCTGGAACAGAAACCACGACGGTGCAGCAGAAGCATTCAGAGGCAAAGCTCCAGCGCGTGCTCGGAGGGGAGAGCTCGGTCGGGGCTGGCGCGCTCGGAAGAAAAATAAGCTGGTGGGCATTTAGGCAGACAGCAGAGAAGTGGATGCTTCCCTACTGCTGAAAACAATATATGAATAAAATCCTTCACGTCCATTCCTTCTCTCAGATCTCATGTAATCCATAGACATTCTCCTCCAGGGCATGTCTACGAAAATGATGATGTCAACATTTTGTGTTTAAAAGTATAGCCAGGCTCTATGATACTGGTTGGGTTTGCCTACATTTTGCATTTTATTCATGCTCCCAAAGAGAGGAAGAGTCCTCTAGAGATGAAGGTTGTAATGTAATGTTTTAACATATTTCTAGGTGGCGGGAGGCCACCACAGTCACAAGCTCTCTCCCTTGAGATAGCAGTTTTGGGACGAGATATAGGCCCTGACTGAAGGCCTGCAGCCAAATGGGTAACGAAGATCGCTCGCACAACAGACATGCTAACAAAAAAGGAGGAAAGTAAAGGCAGTCACTGGGCTGACAGGTGTTTGTTGGGGTACCCAAAGCAGGTGGATGAGAATCCAGGAATCTCGGGCTTTTTGGTTGCCTGTGAAACCTTGTCAGGTTATTAATTTTCCAGATTCAAGGAGTTTGCTTCCATTTCAGATTTTTTTTCTTGTAAGAAGCATGTTTTCCAAAGCTCAGTAGGGTTTTTTTCTGTTTCTTTGAATCACTTGTTACCTCTGACCTGATTTGTCTACAGAATACGCCAAATCTATAACAAGCATGGGCTGATTAAACAATTAATGGAAGGCTATTTTAGGACAGCCTGGTCTTGCACCAAACCTGTACTTGTGACTGTTTCTGAAGCATAAACATGGACTGACCTTTCAAAAAGGTTACTTTTATTTTTCTGTGTTTTCTTCCATGATGAATTATGCCTTTGAGAAAGGCACTAAATTATGGAGCCTTTCAACAGATGTAAGAAAGTTAAAGGAATGTTAAGAGGAATTTCGTTCCTCTGGTCTTCACAAAGTATGCATAGGAAGCTGCTCCATGGGTTGGATTAGTAAACACATCTAATGAGCTAATGAACAACTTTTCCTGCCTTAAGACATGCATTTTGAAGATGCTAACGTAATTATCCCCCTCATAAATGGCCAGCCAGTTCTTGACGCAAGAACTTCGGCATTAAGAAATGTATTTCTACCTTTTGAACCAACAGATCCATTCCCAGTAGTGGACCGCTGCTGGAGAACAGACCTGGCATTCACGCTTTGCTACTGATGACCCTGGAAGCGCATGTGAAAAACCGGACTGTTATTGCTTCTATTAGATTTTTGCAAGGCACTGAATATTCCAAAAAACACATATAAATCCCACCATAAATTCACTGTAAACTCAGAAGAAGGGACAAAACACCCTCACACAGCAACCTAAAATCCGCTTCTGTAAATGCTGCTCGGTTCTGGGTGGGACAACATGAGAAATCCCATCCTGAGGTTAAATGCTCCGTCTCCCTTCCATCAGCACTATCAGAGCAAGTGCCTGAGCTGATCTCTACAATAACAAGATCTAAATCAGTGAGGGCAGTATTAGAGTTTAAAGATAAAATGAGTATTGATTGGTGTGCTGAAGTCCATGTGCAAAAGCAAGGTTTGAACCCTTTTGATAAGAAACCTTGTCTATTTGAGAAGTCAAAAACTCCCAGGAATGTAACCAGATTCTCAGCATGCACAATCTATTGATATCTGAAGGGGCAAATACAAGCTCTCTGGTTATCTTTGCATCTACCACTATCACCCTTATCATGTATGAAATAGTTCTCAGCACAGACGCAATCATCCGAGCCCAAATTTCATGCAGTCCGGGGATAAAAAACCAAAGCCACAGAATTCAGGTCTCATCCCTACGCAGCTGAGAAAGCTGAATTCATCTCATTTGTAACTCAGGAAGGTTTAGTCTGCCCTACAGAAACCAAAAAGCTGCTACATTAATGCACAAGGGTGTCCTTTCCATCAAGTTCCTTAATTAGCTTATCTGGAGAAAAAACTATACCAATCAAATTAAATATTAATCACATATAAACTGCTGATCACAATCAGCTGGGGGTTCACGCATGCAGAACGTAGGGATCGCAGTGTGATTTCTTTTCCCAGAGAGTTTCCTCCTGCTCTCTTTCCATTGCCAATTTAGCAAATTCATATAAAAAACAAAGCCTGAGTTTTCCAAGTACAACATTAACAACAGACCAGGAGTTTTTCTACACTAAAATATTGAACTGAAAATTCAGTTCCTTTAAATCTTTCTAAATCCTTGTCTCTGATTGGGTTCATTAATAAACATGCTGGTTTTGTTACACGGAGTGACATATGGCATAATCCGCTAACAGGAAGAAGTATTTTGCATTTTATTGTAGAAAACAAACATGCAAACAGGTTTTCACAGATGGCTTTCGTAGCTTCTGGGAGGAAAAAAAAAAAAGCTTAATAATGCTTGAAAACAATTCTCCCCCCCTCCTTAAAAGAAGAGAAGGAAAAAAAAATTTTGACTGGAACTGCTTTTCAATTAAAGTAAGTTCTACTCTACATATCAGTCGTACACCAACTTCCTTTATACTACTGCTACTTCTTTAGTTATGCATTAAATAAAAGCCTAACAACTTGCCAGTATCTGACAATACGTACCTAGGAAAAAAAATAGGGTGAAGTTCTTGGCTTTGGTTAATTGCTCAGCGCTGTGAGAAAACCACCAAAGTAACCACAGATGACTTTTAATCAGGAGGGAGTTGGCTCTCGGTAACTGGACTTCTGTCCATATTCCCTCATCACTCTGTTGGTTTGATCGCATGTGATAATGCCAAGCCTATAGTCCGTAACGTTGGGAAAATATTGTTTTATTTAAAATCAAAATTATGAGTAAGTTGCAGTAAGTGTGAGAAACACTTCATGTACACATGTTGTAATACTTTAAAATGTAGGGCACCTTTCTCTTTTGGTCATTCTCACTCAGACTCGCTACTCTGTTCCCTCACCGCCACCTCACCATAGCTTCTTGGGAACGAGACAGTCCTTACTCTGAATTTCACAGTGCTCTTTGTGAGGTCAGATATGCAGGATAATTTTTTTTCAGTTCTGTCTGGCACATCCAGCATTGCCCAACCCCAAAGCAACTCGGTTCTCAGTTCCCTTCCTATCCATAACATCACCGTTCCTTGCAGCAAGCAGAGACCTATCTGTGGATCTCCTAGAACTGTGATGTCTACCAAGAGCAACCAAGCATTATGGTCTAGAGTAGTCCCCCAAATCTTTTTTTTTTTTTTTGGATCTGAGGTTAAATACATCCTTTAAAAACAGCTCCATGTCATTTCCATTTGACTAAATCTCTGCCTACCTCACCACATCCAGACCAGAGGTAGGTGCTAACTCGACACATGGTGGAAACAATCGAGAGTGAAGACATCAGACCTAGCAGTGGGGGAAGAAGTGTTTGAACCATTTGGTTGCCAGGGGTTGCAAAATGCTATCTTAGCATCACCCAGAAAGCAGCATGCAAATGCCACCGCTGCTGAAAGCAGAAAGCAGGTCCTTCTCCTGTAGTCTGCAATGTCGCAGCCGTCCCTTCCGTCCCTTCAGTGGAGGTGAAAGTGCTCATCCACATAAAGACAGAAAGCTGTGGCAGCCTTGCAGACAGGACAATAGTGGAATCAGGAATCATCCTTCCTGTCAACTTCCCTGAGTATTACTAGGACTCCCGGTAACAAAAGAAAGAACCACATTCCGTAACACGTAACATAGCGCATTCAAAGCTCCCCAGGGCTACAGAACTTGCCTTACAATTTGGGAAGAGCCAAACATCTCCTGAAGTAGGAGAGGCCAGACTGATCGTCACTGCCACGCCGGTCTCCTGGCAGAAGGAAAGACCGGTGAGCTGGTTTCTGTCGATGGGAAAGGAGGATCAGGTCAATCCATGAACGGCAGGTTTCAGGCTTACCCTTGTGCTAAAATACAAAACAAATGTTGCAGAAGTTTTCTGCTTTAGGTGTGCTTAAGAGCTCATGCTGTCTACATAGCGAAAGCAGCCAGCCTAATCCCCGTATCTCTTTTGCATAAGGAATCTGAGCTGACGGCATTTAATCAGCTCCAAATTTACACTACTGATCACCTTTTCATTTAATCACGACTGCAGCCTTTCAAGAAGTAATTCCCTTTGGTTAAAATTAACAATGACAGGCTGTGTTTTTACACACTGTTGAAATGTGTAAAACAATCAGATGGAGAAAAAGAATATGCCCTCCTTTTTCAGAGCTGATTTACGATATGTATGCAAACCCTATTAAAGTTAAACCATGCTTTTCAATGAAATGAGGATTTCCAACAAGCTGCTCTCCATTTTATTTAAGGATCCCAATGACTGATACAAACGGTGGTAATCAGCTCTATTGCTAATATAGGATATTTGGGCTAGGAGATAACATACTTAACCCTTAAGTGAGAAATAGCTCATAAATCACAAGCACTTTGTGGGGAAGTATAATAAGACCCTCTCTTGTGAGCAGAAATCAGATGATATCCTGCTGAGACACATTATACGCCTTTCTCCAAAATCTAAAGGTTAAATATAAAGAGAAATTAATGTAGAGAAGGAATAAGATCAGGGGAAGTGGGGACAGGAGTAGGTGGCTGAGAGGAATGCAAATATCTAAATAGGTGGGTTAATCTCTCGAGAGATAAGACAAAACCGGGGAGGATGTCGTTATGGCTTGGAAGAGAAGGAAAGCTCTCAGGAAACGGGAGAGCCTGGCAGACGCCTTCCAGCAGCCTTGGACGAAGGGTACACACCTACATCATCCGAAGCCTGGACAGACCCAGCAGCAAAAGTCCCTGTGTTTTCCAGGTGTGAAGGGGACGTGAAACTGCATGACACTGTAACCCATTACAACCTCCCGCCTAACGGGATGCCAAACACACACAAAGGTCTCCGCACCCACACACATCAGGGGAGAAAAGCCCCCAGCTAGCACGAGACACTGAGCCAAACCGACCCGTAAAATGGATTACCTGGGAACACCAAACGAAGGATGGATTTGAGGCCAGCGCTGAGGTGTACTGATTAAGCCCTCCTAACACGAGGAAACACAAAAGCCCAGTGAGGAACATCCCCATGTCTGGCACCAACACCAGCCTTAGCAGAGAAGCAGGACCATGCCGTGAGGTCCTGCCCCGCTGCAGATCAGCAGCGAAGCTTGGACTGGTGCATCCCAGCCAAATTGCTCAGACGCAACACACAAGCCAAAAGTTATTCACCATAACTCTTCACTGGAGGATTTTACTGTGTTTTGACTGTTGAAAGGAGAGGTAAAAGCTACAGCGAGCAGTCCCCACCACACAGAAGCATTCCGAAACACATGATGAAAGCTAATAGCATTTCTGTTTTGGTTTCGTCTTGAGATTCCCTTCTGGGTTCCTGTGTCTTCCTTCTGTTCAGGGGAAGGGGAGCGAAGCAGGTGAGGGGGGCACCGCTCCCAGTGCAGAGCTGCGAGTGGGAGGAATTTTTGGCAGGTGGAGAAGACTCGGTGTCAAGACACACGGCAGTGACAGAAGGCTCGGCTCTGCGGTGCCCATGTGCTACGTGCCATCTCCCCGGCTCACCCACACACGTGGATGCCACATGACAGCACAGGGGAAAAACCACGGAGAATAAGGACCGTGGTACGATGGTTTGGGGGTTTTGTTTTTTGGTTTTGTTTTGGGTTTTTTTTTGCAGGGTGGGTGAGGGGAGAAAAGCTGGAGAGCTAAAACAGAGGTAAAGTTCATCGGGAAAAGAGCAGGAGGAAGGCCGAGGAAGAACCCTTTGGCTTTGCTGCTTTCTTTTTTTTCCCACCTGTAACTCTTACCGATGGGTTTATCCCTTTGGGTCCGTGGATGGGATGCAGCGTTCTAAAAGGAGTCAAGCCTATTGCTGAAGATGTGGAAAGCTTGTTTTTCTGGGAGCTGGTTAGAACTACAATGTAGATAAACACGGACATTTCCTCCACAGATTACACTCCGCTACAACTTCTCCTGCGTGCGTGTACTGCTTGCAGAATGTTGAACTTGTTTCCAAAATAAATAGCTCCCAAAGAGGGTTTAATAGGGTTTGCTGTTTTCCAGAGGAAATAGATTGCAAACAAACTGTTTCCTGCTCCTATTTCAAACGAATTTTGGTCCAATTATTTTCTTTTTTAGCATAAAGCTAAATGGGCTATTCTGCCCTGTCCCTGGCTGAGTCGAAGCATGATTTCTTTTGATTATGCTTTTATGTTGCAAAACGTAGACTCTGGAGACATAATGGACGTCTCTGGGAGAGTGGCAGCAATTTTTTTTCCTTTTTTTTTTTTTTAAGTGTGCCAATGCTTGTCAGCGTTCACTTGGGTGCCTGCTGTGCCTGAATAAAAACACCAAAGGAGGCAGAGTGAGGGAGGGAGGGAGGGGAAAAAACCCCAAACAAAATAAGTACTGTCCACCATGCCCAGGGGAGGCTGGCACAGAGGTGGGTAGAATTCAATAGTGCCTATGTAGGGCATATCTCAAGCACTAGATGAAGCCTGACTTCCGTTTTCTCCTTGTTATTCTGACTAGTGGGTTTATTTTTTTTTCTTAATCCAGTTTTCTTTGTTGGGTTTGTGGTGTTTTGGTTTTTTTTTTTTCCACTGGAGCAGTGACAATTAGTAGCAGTAGGGAGGGGAAATCTTGGCAGATTTCCCACCCTGACCTTTAATCCTGAACACAAATTGTGGTCCGAAAGCTTCCTAAAATAAAGCTCCATCCTTTTCTTTGTTTAATTTATAAACAGTGTTGATCAGAAAAGGGAAAGGGAGGGAAGCTCCCCTTGTTCCTCTTGATGGGAGGTGAATGCCATCATCTTCCTGGTATGGAGGGTAAAGCTGGGAAATTTGTCACTGTCTGGGTTAGTGGCATATTACCAAGAATCAAACCACTGATTTCCTTGAAGATAAAGACCTTTATGTTGGCTGCAACTTAGGAATGTACAAAACATGTTCTCATCTTCCAAGTCAAAGAAAGAAAAAAATCTGTTTCTATTTGTCTGGCTGTCTATAGCCCAGGGACAATAAATTCTATTGCAGGGACAAGGATGAAAAATGCTGGTTTTCATTTTTGATATCTGAGTTTTACAAAAAAAAAAAACCCTAAGAAAAATCCTTATACGCTAGCTGCTGAATCAGCCTCCAAGGGTTCTTCACAGAGTGAACCTCAGTGCAGGTTCTCAGCACTCACTAGCTCCTAGCCCAAATTACAGCCAATTTTTTTTTCTTCTTCTTCTTTGACAGAGAGGGGCATGTGCCTTGGTAATTACAGCAAAAGTCTGGAAGGTTTCATGTTTCATTTTCCTACTAATTTGTATTAATGACCTTGGGCAAGACACCTAACACCTCTGATAGACTTTCCATTTGGGATCAAGACCCTGGTTATAGGGTAAAACTCAAGAAGCAGAGAGGCAATGGCTATAAGCATCTCCTCAGGATGGTTCAATCTTTTTTCTTGGGAAACAACATCTGGATGGGCTTTTCAGTATGGGAAAGGCTGCAAGAACGTGTCATCTTAGGAGTGTAACATGTCATAGTTTGCAGATCAGATATGAAATAGTACCACCACCTTTGCTCATATTCATAGGAAAAAGATTTTAATCAGAAGTCCTCTTAGTCATCTGTGGTGTAATTTGCTCCTGGGAAGACAGAGCAGCGTCCAGTCTATTCCAGGTTCATCTCACACATGCCCCGTGCTGCTTCTCAGCACGAAAATGAATTCCACCTCTCAGACCCAACAGATGCACACGGCAGGTTCTACCTGTTATACAGAAAAAGGCCTCGGGACGCATAAGTGACTACCAAATACCCGCCAAAGAGATAGAAACTCAAACTCTTCGGTGGCTTTTAACTTAATATTTCTTAATTAAAATAAAATTGAAGAGAGGGGAAAGAAAAAAAACCCAACCCTTAATTGTGTCAGCCATGGAAGAAATCTGAGATTGAGGGCTCCAGAGAAGAGAAAGTCCTTTTGGATTAAAACTCTACATTTTATATTTTATCTCCAAAAGGCTATAAATGAGGTTTGGGATTTAAAAAAGATTTTATATGATTTTGTAATTACCCAAGTTACTATTACCTGATTAACACAGGAATCCTAATAGTCTGTTGCACTTTCATTTCTCCAGTTGTGGTTGTCATGGGGCTCGACACCTGTCACCTGTTCATTTACAGGCATTTTAATTAACCTACATTATGTATGCTTTTTTTTCCTTGGATTTAGTGCCTGAATTTCATATTAAAAAATAAAGTTAATAGCTACCTGAAGGAGGGCTGCTGCCAAAACATTCACAGTCGATCCTGCCACATCCATTTATCAGTACACGTCGCAGCAGCAGCAACCACCAGTGCTTAATTGGAAGAAGTACAGGATAGAATAAATTCCTTCTTGCAGTGATACAGGTCTGACACCCAGCGCTACAAATACAGTCTTTCATGGGGTTGTACGTGTAGCTATAGAGAACCCGGACACAGTTGGGTAGGACTCTACTTTGTGGGCCCTTTTGATTTTGCCTGAATACTGGCATAAGAACCAGGCCTGCTACTTTGAAAACATAACTCTAGGAAAAGGAGTAAAGAGGTAAAATTATCAGGAACAAAATTTTATTTAGGTTAAATGGTTCTCCACAACCCCTTCGGGCTGTTCTCACGTTTCGCCACCCATCACCTGTGGACTGGCCTCACAAAGTGGAATGTCCCCTAAAGGCCAAACAGGTGACAGGTCACATCCCGCTTCCCTACGCCAACTAAAATCATAGAAGCATAGAATGGTTTAGGTTGGAAGAGACCTTGAAGACCATCCAGTGCCACCCCCTGCCCTGGGCAGGGACACCTCCCACCAGCCCAGGTTGCTCCAAGCCCCGTCCAACCTGGCCTTGAACCCCTCCAGGGATGGGGCAGCCACAGCTTCTCGGGGCAAATACAGTTTACTCTAGAGTCACGGGTCTCTACAGTAACTCAGCTGCAAAGACAGATCTGCCCAGCATATGAGGGCATATGAGGTTGAAGCACATGAGGTGTGAGGTAGCAGCAGCCGCTTGTTTCTCTGCAAGTTAATGGAACGTATCTGAGAAAGCTCCCCCGCAGCGGGGTGAGCTGGCGTGGGGTGGCTGAGAACCATCCCGGGAACTGTCTGCCTCCTGCGCCGTGCAAGGAACGTGTGGGACACAGCGGAAGGGCCATTCTACCACCTTGTACAACCTTAGTCAAGTGCCTGGGAATGCCTTTGGCACTCTTTAATTTACGTGTAAAGACAAATCCTTACTGTCTGAACTTTTAAAGTGGCCTGTAGAAGACAGGGAGTGGCTCCTCCGTTACAGTCTCCATTGAAATGAATGCAAACCAGCAATGCGTAGGTACCAACTCACCCAGTCACACCAAGGAGCCATTCGCATTCGAAAACTGGCACTTCACCACTGCGGTCTGTTCCTCTCACAGTCTGCCTCTTCTCCTGCCCCTCTGGGTGGAGGCAAACCTTGTCTGACCGGGGGGAAGGAGCTGCCAGGCTTAGCCACTTTACTAAAAAAAACAGTTTTAATTTAATAAGAAGACACCCTGTGCTTTGCACTGCGAGAGGCACCAAGCTTGTGCCCCAATGGTTTCCAGGAGAAGCATGTTTGCAAGTCCAGACTCCATCCAGAGTGACCTCCTCCTGCTTCCCAAGCAGGGACAAATTTGGAAACACGCTTGGGTTACCAGCAGCCGGGAGCATGTTTTGTTATAACCAACAAAGTGTTCTCAAGTGCAGACACAATGATAATGTCATGAGGGCTCTAATACGTTAGTTAATATGAAGCAGTTAAAGGCGTTTTTTTCATTTCGCACAGGCCCACGATGATCTTCAAGGCTGACAGATAAAGACGCATGCATTTAAGAGACACAGCGTTGGTGATTATGGATACTATAACCCACTTGGGCCGTTAGCTCTCTGAATTCTCAGTATCCTGCCCACTCCAGAAGGCACTCCCAGGTTGGTGTAAATGCAATTGCAGCACGATTTCAGTGACAGCAGTTCTCACACCCTAAATGGACTCCATAGCATTCTACAAACCCTACCACCCTGGGCAGCCAGGCTGGGGGGCAGCAACAGAGAATCAGCGCCAGAACGGCACAAACCCCACTCTGCCACGCGATGCTGAGGAGCGCACCAGGGCTTTGAAACAGACTGAGGGCACAGCACAGTTTACGTGGAAACATCTGTGTTTTAAATCGGATAATCAATATACACCTAATCACATACAACTGTCCCTTTTGACAACAGATAAGCAGAAATTACTTGCCAATTGGGTCTGCAAGGACCAGAATACAGTTTCCAGTGAGACGTCTCTTTCAAGTACCAGAAAGAAGGGTGGGAAGGCAGAGAGCGCCTTTCAACGCCGCAGGCATGGTACCGACTACGAAACTCTTTTGTGTTGGGCTTCACACAATTCATAGACAGGACTGGAGAGAATGACCTGTTTGTTCACATCAACATGAATAAATATATCAGAGCCATCACCCAAACGCTGCAGAGTACGGTTTACCCTCCACTCAAATAGGCCACCTGTCCGTGCACCGGAAAATTGCTCTATTCATTCGAATTCATTCTTCAAAACCTGCTCCTGTTCACACAGTTGCACAGACACAGCAACAACAACCAATAATAAGCCCACCGGCAGCGCACTGCCCCTCGGCTTCACACTCTCGTGGCTAAAGGAAAATTAATAAGAAGTCTGATGCAAGTCCTTTAAAAAAGAAAAGAAAAGCAGAGCAGAGCTCAAGAAAACCGATGACAACATTGATAATGAAAACAAAAAAGACATTTCATTTAAGGCAAGAACTCCAGCCTGTTTGTAACAGGAGGGAATTTAGCCTGCTCGCTATTCCTCTCTTCTCCCCTCTTTACCTCCCGTGTGCAATAACCGCCTTCTCTTCCGCACGTTCACGGCCCTTTGTGCAGTACTCAGTAGCTGAATTTGGGGCTGGGGCAGGGAGATGGGGACAGGGGGGCACTAGGGTTGATGCCAGGTTTGACAACGCAGCGCTTTGCGGGCCGGGCTGCCTGCGGCCTCGCACGTCAAGAGCCGGTTCCACCTGTGCAACGCTCCAGCGGAGCCGGCACGGCAGCGTTTCTCCAGCCACTCTGCGCAGATGTCAAACGACTGCGGAGCGCGGATCCAGGCCCCCAGATTTTAATTCTTAAAGGATTAATTGTCGAGATGAGCTGCACTTCAGCACAGAATGAGAGGAGAGCTTTTTCTTTTTAGCGTCGACTCTGCTCCTCAGAGCCTGGATCTAAGCCATCCTCTTCCCTCTCTGTTTTGCCCCTCCACTTCTCGGAGCCGTCTTCGCCTGCAGTCTCTCTCGCATCCACAGCCAGGCGGTACAGCTGGGAACTCTCCCAGGGCCCATAACTTCAACTGCACAGAGTCTCCTGCTTCAGGCAATGATCTGCTCTGGTTCTTCCTACTTCAGCAGCTATTTCTCACTACCAAGAAGGACAATAAACCCCCCGACTCCATCTCCCCAACCGCGATCCCGACTGTTATGTGTTTGTGTCGGTGCCTTTGAGCCAGGCGGGAAGCACGGCCGGGAGGAGGAGGGCTCTCTGCCAGGCAGAGCGAAGGACTCGCGTTTCAATCCACCTTGCCAGCAGCAAAACAAGAGCGTAATTCTTACCGTAGCGCTTCGGAGCAGGGAACATGGAGGGAAATGTCACCACGACTGGGTGCACGAGGTGAATGTGACCCTCTAAAATTAGCAGGAACTCCCACATCCCCTTTTTAGTGCCGCAATAAGTAATTCTCCACGAGTAGGGAAAATAAAGGCTGGAGCATACGGTTTCTATCTGTGCTGCACAGAAACTGATTAAAAATGCTAACAACCATGATTGTCCAACAACCAGGAGCTCCCAAGAGGCTCATACACACAGATGGTGATTAGTTTGGGATGGCCAGAACAATCACTAGTACCATGTTGCAGTAACACCCACAGACTATCTGTCACAGTCCCAGGAGACACTTAAAGGCTGTTTACTTCATACAGTTAACTTGAACCATAAGCTTTACAAGCCTCTTTGATACATTTTTAATCACTCTCCTCATAAACCTATAACATTTCCCTGCACTGATACACGTTTGGGTTCTGTATATCACAAACTCCTCCCAGTGCTGGAAGGCAGCTCCCTGCGCCCGTCCCCGTCCCCGGCGAGCCCGCCGTGCCGGCACTGCCTCCCGCTGCCCCCAGCTCCGCCGCGTCCCGTCGGGCCCCCGGCGCACCCCAACCAGCCGGGGATCCATCACGGCGCTCCTGGCAATGGCACAATCAAGAGATCGAGAGCGGCCCTGTAACAAATATTAGGATGGTTAAACTAAGCCAATTGTTTATCTCCGCAAGACCGACTTTTTCCAAATAATCCGGCGGCTCCAGGCTCAGCGAATACTTTTATTTAACGGCTGGTGCATTGTTTGGGAGGGGTTTTTTTATCAGTTAAGTCCAATACGCCGAACGTTTCCAAGCACTGTGCGTGTCGTTGCGTCCAGTACTATATTTCTTCCAGAGATCATAATCTTTCTTTAAACAAAATGAACAGTTTTGTAATTCAGACCTCTCAAAAAAGACTCTCCAAACAGCGAAGCGACCTTGCCCTTCCCTACCAGGCACGCCACAGGGTCCTGATTCTGCAATTCATCTCACGCGAGCAAACGGGGCTGTTTGTCCACGCAAAGCTCTGAGTGCGAATTGAGGAATTAATCACTCCTAAAACTCTGTCCAGAGCCCGGTCCGGGGAACCAGCCCCAGACACCAACGCTTCATTCTGTCATCTCAGCAATTGCTCCAGGGAGTTGGCGCAGTGAAGTCATTGGGAAAGCAGGTTAATTTACGGCAGAAGGAGATGTGGGGCATCGGGCTGTGGAAAGCCGCTTTTGCTGCCTCTTTCACTGGTGTAAATTTAAATAACTCCCACAGAGAAATCTGAGATTCACACTGAGCAAATGTTAGTAGACTCTGCTTCTCCTTTGTTGTCGTTTTTTCTCCCTTAATTGCCTCATCTGTTTGGAGAGAATATGTACCCGCAAATGGATTTTTTTAATGTTTCCTTTGCCACCTATAAAGTTGTTTCTGCTTCTGTCCCTTACCCGTATGAGATCACTTCCCACCTCTGTGCAGTATGAGGTAGCCTGGTTTAGAGGTCTCAGCACAGAGCACGGGAACTAGAAAGTCACGGCTTCACTTGGTGACCTTCAGCGACCGCAAATGGGACGGGGTTTTAGTACCCCATTCAGGGAAGTGAAACGAAAACACTGAAAAACTAAAAGGTGAATAAAATGTGGAGGAATCGATCAATACATGGCTCTGAAAATTTAAAATGCTATCATACAGAAGGGCCAAATAGTATTATGGATACGTGTGTACCTTGGCAGTTGTATTAGTGGGGAAAATAATTCTTTCTTTGTAGAAAAATTGCACAAACTACACAGTTGCTATAGGAGTTAGCTTACTACCACAAAAACTTCCCCCATTTACTAAAAATATAGGTTACTGTAAGAATTTGATGCAGATTTCAAAATGCAAGACTTCTATTCCGTTGGGGAGCTTTGGTTTTTTCATTATCTATTTTTAAAACCTATCACAGATCCGTCCTTAAAAGCAATTTAAAAACACAAGTACTGGAAATTTCCAAATGTAAAGAAACACCAGACATTATCTGAATTTACTTCATTTTTGCTTCGACTCACATGTTGCAAATCTGAAGGGTAAGAATCCGTACTGGCATCTCCGTAGCATTAACTATCTAGGAAGACGTCCAAGCCTTTTTTATCTCAGCTTTGCTTTTAAAGGTTAGCGAAGACATTAAATTATATATCGTTTAATTTAATATCACATCGGCTGCACAACCTGGCTCTCACAACGTGTGTGCGGGACCTGCACACCAGGTCCTCATCATCTGCTCCCCTGCAGTGGTGCCGGGACCTGTCACGCTCCTGTGCAGCTCTACAGTTCCTTTAAGACCCAAGATACTAAATGAAACAGAAAAATACTTGACAGCAGTTTGGTGGTTGGTGTGTTGAGACCGCCCACCAGCGTGCTGCCCAGCGCTGCCGCCGTTGCTTCCCTGAGTACTCCTGTGTCTGCGCGCCCATCTGTTTCCTATCTCCCGAAACGCTGAGATCATGGCATCTTTGTTTTGTGACTGTTCCCCGCTTGCCAAAAGGGGCTCTTGTCTGTCCCTGGAGATCCAAGGAGCTACGCTAATTCGATATTGCTGACGGCACGCAAAGGGAAAGGAGTCTTAATGGTGCGAAGACCACTGGAAGACTGCTTGAGCAGCCGTGAGCTCCAGCCCCCAGGGCAGGAGTGCACAGTCGATATGACGCGGCAACAACTCGCCCTGTCACGCTGGAGCTCAATAATTCATGCCGGTGACCAAACTGCGTGTTCGGTGTAACACAGCAAATCCACAGCAGGGATGGAAACAGAACCCAGTCCGGCCGAAGCCCTGCTCTGTGCCTCAACTAGCAGACCACGCTGTCTCCCCCGTGAGGCTCCTTCCACGTAACACCAAAGCTTTGGGCCCTGTTTTCCAGAGGCAAATACTAACATAGAGAAACTCCTCCCCACCCAACTTGCACAGCTAAGAATGCATTGCCCAATCCAGCCGCCAAAAGGAAAGCAGCATGATTAATGGAAATGTGCCTTGCTTACTTGTATGCTCTCTCTACTCCCCCACCCACACAGATACATAAACTTTTACAGCTTTGGCTACTTAAGATCTTAACCAGACAATCTGTGCGGGGTTATAAACTATGGTAGGAACCCTCAGGCAACAGGGTCCCTACATTAGCAACCACTCCGTATTGAACAATTATATTGATACTCATCAATCATTTACTTGAAAAGAAGAAAATATATTAAAAGGGACTGCAGGGGATTTATCTTCCCATACTGATAAATTGTTAAAAATTAATGAACTAGAGCAACTCTGAAGGCAGTGTAAAGCAAACCCCCCAAAAAGCCCAACCACCACAAAATCCCCACAGGCCCTCAGAAAGCTCTTAAAGGGTGCTTCTGTGTTAAAGACACTCTGTCCTCCCTGGCCCGCTGGGCTTTTCGCTATTCTTCACCCCGTGGTCTTTTCCCGGCATCTTGCATCCCAGGCACAGAATCACTTTCTAGTTTGTTCCTGGAGGAAGTGAACAAAGATGCCACAGTTTGAAATCCCCATTCACCGAGCAGTTTTGACCTGCATATGGGTACTATTCTTGATTTGGCAGAAAGCTATTTAAGAAACTTCCCACCCCTTTCTATCCTTTAAACTGTCAAATCCCGCAGCACGGCTACAGCCACGAAATTCAGTGAGGTGCCCAAACTTTGTGCAACGCAAAGCTCCCTGGCAGCTTACAAATAGCCCGAGGGCTGTGCTTAGCTCACATTAAATGGAACAGATTGCAGCTGCCTTTTCTATCACACAAAGTTGTGGGCACGGAGATCAGAGGTCCTGTCATTCATTGCTCTATAAAGTCCCTGTCACTCTGTTTGCTCTATCTGTGCCTGTGTCATTCCTGATCATGAACACGTTCACTTTACTTACCTTTACACTTTACCCTTTCATCTGACTCGACCGAACTCGTATCCAGTGATAACAAAGAAGCGATTATGAATGCCGTCCATTCCCTGGTGCAAACAGAGATTATGGCAATTTCATTTTCTTGTCTCTAATGTTACACAATGGAATGATGTTATTGTTTTGCAAACTGAAGTATATGCTTTGTTTTGTAAACTCTGTAAGAACTTTGCACACATGCCTGGGCACCTATTGATCACAGCACGTAATGGAATCAGCACAAAGCAGATGAGACTCAAACACCGCAGGCTGCTGACTTCTCCTGGCAAGTGGGGTTGCTAGTGGGAATATGTGTTGTGGATAAACTGGTGAAAATATTTACGTGCTGAAAGTGCAAACCCATGTTGACAAAGCAAAACCTCATGTTCCTACCTTTCATCCCTTTCATGAGTAAGAGAAACTGAAGGAAAACGAAAGGAAAACTAAATGAACCAACCAACAAACAAAAAACCCAAGGGAGATTTTATATATATCTCACAAAACAAAAGGTTCAGTTCTGAATATGGTCATGAAAATAAAGGGGTTTTGCAGATTGAAAACCGCTCAGTCACTCCTCACTGTTTGGTTTTTTTGCCAAAAAAACCCATAAGCAATGTTCATGACAGAATTCCAAACATTGTAATTCCATAACTTTACTAAGTAATAGTGTTCCATTTTCATAGGAAGAGAAGTATTGGATTTTTTTTCCCAAATGAAATTAATCTAAAGACAGTGAAATCTATTTACAATCAAATCATGTTTTTCTCAGTCAACTTTGGACTATATATATTCCAACCCCTCCATGGCAGGGGGCTGGAACTCGATGATCTTCAAGGTCCTTTCCAACCTAAACCATTTTATGATTCTATGATTCAAACACAATTTTTCCTTCCTATTCGCCTGAATGGAGTTTTTTCTCTGAACGTTCTCTGGACAAATACCCACTCCCACCCTTCACGGCAACAGCAGGCAAAAACCTCGAATGCCAAACACAGACGATCAGGAGAAATATTCAGATTGACAATGAAATTACCCCCTCCCCCCCATTTGCACGTACCTATGTGTCTCTGTACGTACCAGATCACGTGTACTAAAGGACACAAAGA
This sequence comes from Charadrius vociferus, assembly GCF_000708025.1. NCBI lineage: Eukaryota > Metazoa > Chordata > Aves > Charadriiformes > Charadriidae > Charadrius > Charadrius vociferus. The sequence continues at coordinate 778,261 of NW_009650207.1, read as the reverse complement.
TTGATTTAATTTTCAGCTGCTCACAGATGGTAACTTCCCATCCCTGCTCCCATGAATCAGGTAAGCCTTACTCTGAAGCCTCCCAAATAAGACTTAAGCGATGTGCGGGGCCTCGAGCTAGCCCCTTTGCACACAGGTGAAATCCACCTAAATTCTTCATTATGTGGGGGAAAAAATGAGGCCTATCTAATAAAATTAATAGCAATAATAATACTTTGCATTTCTAAAATGCCTTCCAGCTCGGGAACTCAAGGCTTGATAATTAATGTCTCTTTAATTTTATTTCTATCGATTAAAGATCCGGCGGCACAAAAAAAGAGTCTATTAACAAAAGCTAATGTGATTTTCAATAAGAGTTCGTTAAAGTGAGGAGAGGTAATCTTGCCATTTCAGCTGGAACAGACAGACATCTAGACAGTACATATGTCCATACATTCCCTAAATTAGCACACCCTCCACTCGGCAGTTGTTCTGGGAAATTAGGCGGTTGTGTATAACTGTAATGAGGTCATACAGGGTCTGATCTCCACTGGGATTTAATTAACTCTGAATCTTATAAATATTGTGCTGAATTATAGTTAAATTTGCATAAAGGTTAGAATCAAGCTGGACCAGCCCCATTTACCAGAACGGGCTAAAAATAAAACCTCAGAGTAAAGACCTTTTAAACAATGTTTTTGTATTGCAGTACAGTCTTGTTTAGATCTGGCCCTGAAAATATATTTAAGGGGAGGCAAGGTTGAGAGGGAGGGGGAGAAGGAGGCTATATTTCAAACAGACTTTCTAGATAACTTCAAACAGACTAATAGAATGGCGGTTTGCAGCCCGGAGATAACCCGGTCCTCCAACGGCCTTACACTCAGCAAAAGGAGATTGTATCAAATATATACACAGTTATCGAGACATCTTTTCCCCTTTTTTATTTTTATTATTAAAGTAATGCCAGACGTAAAATATCATTGCGAGGCAGACCAGAATGACAAAAACAGTAAAGGAGGCGGCAAAAGCGATATCCGTGGGAGGCTCTGCTCCAGAGCAAAGCAGGGCTGTGGCTTCTTTTCCTAAAATTCCTGCTCAGATTTTACCCAGGCACAAGTCCCACTGAGAAGAACCAAGCGAAGACGACACAGGGACTTCAAGACTCGGATCCACTTTATGACATGCTCTCACAACCCTCAATTAATGTAAAACTACTGTAGTGCTAACCAAAGCATTCCCGCCCTAAGCGCACTCTGAACGATGCAGAGCCGACACAGCCATCCCTCGAGTTGTTGCTTGGCCATCGAGGCGAGAGGGACAGAGCTGGGGAAGGAGACAACCGGCACAGTTCAGCCGCCTTGGTTTGCAGGCTCTGGGCTGCAAGGGCAGTCGAAGGGCAAGTGGAAGGGCTACTGGCCTTTCCCGTCCCTCCGCCTCCTGCGCTAACCTCCTGTGGTTGGTGCATTGTTTGCTTCCAGCGGGTAGAAGTAGCGGCACCCTCTCTCCCGGCTGCACACCACCGCTGAACCTTCACCCGAGAGCCCTGTAACTCACAGGCAATATCCCTGCTTGCTGAGGTTCACCCGGCAGCACCTTGCCAGCCAAGCCAGACCGCTAATCTTCTGTCAGCGGGACCCTGCTGGCACGTCCTTCTGTCCTTCCCTGCAGCAGTCCCACAGATGTGAGCCAACCTCCATTTCCTGGCCGGCCTGTCGGACAGCGAGGAACTGGATGAGCTCTGATGCCCCTGCCAACACGCTCCATAAGCTCCAAGTGAGTTTCTCCTCTCTGCCAGTATGTACAGTGCTGTTGAAGAACAGCTCTGCATGCTGGTCACACACTCTTGGAACTGCTCAAGGATTGTCCCTGAAAACCATCTGGCACTGGTGTCAGCCAAGGCATGCCACAAATTGCAAAGCAGAGCTTGCATCACGGTAATTTATCCCCGAGCATGAGCTGCTATGGGCACAGGAACAGAGGAGGAAGGGACAACCTGTAGAAATCACTGGATGGATGAGGCCATCAGGAGATGTTATAGTACCTGGAGCAACCTTGCTAAGTGAGGTGAAAGAGAATAAAGCTCTCCGTTGCCAAACCTGCACTGGAAGCTTCAGCCAGATTCACCCTGGCGGGCTGGATCACACTCCTTCATGTTTCACTGCATCTGGCACCACACTCCGATGGACGTGCTGGAGCAATTGCCTCTTTCATCCCTCGCCTTGTTACATCGCTGGGTGGGGAATGCTTTAGGAATGATTTTAGGAAACCAGACTAAGCAATACGATCTATAAAGCAGTTGAAAAGTGTGATTTGCATCAAGATACGAACAAAAAATAAATTTTGTTAACTAGACTCATTAATGAAGATGCATTATTTTCTATGACTGTTGCAAGGAACAAAATCTTCAGCAGGGCTGCAACCGGACAAACGCACCAAGGGCCACCCTGGAAGCACAATTCCCACAGCAGGAGGGGATGACTGGAACGAGCTGGAATGACAGGCAAAGACCCGCTCTGAACATCAAAACGTCTTGCTGTGACTCTGCTCACAACGTAATTCTCTTCATAGAGCAGCACAAGACAGAAAACAGTAAGCAGAAGTCATCTGTAATGCTTGTTCTAGGAGCTGTCAGCTATGTGTCAGCTGCAGCTTCATAACCTCCTTCCATTTCCTTCCCTATAAGCATATCAAATACTTATAAAAAATTAAGGAATGGGAAACATAACAGTTCTCTGAATTATGCTGCACATTCAGAGTCATGAGTAGATACCCATGTCACTAATAGACACCCATAAATATTTACCTGAAAGCAGAGTTATACTTCCACAACTCAACGGTTTGTCAGTATGTCTCACTGCCAGCTACAGCTCTGCGGCAAATCAGTAACACCACGGACCAAAGGAAACTTTGGAACTTGAAGGAATCCTACAACGCTTTTCACTCCCTGCATGTGATTTTGTCATCATTATTACAAAGCAAAATCGTTATGCTTATGGCACATTCTGGCCAGAGGACAGGCAGCTGCTTTGTTCAGGGAAGTGTCATTTAAAACTGGTACCTCCCTCTTCACACTCATTTCTTCCCTTGTGAAAATCCTTTAAGTGCGTGTTGTGCATCACGTAAGCATCACTGAAGCTCCAGCTTCAACCTGTCCTGTGGTCTTCCCATGGATTTCTACTAGGGAGCAATTTTCACCTACTGGACTTGTGCACAATTGAAACCTGTTCAGTGTTACGGGCAAAAGAACTCGGTCTTTGCCCAGCTCTGCATCAGCAGCCACTTCTCCCCCCAACGTCTTTATGAATAGGAACTATTGTATGTAGGCTGAAGTCCTTTGCCAAGCTGGGTCTACAGCTAAGCAAAACCCATCAACCTCATGCCATTCATGTCCAGAGTGGGAAAGTATTTTAATGTGATTGTGAATTAAGCAAGGAAAACTAGAAGGGGAAAAAAATAGACTTAGGAAGTCTTTTCAAAAATAGGACCCAAAACTAATATTTGGAAATTTCCAAGGTCTTAGGAAAAACAGAAAGAGCCGCTCAGCTACATTTGTTAGCCTTAGCCAGCTCTCTTCGCTGAGCTCTGTTGTCATCGCATTTCACATTATGATGGTTTTGTGAACTACAAAGAAAACAAGGGAATTGGCAAGTCAAGTATTTTGCCAGCTTTTCAGAGAGAAAATGTGTCCAACTGAGAGGTGCCGATTCCACCTTCCTAACAAAACACACGCTGCTTCCACTGACTATTGGTGGTATGAATCTCTGCACCTTCCCCTTTCTGGTAATTCTTTAAAATACCCTCAATGATTTTAAACCTAATTCAAATGATAAATTAATTTTAACATTACTGGATAGAATGGGCCAACTGTGGATGGAGGTAAATATGTCATTTGCAATGAAGACAACATATTTCCTTCAGGAGAGCAGACAAAGAAGAAGCAAAAAAATCTAACCGACTTTAAAAAGGAGCATTTAATCTGGATGGGATTACATATGGCTGTAAAGCGGTGAGAGGCTGGACTCGGCGCAGCAAGAGGTCCCTTCCAGACCTTATCTGCACAAAGCTGACACTGGAGAGCAGCTGCTGTGTGTCTCCTGTCATAGTTTTTGCAAGCCACCAAAGCAGAAGTGGCCCACCCTTAGCTGTTAACACCCAAACCAGTTTAGTTAAAGGCGTAAGCAAACATCTGCTTGGCAGAGAACAATTTCACCTTGCCCAGGACTCCAGCTGAACTGCATCTGCACAAGCCCAGGCCGAGGCAGCCTGAGCGAAATGGCACCCACTGCTGCTGAGCTCCAAGCCCCACATGTTGTGCGAGCTCTGATGTTTACGTGAACCTTAGCTGGACCATTGCGCATTAACCCGGCCTCCCTCGCCCTGCTGGCCATGCTTCTTTTCATGCAGCCCAGGATGCAGTTGGCTTTCTGGGCTGCCAGCGCACATTGCTGGCTCACATCTGGCTTTTCACCCACCAGCACCCCAAGCCCTTCTCTGGGGAGCTGCTCTCCATCCCTCCATCCCCAGCCTGTGCTGATACCAGGGGTTGCCCTGACCCAGGTGCAGGACCCTGCACTTGGCCTTGTAGAACCTCATGAGGTTCACAGGGCCCCACTTCTCCAGCCTGTCCAGGTCCCTCGGGATGGCATCCCGTCCCTCAGGCATATCAACCGCTCCACTCAGCTTAGTGTCATCTGCAAACTTGCTGAGGGTGCACTCGATCCCACTGTTCATGTCGTTGATGAAGATATTAAACATTATCCGCCCCTCTACTCCACTCTGGTGAGACCCCACCTGCAGTGCTGCGTCCAGCTCTCGGGCCCCTGATATCAGAAGGACATGGACCTGTTAAAGCGGGTCCAGAGGAGGGCAACAAAGATGATCCGAGGGCTGGAGCACCTCTCCTATGAGAAAAGGCTGAGAGAGTTAGGGGCATTCAATTTGGAGAAGAGAAGGCTCCGGGGGAAACCTTATTGTGGCCTTTCAGTACTTAAAGGGGACTTATAAAAAAGATGTGGACAAACTTTTTAGCAGGGCCTGTTGTGACAGGACAAAGGGTAATGGCCTTAAACTAAGTGAGAAATTTTTCACAATAACCGTCGTGAGCCCCTGGCCCAGGTTGCCCAAAGAGGTGGTGGATGCTCCATCCCTGTAAACATTCAAGAACAGGTTGGACGGGGCTCTGGGCAACCTGATCTACTTAAAGATGTCCCTGCTCATGGCAGGGGGGTGGGACTAGACAACCTTTAAAGGTCCCTTCCAAGGCAGACTATGATTCTATGAAACAGTCCACAAAAAAACAGGATAGTTGTCCTCTGGCTGAAAGAGCTCGGGAAGGGCTCTGCAGGCTCTAGGGCCAACACAGGGATGGAGGGAGCACAATCCCCCTCCCCATTACCACCCTGTGACCTTCACACCACAGTCTCCTCAATTATATCCATACTACCCAGTAGGACAGCATAGAAAACAGATCATTAAAGAAAATCATCTTTTTTTTTTTTTTTTTTTGACCTGAGGATATTTTAGTTCGCATAATTTAGTGATCTGGTTTCAAACTGCTCCACAGACCACAGAGTCAACCCAACAGGAAGGGTGGCAAACACTGGCGTTGAGTCACAGCTGAGACACTGAGGGTGCGAAGCCTTTACGGCAGCTTTGCTGTCAAAGCCAACGCAGTGTGTGCCCATGGCTTGATAGAACAGCAGCGAGTCTAACGCGGTTTGGTAAGAAATATGACTGATCAGAATGTTTCAGAATTTGATGTAACCTGCTTGTCTGACACCCAAAATCCCCGATTC
>NW_009650207.1:730719-770719 GCF_000708025.1 Charadrius vociferus | reverse complement strand
GCAATTTTAATGACACTTTGCTATTTTAAAGGGTTCTTTCCTATTAAAAGCTCATGGTTGATATTGCAGCTATTGGCCCTCAAAGTAGGAAAGCAAAATGGTGAAAATGTGCAAAGGGAATCGAAAAGTGGCGTACTCCTCGTTCCTAAATGGACAGTGTCAGATCTGCTTGCAACACCTTGAGCGGAGTTTGCACAGCTGGTGTTCACGACGTACAGCTCTAATTTCCTCTTTCACTGGGGCCAGAAGCGTTCATTCCCTCTGAAAATGAAGCCAATGTGTTTCAAGTTGGAGACTGAAAACCGAGACTATCCAATTCCTTTCTAGCTCCTAAGACTATATTGGTGTGACTGATACTAAAGTGTTGCCCGAGAATAAAGAAAGATACCCTCCCCATCTGTAAAATAAGGCCATGACTCTGAAGGGCACCGAGTCGTTCATTAGAGGTTTCTACAGAAAATATTAAGGGCATCAAATGATCCCACGATTTCCCGCTTCCCTTTCAAGTGATTCATCTCCAGATCAGACCTGGATTCAAAACCCCTTCATTGGAATGGACCCTCATTACCTGTGCTATCAGCACCATCCATAAATGTATCCTTTACCTCCTAATTAGGCCAACAAAGGAGGGCTATTAACAGCTAAATGTGTTACAAATGCAGCATTAGGGATAGAGACGACTGACCTTTTTACTCCGAGGGATCTATATGCCCCTTTGTTCTGCTAAACACAGCTTCCTCTTGTCAGGGCATCACTGGTAAAGGGAATATAATCTGTTCTCTGATTGCACACAGGCTTTCCTTGTACTCAATTAGAAAAATAAAGAAAGAAGTTATCTGTACATCTCGCAACGAAAGTGACCCCCTCCTCCTTAGTACACACAACACTCACAATCAGCACTGAAAGCCTGAGTTTTGCCAGGGCTTGTTGAAGCTGATGAGCATGGCTAGTGCTTAGCACCACACAAAATCCGCCTGTCACTAACCTCAGATGACCTGGAAAGACTAAAGAACAATCCTGCATATTTTCATGCACTCTGATTTTTATATCAGCTGAAATCTTGGGTATCATACATGTATTTTTAAATACAGTTGAGATCATCAGTTGAAAAAAAGGAAAAAAAAAACCAACCACCCTCAAGGAATTCAAACTCTACATAATATGTGATAATAAGGCTGTTATTGTGAAGGACTCTCTAATCGTGTATTTATTCACCTGCTCCCCATTAGGCAGATCTGTTAAACCAGCACTTTGTCCATCAGCACTTGAGTGCTTAAAGCTGAGTATGCCTCTTTCATAATTGCTGGCACCAGCGAAAGCCAAATTCTGAAACCTCTCTGAATGGGGCTTGCATTGTCAAGCATGCCTGAGAGATTCCTGCCGCGCTCAGCTGTCGGAGATGCCACAGCCTCACCACTAGTTCACCTGACAGAAGTCCTAAGGAAAGGCAGTAAAATCAGGAAAGCAACAAAGGGGGGAGGGGAGAGAGAGAGAGGGTGGGAGAATGCAGGAAGGGTCAATCCTCACCTGATACTTTCCTCTCCTCCTCACTTTATAAAGTTAAATGCTGTCTGAGATTTATTGCTGTGAAAAGGAAAGTTAACCACATAATCAATAAAAAAAAAAATCCAATTACAGTCTATGGTGGAGAAACATTGCATATAATAAAAGTCTCACTTACAAGGATCTTAACCCACTTGGTAGTTCAGTTATGCAGTGGATATTAAGTCACACAGCTATGAACGTGAAACCAGTGGCGCCAGACTGGGCTCGCGTTCACAGCAAGCGCAATGAATGTTTTCCTACTGGTGGAAAGGGAAAAGGCACAGACACTGCAGTAAAGTCATACTTGAACCTACTAAATCAGCTCACAACAAGCATCGCGGAGCGTTGACCAACCTCCCCAGCAAGACAGGTCATTACAGCCCTACCATCCTCCCTGCAAAGGCATTTCTCTTAGTCTAGGTGATTCTTTTCAAGGCATGCAGAGGTATTGCTCCCTTTCTTTCCATTAGTCACCATTTGCCCAAGTGGAGCTTTTGCTACCTGTAAGAAACATTCCCAGAAAACCTATCAACCTTGTTTCAGACACGCAGACACTCCATATTGCAACTGGAAGTCTGCACTATGGTAGATTTGGGGGAAAACGTGTGCAGCTCTAAACTAGAGGAGAAAGCGTAACTACTTCATTGGCAGAGCACGGAATGGCTTCGTAGGTTTTAAATCTGCCTTTGCCCCCGGTTTATCATAGGGCACTGGGGAAGTCATAGCATATCTCGGTTCCTCTACTGGTAACAGAAGGATGAGACTGTCAGCATCCCGTAGTAAAATATTTTCATATCTATGAAAAAAATGCACATTGGTATCATGCCATGAAGCATGTTTTTAAATGATAGAAGTCTCAGGCCATAGTTGCATATTCATTACTATAGGATGACCGCTCTGCTGTATCTTCTGGCAATGCATGTTTGATTTGAATTAGGCAGGAACAAACTGGCAAAAAGTATTTACGTTCCTGACTTGGCCATCGGGGGAAAGGTGATGCCAGGTCCATGGCAAAATCAGGATGACAATACTTGATCCAGCACACAGTCCTCCAGGACAAAGTTATCCCTTTTAAATTTTGGACTGTATTTGAGTCAGCAGGGCTTCTAGTACGTTAGCACCTTGTGTCATATGACCACGGATTTTTTAAAATCCAAAATTATTTGCCTAAAAAAATTATTTACCTTCCATGGAACCACTGTCTTAGTTCTTCTTGACCCGATAGAAAGAGTATCAGCACTGGAATAACCTACAACTGGCATAATCTTGTGTTTTAGCAACACAATATGAAAGTTGCATTTGTGACTTCCCATGAAGTCACCAGAGAGAGAAGTCTGTTCACACAGTTTGATGATACAAGAAAAAATGTGGCACGTGTGATAGTAAACTCCTGCTAAAACATGCAGAGCAGAGATGTGAGGAAGCAACATGAGCCTTCATGGCACAGCTTTAGCATCACAAGGCAACGCTGAGCTTGTTAGAGTAGATGACAATGACTTTTAAACTGAGTAACACCTTAAATTAAATGGGTCTGCTTTCAGTTACATCAGGATAAACTAGGGGCAGGTCCCTCACTGCCGAAGAGACCAGACACATTGCTTCTGCCCCAGCTCAGCCGAGCGAGATCAAGACAGCAGAGCTACGGCGCTCCCCGTGAGACAGGCTGAAGCCCGGCGGGTCCACCAGCACGCTGCCACGTGCTGATGTTCAAAGACGCGAGGCGCGCATGCCGAGCAGCACGCCACCGTTGTTGCACCCCGCTTCTCGGCAGGACACGATGTGTGACACAGGCCCACCTTTGGAGTTTAAAAGGCCAAGAGAAGAGAAAGAGAGAGAGAAGCATCCTCATTTTAGAAATAGTAAAAGGAGAGCCTAATCCTTGTGGGAGTTTTGCCCTTTAACTCCACTTCATTCCTATGGGAGTTGGCATCTAAATACCTCTGTGAGTCTCACCTTGATTTATCCGCATCACACAGATGCTGGGGCAGAGCTGGGAGACCAACTGAGGCTATGAACCTCAGTCCAGTGCCTCCCATGCAATGGCAAGCTTTCTTCAAGGGTCTTTAAAAATGCAACACACTTGTACGAAGTGATACAAACGAAACTAAACCCTGAAAAGTTCTGAAACTCAGACTAGTGGATTCACTTAATGATGATCTCTGCCAGACACTGGCACCTAGTCTCTTCATCGATCATCTATTTGGTTGGGGTTTGTTATTAAAGATTTGCCCAGACCAGCTGCAACGAGGAAAGGTGTTGTAGACACGAGGAAAATATAAGTTCTTTCCTGGATTTTAGTTTAATCACGTCTAATCTAGTTTAAGCCCTAAAGAGAAGGCAATTGCCAAAACCAAAGCAATCTGTCTTTTCTTTCTACACGTGTTGTACCCCCCAGTATCCCTGTTGGAAATGGTTCATGGCTAATTGAGTAACAAGAGAGGTGTCTACAGCGCAAACCAGTCACTGGTATAAATGGCTACTGTTGCACCATTTTACAAAATGACTTCCACTAGTGGTGGATTCTTCATGGAAAACAACTCATTTTTCATATTGAGCCACTGCATCTGCACTTTGAAGCTACACCGAGCGGAACAAACCAAAACCCACTCCAGAGATGCTCTATCTTGCCTTTGAAATTCATTCCTATTTTCACTGCTGCTTCTATACTGCCATGGTCCCATCAGGCCCAACTTCAGCCTGCTGCTGACCACATCGCCTGCATGACGGACTGCAGGTGGAAGGGCACCTCTCTTGCTTTGCAAATGCTTTCAAAGGAAATTCCTTGAACGTAACGGCTTCTCAGGTCTGGAAGAGCGCAGTTACCAGCTAATATCCTCTAGGAGTGGGGGGAAGACAGGAAGGGAGTGACAGTCTCGAGGCATAATGCAGGCATCAGGCAGAAGCTGGACCACAGCAGGACGAGGGTGTTATTTACTACAGTCTTCCACAAAACCTCAGGTCGTGCCTTCTGCCTTTCTCCTGGGCAGCTCTCCAGAAAGCAGCAGCAGCACCTTGGCAGCTACTGCTCACCAACCCAGCTTTCCTCTTTCCCAATGCAGCTACAGGCTGCGTCTCTTACCGAGATTTTCTGAGAGGAACAGATGCCATGGGTTAGGTGAGCAACACTGATGCTCGCTAGACAATCTCAACACCATTTTGCAGGTGGATATAGCCCACAGACCTGAAATGCCTGAAGCAATGGATGTTACACGATGCACAGGGATCACTGAGGCAACATCAATGCACGGAGCGCGTCTAGAGAAGACTGCTCTTGCATATTCTTGATGAGATCCCGAAACCATGCAAGAAGGACCTCAGCCCCTTGTGCTAGGGCCCATCCAAGCACAGGCAGGGGGGCTACCAAGCCTGGTAGAAGAAGAGAAGAATGAAAGAAGCCTTGGATGAGCTATGCTGGACAGACCAGCCAATTAAGGGAAGGGGAGATGAAGGCTGGGGACACACGGCAGCTCCATCCATACTCTGGTTGGGCTGAACCCATTCCTTACTCCCCGTCATGCTGCCAGTCAAAGCCGCCTTGGGTTTAACAGCTGCCAAAAGCACTGAATCTGTGTCTTCTTTGCACTTGATAGCAGCATTCTTGGATGCAAACATTAGCACTTTACCCTAACCCAATTAATACCTAGTGTTCAGTCACAGCACTGATTAACATGTTGTTCACAGTGATTAAAACATTTCTTCTCCATTACCATACAGTTAAATGCTTGGAAGAGAGCTACAGTTAATGGGATACAGGCAAGGTTGCAAATTGTGGCTGTCACACTTGGGGAGGGGAAGGAAAAACCCCAGCCTTTTTTCCTGCTTCTTCCTCTTCTTTTAGAGTTGCTAATTAAGGGCTGACTTTTTGGGCAGAGAAAGAGGCGGGTGGAGGATGGGGAAAAGGAACTTTAGGTAATTGAAAGAATCCAATTCATGCAAGCGCCCGACTGGTGCTAACCTACATCATTAAAGTTGCCAGCTAACAAACATCAAACACAGGCCAGTATTAATGAAGCAGATGTATTAATTTCCGATTTCTGAGAAAGCTAAGCAACTGGCTGGCTTGCTGGCTTCCTCTGTCTCTCACTCCCTCTCTCTCTCTCTCCCCATCTGACAGCACTATTAATGATCTTTAATGCCCCACAGGCACTAATGGGTCCCGCTGGGAGTCCAGAAATACTGCAATTTGTAATATCAGTCTATACCAAGAACCCACAACTCCTGTCCCACTGAGCAGTGCTGGGTCAGTCACATTGGGATCCCAGAACGCAACGCCAGTCAGAAGTATTCTCATTAAAAGAGTCTGGTGGTAAGTTGTGCTCAGATCAGCTGGTAGGTCTGGGTAGAAAAGGATGCCCCACTTCCCTTCACAAATGTAATGCCAGCAAAGAGAATGGAAACAGATTGGGAGTCTCTATTCACACACAATGTGTAATATGGCAAGTATCTCAAGCAGTTTTCACTCAAAATGATGCAAAGATGTGAAAACTGTCTAGAAAACACCCCCCTTTGTCCTCTCTCTCTCAAAAAAAAAAAAAAAAAAAAAAGAGCCCTCTGCTCTGGGGAGCAGGCGCTTGATCAGTCGTTTTCCCCTGTGGAATAGCACAACAGAATAATAAATGACAGCTCTGCGATTAAATCAAGCCTTCTGCTTTAAGTGCCAGAGAGTGTGTGATTGTCACTAACAATCTACCGCTTGTTAACACCGCTGGGGTATAAGCAAACAGCAGTCAACACTCCCCCCACCCCCCCAAAATGGAGGCGGTCTACCTATTACTTCATTTATATATCTATCTATCCTGAGGGGAAACAATTCCCTGTAGGTGCGGGTTGGGGGGGGTTGTTATTGTTATTGTTGTTGTTTTTAAATAACTTTTGTTATTCATGTATTGAAAACCTGAAGGGAAAAGTGGGGGGAGAAAAAAAGCCATCTGCTGCCACGTTCAATCAGGCAATTACTGCCGCCGGCTGCGCGCGGGATGGCACTGCGACCCCCGGCCACGGAGCGGCCCCGCACCGCGCTGGGACCCGACACGGCTGCTCCAACCGGCCCTCTCCAGAAGCACCAAAATAAAGGGATGCGTCTCCCTCCCAGCAGCCTGGCAAGGCCAGCCTGAATGTCCCTGATTTTAGCAGCGGTCACAGCAATCCTTTTGTGTGGTTTAGTTAAGGACAATTTGGGTTTCTCTGCCTTTGTCCCATGTCAATCCATTAAGGTTTAGATTCTGCTCATTTTAGCCAACAAAGAAAACACAACGGGCCTTGTAACTAAGGCTCTGCGTTTGGCCACGGATACTCCAAGCAGTAATATACAGACCGAAAAAGACCTGGACCGTACAACATCCACCCAGGGACCGAGGACCTCCTGCCATTGAAGTCAATCCCCAAACTCCCACCAAGTTCAAAGGCAGCAAGACTGAGCCCCCAGGCTGTTTCTGAATGTGCCAACAGCATGAATTATCGGAGCAGGATAATTATTTTTCTTAGCCAAGAGGCAAGGTATTCTGTCTCGCTGATACAAACTTTAAATATTACCCTGCTGTTTCATTTAGACAGAGACCAAAGAAAGGCACAACAGCTTATTATCATGGAGTTTTATGTTCAGATGGAAATATATCAGGGATAAGGTTTTAACTCTGACATTAGCTGTCCAGACATTTTCATAACACCAATAACATTTGGAATTTCATCTATGAAATTACTCATATCTTAAGCATTTTAGATTTATGGCTTAGACATAAAGAGACTTTTTGACTCCATCCGACAGAAGAAAGCAACAGATGGAGAGGAGGCCTGGGCAATAAAAAAAATATCAGGAACATCCACTTTCCCCAAAACAATTCCTTAAAAATTGGCCTTCATATTTGCCTCCAGATGAAATGGAGATGCTGTTACATACAATTTAACTATAAATTACTTCTAGATGATGAATGGAATGAGTAAGAGTTTCAGTTTTAAATACTGCTACTTGAATCTTTTCTAACTTCCATAAACAGGCTGTTAATTTGCCAAAGCAGACTGGTGTGCCCGAACTTTCTGTGTGCTAATATACACACACAGAGCCGTTTATTATGTTTCTCCTCTGCTCTCAGAGTTAGGCAAAATACCCTGAAGACCTATAATAAACTCATGATTTCTTGGAGGAACAATTTAGGTTATTTTTAAATGTAGATCTTAAAAGTTGTAGGATTACTGGATGGGAAGATATCAATCAAGTGATTGAAAATGTCCATTCTCCTTAAGTGAGTGATGGATCTTCTTTCTTCTTGCCTGTCTTCTCCTCTTTTCTGTGTCAGTCATACATCCCGGCTGCTATTCACACTTCATTCACAATCCTCTGTACCTATAATCTCTGTTATTTTGCTGTCGACTCCTCATGCCTCATTAGGCATGTTTGACACCTGCACCTAATACCTTTTCACTAGCAATGCAGGACAGCTTTTGACAAGAACAGATATTTTTCCACAATAGCTTTAAAGAAGGTCTTCCAAGTGTGTACCTTGCGTATTTTATGGGGTTAATGGGATTTTTTCCCCTTATTCAATAAACTTACATCTTATTCCACTCTCCTTGTTAGACACAACCGAATTTCCCTTGTCTTGGTTAAAAGCACGTGTGCACATGCCTGGGAGAGGGTAAGCCAGCAAGAGCAAAGCAGTGATTTGAGCCAACGGGGCCTGCATTAAGTACCTAAATCAACACAAACGTGTGCATATCTATGTGTCTATTTTAAAATAATATAAACCTAATTAACATGATAGCTTTTCTATATATAGGTAGAGATGACATTACTCCTACAAGAAAACTATCCTATTAATTAGGCTTGAACTACTTAAAATAGAGTACTAAATTACTGGAATTCTTGGACTAATAAATTACTGTACCACTCAAGAGCACGAAACTAATTCTTTTGGGACTGTAACTTCATTTGTTAAAGTGCAATGAATAGTTGTTCAATGTCATAAATGAGTTAAAATCATTCTAAAAGCTACAGGGTCATAAGAAGTCAAACACGATCCTACACGCCACTCATTTAGTGAGGTTAGCTCTAATTGTAGAATACCCCACTGGGAAGTAACAACCCCCAATAAAAGGTGTACACAAGCTGTGTTAGGCTGGTTTGTGCCATGGCTTGGGGAGAAGGGGAGCCTCACCCAGCGAAATCAGCCTCGCCAGAGAAATTCTGGCAGGTAACAGTCCATATGAAAGAAGTTTGGAGGCCTCGGTATGAAGCTACTATTTATGACGATGACAATGATGACTAAAATATGAGGATAAAGTGGTATTCCTCTCTCAAACTGTTTTTTTTTTTCATTGCTTATTAGAATAAAAATTGCAAAGGGTAGCTTGGTTTTGGCTTGGCTCTTTTCACTTGCAATTGAGCAAAACTGGAACTGATTCTCCAACAATATTCAGCCTATCTGTCAAAATACGGCTCCGTTTGTGCTGTAAACTAAGCAAAAACAACCCAGAGCTACAGGGAAATGTATTCTATCCTTCTGCATCCTGAGCACACATAGCTGTGCTTGGACCTTCCCCAGCTGAGGTTGGGGTGCTCCACCTGAGGGAATGAGGTCACATTTTTCAGAAATAGTAATTTCAGTACATGCCAAACACGATTTTCCTGCAGCTGTTTTGCGGTTCTCTTTGCTACACCAGAACAGCTGAAAGAAGTCAACAGAAAAGCAGACTGAGCACCGTCCACCACCCGTGAACTCGGACCAAGGGATGCACATTTCCTTTTTTTCTTTTTTCTTTTCTTTGAAATTATAGCTCTTTTGTTGTTGTTTAATTTCTGTTTCCAGTTCGGCGCCAAGGCAAATGTGAGGAAAGGTTGAAATGGCAACTTCAGAATAATAATATCAATAAAAAAAATAATAATCCACAGGAATCAAACATAATGATTGCAGCACGGCCCCTCCGCGCCCCGTGCGGCTGGTCCTTTAGAAGACCTCCCCTGCTATGTTCTTATACAAAGGAAACTATCTGCTCCCCACATCTGGCATTATATTTGACTGTCCTCACATTAAAATTAAATTCTGATAAAAACGGGCATAAAGGCGAAAGGGTTAGTAGGAAACAGTTCGCAGCAGTATTGATGAGAACAGCTTGCAGCTGGAAGCCTGAGATAACACAGTTTGTCAGAAGGCTGTCACACAGCTGCCTGCATAATGAGGTAAGGAAAGGGGAAAAAAAAAAAAAAAGCTCTTTCATTTGTTATCAGTAGAAATCTCTAAAAGAGATGCATCATTTAGAAGTAGCCTGACTAATGGTCAAGTTCCTCTGGGATGCAGATGGGATGTGGAAAATATTCCCCACCAGCAAAGCCCCAGGCTCCCTCATCCTCAGCAACTCGCAGGCTGGTGCCAATGCGGGCGGACAGGCCAGCGACGACCCTCTTCTGCCGACGGGATCTCAGAGGCTGAGCCGGGGTTTTCAAGTGTGGCAGGGGTAAAATCCAGTCGTGAAACACGATTTTGCTAGAGCTGACACCCTCATGCCTCTCTTTAAAAAGCTACACACTTAGGGCATAGCATCTAACTCATACCAGTGCAACTGCAGTAAAATCACTCCGAATTTATACTGCCGGCCAAAAAGACTCACCCCCATAAATCTTTTGAAATACGTAAGGCGCATTCTTGCAATGCATAAATTTATTCAATTTAAAAAAAAAAAAAAGGTTTAAAGCATCATTTTTCAATTCTTTTCCAAGAAGCAGCAGTACCTCCGAATTCCCAGCTGCTCCTTCCGGTGGTTCTGCATGGAAAATGAGGAAGACGCATCATGGGAGCTGCTGGAGGTGGCACCAAGCGTCCATCTAGACCAGCATCCTGCCAGTGACTACTGGAATAAGGCACACACCCAACGGCACCTACCACTAACCTGCTCATCAGGAGACTTTCTTCTTATCCCCACTACTCTGGTATCACTCAGTCTGTTAGATTCACAAAGGAAAAAAATGTCTTGAGACAGACTTCTACCAAGAATAGTTTCTTTTGATGGACATCATCAAGGCAGGAAGCCAAAGAGGAAAACCTCTCACCAATTTATTGCCACCAAGTCAGATGTCTGGATACAAAAATTGAACCTATCCACATATTCCTGTGTGCCAGTCCAAGCTATTTGTGCTCTGTCACAAAAAATAACCCTACGATCAGAGCACCTGCAGGGGGGGTGGAAGGGTAAGAATGGCATAGGAGAGCAGAGACACTCTTGACTTCCAACAGCAAGATGAATTGCAATTTGTTAAACTGGTTTTGACAGGTAAAACTGGGTACCTAAGACACAAACAGAGAGGACATCGCACCAAAGATTGTGACCTATTGATTGTGACCTTTTACAGAGCAACACTTTCATTGCGCGAATAAGTTGTCTATGTAGTTAAAAGGCCAAGCAACGCTGAAGGTATTTTTTTCTTCCCCTTGCCAAATGTTAATTTGCACTGAGCGATTCACAGGGACTTTACAAGGATCACAGCCTTCCACAGAAATCTCCTTCATACCTCCACTGAATTGTGAAAAACAGTTTTTATGATTTAAAGGGAGTCGTATGTATTATTTCTTCTGTCTCTCTCCATTTCTAAAGACATCAGAGATGGTTAGGTGATTTTGATGCGTCTCTCCCCTCTCTTTACATTCCTCACGTGTTGCTCATTTTCTCCATTCCATTTGGGTTACAAGCCATCCTCTGTCATGTCCTGTTTCATGATCCTTTACCCTCGTACTCCGCATTGCTGTTTCACTTCAAAGGGGGGTTTCGTCTCACAGAGAGGAACAAGGGCATCTCCAGACAACACTGTACTGATCTAAAAGCTGTTACTGCAGCAGAAGAAACCTTGCCCTAGTCATACGTGCTACATTAGCTTCTGCAAACACCACAATAACAAACATTTCTTATTTTAAAAAGGGTTTTTTCCTTGCTATGTCTCCAGACTTCTTGAAAGATGGATATAGATTTGAATTCATTTTATTTGTTTAAAATTCTGGGGTTTGAAGCAATCCGTTCATAAAAAGGGAAATTAAGAGGAAAAATAGGAAAATGGCACACTAAAATAGGAAAACGGCATGAGTAAAACTAACTATGGTTAAAGAATGACAATTTAAAAGCAAAAGAAACAAAAGCTTAATATTAAAGGGAGGTAAAATCAATACAAGTTCTAAATCATTGAAATAGCAACACAATGTTCCCCTCCTCCCCGTCAAGTCTTGCAAATACTTCCATGTAAGTCCCTAATTCGTGCTATTCACCAAATTTTTGCACTTTCCTTTACCATGACTGATCTCCTGACTCTACAGTACCTTCCACTATTATACTTCTGGACAGAGCGATGCTGGCTGTACGAACACTTTTAGAGTGTTTTATGGAAAAGAAGAAAATACCATGTGAATCCATACTAAGGTTGCCCCTAAAAAACCTCTTCCACCATCTATTCCGCCCCCTGCAGCCTACACCCAACCCATGCATGCTGGACTACCATTTTAGAAAAAACCCTGCGGACTCAGTACCTCCGCCTCTGGGCTTCCCTTTATTTACAGACTTGACGGGGGAAGCAGGGTGGAGACATCAGGAACTGGAAAATGTGACTTTGCTTCTGCTCTTCTTGAGCTTTAGGTCTCCTCACACAGGTACGCTCCAAAGGAAAAGCAAGAAGGTACCTGCTGGAGGCCTTCTGCTATGAAGACAACTGAGAGAGCTGGGGGTGTTCAGCCCAGAGAAGAGAAGGGCCCAGGGAGACCTTAGAGCCCCTTCCAGTGCCTAAAGGGCCTACAGGAATGCTGGGGAGGGACTCTTGGTCAGGGAGGGGAGTGACAGGGTGAGGGGGAATGGTTTTACACCGGAAGAAGGTAGATTTACATGAGATATTAGGAAGAAATTCTTTCCCATGAGGGCGGCGAGCCCCTGGGGCAGGTTGCCCCAAGAAGCTGTGGCTGCCTCATCCCTGGAGGCTTTCAAGGCCAGGTTGGACAGGGCTTGGAGCAACCTGGGCTGGTGGGAGGTGTCCCTGCCCAGGGCAGAGGGGGAAGGAGAAGGTCTTTAAGGTCCCTTCCATGCTACGAAACTATTCTATGTATGTGCAGACAGTTATTTTGGCCTGGAGCGGGGCACTCAGGACACAGCACGGCTGGAGGCTTAATGAAGGGTCAGATATAGCCCTTCCAGCACAGACATGCCCTGCACCATCTCCTAAAACAGACAGTCCAAGGGCAACAAGGCAGCTGGAGCTCCTCAAGACTGTATGAGCTGCTGTCCTGGCCGTGCTCCATTCAGATGGAATTTCTATCTGTTAACTTGGAGGTGTGCTTTCTCTCCTTGGCAAGCGTAGCACTTGTTAAGATTGCAGGGGCAAGTGGAACTGCGTGTAGGTGTGATTTAATGCTCCAGTGAGCTCTAGCACTCACTCAGCCCCTCATTTGAGAACAGAGACTCCCATTTTCTCCTTTTGACACTGACGCATGTTGCCTTTGGGACCAAACGTGTGGAAATGGAATCACATGAAAG
Organism: Charadrius vociferus; assembly: GCF_000708025.1. Classification (NCBI taxonomy): domain Eukaryota; kingdom Metazoa; phylum Chordata; class Aves; order Charadriiformes; family Charadriidae; genus Charadrius; species Charadrius vociferus. Next base: position 757,678 of record NW_009650207.1, on the reverse strand, counting down.
GAAAGGCACAATTATGCACAAGTTACATATTTTTTTTTTTTTTTAAAAAAAGATGAAATCTGGGAGTTTAATCAACTTTCTGCATAAATAATATAATCTGCCTGTAAAATACCTGCTGAGGGTTGCAATCTGGTGGCCACCCGCCGCTCCAGGCAGCCCTTGGGTGAACACAGGGCAGCGGAGAGGCAGGCCCAGGATGGCAAACTGCACTTTGGCTGTATGCAGGAGAGCTGCAGAGCATCAGGGAGGGGTTGTTCTTCCTTGCAACTCCCTGAGGGTTATGGATTTGGAAAAAGGGATGCCAGATAAACCCTGTATCACTCCTCCCCCCCCCCCCCCCCCCAGGTCATTGTACCTACTACTGACATTTGTCAAAACTCTGGTCTGAGAAATGCAAAGATTGCCATAACGCTGGTGAATCTACAAATTTTGAAGAGCAACCTGCCCTCCATTCACCTGGCTTTCAGTCGTAAGCATATAGGTGTGAACATCCAAAGCTTGTTTGCATAACCTGTGTGACACCACACCTTCCAATCTCTGCCTTTCCTCTTTCACAGCAAAATAAATCATCTGCTCAAAATGTCCCCACCTACGGCCGGAGGCAGACAGATCCTCTGCCGCACCACAGCTGGCTCCTGTGGCAGCAGAAACTTAACACAGCTCTAAGTTACCTTGGCAGCCATGATTTACAACAGTATTTCAGTGAATCTAATCAGAAGTGCGAATACTCCCCTCCTATCTGGCACACATCGTTGGCGTTCTAATTATTCACACATTTTGGCAAGCATTATGGTGTTCCCCTACCAAGCTCCTAATCCCTGCAGATCAGTTAAAATAAATGAAAGAGAGAATCAAAAGGCACTTAAAAATTCAACGGTTCTCTAAATGGGTTTGAACGGGCTCCAGATTATCAGTGGTTGCAGTTGACTAGCACTTAAAATTAGGCCCTCCCTCTCCTACACACCTCACATTTCCCCTTCTCATTTAAAGGAACTGTCTGCTATTCCAATTCCTGGATGTACCAAAATGTCCAAGTGAGTAAAATAGGAAAATATATGCATATCACTTACATTCTGTATACACCACAAAACTTTGAGGTTTGTAACGTGTGTTTGAAGCTATTAACTGCAACGAGAACAGATCACAACGTGGAAAACAATTCTAGAACACACTAACTCAGGAAAGCGTGGTAACAACCCAAGTTTTCCTTTTGTTATTTCTACGTGGAAGAAATGCCTCAACACAGGGGAATGAGTTGCTGTCTTACAAAAAAAATGTAACATTGAGATCTATCCCGTTTGCAGTCATTAAAAGGACCTGGGGGTGCCGATTGACCAGAAGCTCAGCATGAGCCGGCAATGTGCAATCGCAGCCCAGAAGGCCAACCGGATCCTGGGCTGCATCAGAAGTGTGGCCAGCAGGGCGAGGGGGGGGATTCTGCCCCTCTACTCCACTCTGGTGAGACCCCACCTGGAGTACTGCATCCAGCTCTGGAGTCCCCAACATAAGAAGGACATGGACCTGCTGGAGCGTGTCCAGAGGAGGGCCAGGAGGATGATCCGAGGGCTGGAGCCCTTCTCCTGTGAGGAGAGGCAGAGACAGTTGGGGCTGTTCACGCTTGAGAAGAGAAGGCTCCGGGGAGATCTTATTGCAGCCTTCTAGTCCCTAAAGGGGCTACAGGAGAGGTGGGGAGGGACTTTTTACTCGGGCATGTAGTGATAGGATGAGGGGGAATGGTGTTAAACTGGAAGAGTTCAATGCCGGTCTGGATGTGGCCTTGGGCAACCCAGTCTAGTGGGAGGTGTCCCTGCCCATGGCAGGGGGGTTAGAACTCGATGATCTTCAAGGTCCTTTCCAACCTAAACCCTTCCTCCTCCAGCCTGCATACAAGGTATCTGCAGAAGAGACTTCCTCTCTCTGCTGCCCTTTCAGTCCGTTTACTATCTACATACAGATGTTTTGCCAGCTCTCTCTCCAAAAGTCACTTCAAGGCTGCTACAAGTCCTTTCCTCCAGCCAGGTTCTCCCCCATCACGCCACCAGCAGAGGTACATCACCTACAGGTCACCCAACATCTCCTCCTCTCCAGCCACCGGTGCCGCCGCTGCCCCTCGGCCTCACCCTCGCAGCCTCTCGCCCCTTCCTGCACGCGATGCGCTGCTCCCGCTGTGCTCCGGGGCCCGGCACGCAGAGCTGGGAAGAAACTATAACCTCTCCACTTCAGGTAGTTTAGCATTTAGGGCTCAAAGCCAGTTTTCTGCTGGACCTACCGTCACTCATGCACACGTCTGCACATACACACATGCTTGCACTATCATACTTTTATATTTCCCCGAGTTATTTTTCAGCCAGCTATTTATGAGAGAAAAGACTGCTTTATACTGCGCAGTTCCGTTCCTTCTCCCTTACTTGCTCCCAGGTGCCTTGTATAACTGTGATGCTTTTGTTACCGCACCGGCATCATACCAATAAAAACAGCACCCACACATGTCTATTTATTAAAGACTCCAACCATTTATGTACCTCTATGTTCTGAGGGAACACCAAAGGAGTAAAAATGTTGATGTTTCACACATATGAAATAACACAGGACAGGTCAGCGCCTCGAAATGACTCTTTCTTAGGTGTCACCGTGGAAACGGGCCAAGATAAATCTCCACATGACTAACAACAAGGGTCTTGGAGTGACACTCGTACTAAAACGCAGAACTAAACGGAAAAGGGAAAACACTAATAAATACATATGCAAAGAAGACACTAGTAAAAAGGATGTTTTCATGCTCTTGTGTAGTCTGCAACAACGAGAGACGAATTTCTTATTTAGTATAAATCAATATCATATCATTAAGCTTATTAAGATTTTGCAGATTTACACTGAACGAAGAACCGTATGGTACCGTTCTCGATTTCCACTTGTTTGGAGAGTGATGGAAATAGTTGGTCATGCATCAGTAACACAGCAGTTCTAGTTCACTGGTGGCTGCCAGCCTGTTCTAGAGGACAGGAAAAAAGGAAAGCAGGAAAAATGGAAAGATGAAGTCACGAGGAAGGGGAAAGGTGACTGAAAGAATGACATGCAGTGTCTGAGGGCTTTTCCCATATGCACCATCTCCGCAGAGCTCTCGGAAGACAGCCCTTTTGTCTGGCAGTTCTAGTTGAACGTATCCACTCAATGACATAGCGTTAACTCACATAAATGTTATTTTCTTGAACGTTCTGAATCTTTTGAAGAGAGACAGTAAAGGCATTAATATATCCGTATGTATTTACAAATAATTTAATTATGAGGTTGAATACCATTGGCTACATCTAACTTTCAGGCTTACATATACATATTTCAATCAACTATTTTCCATTTTTATTTTTAACGGTATTTTTTAATATTCATCAGAGGTTTGGTGTGTTAGGCACAGCACAGCCAGAGCATTAAAGAGGCTTTAGGCACTGAAGACTTTATAGATAAGGGCCCAAGAATATGGCTTTTATGAAACCTATCCCCTATATCCAAGAGAGTAGCATACGCTTGCAGACTCCGGGCTGACTTTGACGAGAAGAAAAGCCAGAGACTGACTTGGGGACAACAAGGAAGAAGTGGCAACAGCCACAGGTAAAGCACACAGGGAGCAAGTTTCCCTTACTGTTCCCTAAAGGCTCCATCTTTGGGGCCTTATTCACGTACGATGTCCCACTGCTTTAAAGCAGAGTGCAGTTGCAAAGAAAGTAATTTCTTTTCCTTTAGTCTTCAAAATCAAATTACATTATTTGTCCTCTTGCAGGTTGCATAGGCCAGCAAAAAGCCACGAAGCTGGTCTGCATTCCATACTGGGCGCTCTGGTTAATACAAAAGCATGTGATTGTGCGTCCACAGGTCTGGTATGAATTATTGCAGACCAGCATTCCTCATTTATGAGCGCAGTCAAAACATTAAGGAGATTTAAATTTTCTTTTTAAGATGCACTCAATTTTAGTAGACCTTTTCATAAACTCTTTTTGGAATGATTTTTTAAGATTGTTAGCAACAGAACAAAGTTATCTAGAACACATCTGTATTACAATTGAACCTAAATAGATTTTTAGATAAGATATATTAATGACTTGTATTTATATGGCGGCTCAAAGTGTTTCACAAATATTGATGAATTAAAGCCTCATGACAGACTTCCAAGCAGGACAATGTTAACATACCCTATTTACAGACGGAACTGTCAACGCTGTCAAGAGATATTCAGAGATTAAATGATTTGCTTAGGGTCAGAAAGTCACGCATAGCGCTCTGGAGTCACATGCTGCCACCCTCCTCAAAACACACTATTGGCATTATGAGCCATCAGCCACAAACACAAACATTCATAAACTCTGCCTTTGCTCCAGGAGAGCACCACGCTATTCACGGGCTGGAAGAACAAAAGTTCTGCTCTTCTTTTTCCTCACTGCATCCTATTTAGTCCGCAAACAAGAATAAAAAATAAACAAACACAACAAACAAATAAATACAAACCGAAATGTGGCCCGCTGAATGGCAGTTAGCTTTATTTATATCCTCTGTGCCAGAAACAACGGCAGCCTATTATCTGCCCTTCAATCTGATAAATGTATGTAAACTGAAAAAGTCTATAGCTCATAACAGATAACGGTTTGTACCTTTAGTGTCTTAAAGCAAGGCAACTTTATGCCATAAACGATTCCTTGTCTAGCAATAATGTTGCATTACATGTTCTCAGGGAGAAAACGGAAGAGAAGGGGAAGGAAAAAGAAAATCTCGTGCAATTTGACTAAAAATGCAAAAGTTATTGTAATGTATTCACTAGATGCACTGCAACGTCCAGCGACTCTGAGGGATTCTGGGACTTCTCTCAGTAGCGGACAAACAACAAATAAAATCATATTGTTGGACCTGGCGTAGGGTATTTCCACCATAGACATGTTTCTTTATTAATCTACTTTTACGTTGCATTTTCTTTGCTTATCTATGCACATTATGTATGTTTAAATGGTGGTGGGCGATTTGTGAAGGCTCGAATAGGCCGAGGGTCATCCCCTGGGAAGGAACGGAGTGCCACCCTCTCAAAGCACCGCCACGCAGAGGTGCTTACACCACTCTCCCTTATTACATGCCTCAAATAGGCAAATAATGTTCAAACAGGGAGAAATTAACCCAAATCACCGCAAAAGGTGCTGAAGAGCCTTACAAAACTCACCTAAGAACAAACTGAAGAGTGACTGGTGCGAATCCTGGCCTGGTATAAACTGAAACCACAGGAGGAAACCAAACGTCCGGGCCAGACGCAGTCTGAGTCTACGTACACATGATATTTGAGGCAATCTTTGCGATTCAGAGAGCCTACCTGAAACTCAAGGCAATGCAGGCACCGTTGTGGGGCGGTGCTGCAAGAGACCGAGCAAAAAAAACCCCAAAGGTTCTTCCAGACAAAACCCATTTTGAAGGGGAGACGCAGGGAGATGTAGTTCCAGGATGTCTCCCCCAGAGTGCAAAACTCAAACCAATGCGACCTACGTCTCCACACAGCTCAGTCACAACCCAGAACCAGATTCCACAGTGCTGGGAGAGGGACGGACTCCAGGATCTCCTCTGATCTGCTCGGGGACAGTTACGCTGGAATCCCTCTCTAACGTTGTGTGTGGCAAGGACAACGCCGCTGGCACAGAGGCACCGCAGGACGTTGGCACTGCGCGGCAGTTGAACCTCTCTCTTAAGGCACAGCTTTGGGAAAGATCACCGGCGGAGGAATCCCTTCATCTGTCACACCAGTGGTATCTCACCGCTCCACGCCAAACAAATGGGCTTGATCACAAGCCTGGCTGCGCTTTTTGGTAGAAGCTGCAGTTTTAAAACACCGCTCGTCTTTTATTCTACGTGGGGTTTTCTTTTCTTCTTTTTTAACTTAGCAAATGCCATGGTGCACTCTCATTTTCGATTTTAATGGCTAAAGATATGCACGCAAAAAGCATCCTAATTACTGCTTTCCTGGCAGACACAGCCATTTCCTTGGGTTTTTATTGCCATTAGTTTTCCTCACCGATTTATCCTTAGCTACTCTCTTTGCATCTTCCTCGCCTCCCCTGAGCCCTTTCCTCCTCGCTTCTCAAGACTTGTCAGCACGCCTCCAATCCCCAGGAGAGATTGAGGGCCTTGTAAAACCCCCTGCGCAAACAAGCATTCCTGTTCATTTATCACATTTAGCATGCGCACTTCCACACTCATCAAAACCAAGCCTGAGCTCGCTAAGTCATTTCCCTCTCCCAATTACAAATTAGTCCATTAGGCTGTCTGCAGTAGGCCCTCTGTTGCATCTTGGTAATGGCTTCTGAGATTTCCATCATAATCGTAATGGCTCCCTGTGCAGCCATGAGGGCAGATGGAGGCCGCTCGTGGGTAATGAGGTATCACACTACCAAAGGGCACAGCTCTGGGCTCATTATTTAGTCTTGGCTGTTTTGTGAAAACAACAACAAAGGTAAAATGCTGAAGGGAACACTTTAGCATATTAAATTAACACTTCTTGAAATTTCTCTCTGTAAACACGCCATATTTTTTCTTTATGAAACATCCCATGTGTCTGAGTGTGCGACGTGAGGGAAGACGGAGGAGGGGAAAGGGGACCACCGAGACGGTGCGCGCTGCCACGTCCTCCCCGCAGGCAGAATGCCTCTCCCGCGGGCGCTGCCGGCACCGAGCTGGGGGACGTCAGGATCGCCCCGAGGACCTTGGCTGGCCACCGCGCTGATAGAGGGCTCGACATGCTGCGGGTGCCTGCGAGTTCACGTGGGAGCTGCTCAGCACCGACCACTTCAGATTATTTGAGCTACCTCTAAAGGCAACATCTCCCAGGGAGGTATCTACTGGGGAGGTGAACTGGTTGACTGTCCGGGTCCAGTTGCTAGTTGTGGGACTTGGCACTGTGGTCCTTTCACAACAGCAGCTGAGGCTGGATACTATCTAATGCCCAAAGCTGTGATCACAGCTGACGAAGACGGCACCCTAAGAAAACCAGAAAGTGAACCCCCGTGTGACAACCCTCCATCCATGTCCACCTCCAGCCACGGCCGCCCTGCCTGGAGAGGTGGCCCAGCACCGCAGCCTCTGCTGGCACCCAGCCCGGATGGACACAGAGCCCGGCAGCCGAGTAACTTATTGCAGAGAGAGAAGCAACATTTAAGACAAGCAGGTTAAAATCAATATCAATTAGACACTCTTTGAACATCACTGCTCTCTTTAGATTTTGTGTATTGGATGTGAACTGTTGCTAATTTGACTTTGTTCCCAGCGGTGCAACGGCGTTCAAGATATCAAACCCTACTGCGTACTAGAACTTAAGGACAGTTGAGAAGGCTCTCCCTTCTCACTGGAGCTGAGCTTAATTTCTTTTCCTTGTCATTTTTTTTACTCATCTGAGATCACGAGACTACAAATAGGGCGTTGGTGAGGCCAGCAGCAGCGCTGGCACGCGAGGGGACGGGGAACGAGTGCGGGAAAGGAGGGGAAGTTTCTGCCCCTCTCCCTCACACTACTTCAAACGCCATTACACGAGTGAGTCTGCAGGAGAACAAAAATGTAATAAATGTCTTTATAGGTCTGGCACCTTATGGAATTTGCCTAAATGTCAGCCAACGCACATACAGGAAAGAGGCAAATCAATCAGTGAAGGGAGGGATTTTTAGGCAGAGCTGGAGGTGCAGCTCCCACAGGGAGACACAGGAGCAACCTGAACCTTCCTCTTCAAGATCTTTTCCTTGAGTCACTGAGCAGCACCTCCTGTGCCCCTTTCGGAAAGTCCTGCTGGAGCTAGCCGTGCTGTCTACGCCAAAACACACTGCTAGATGTTAGATAGAGAGCAAATATTGAAAAACATGTTTCACATCTGAAATACTGTTCGTATAGGGGGAAAAAGAAAGCCAGACCAGTGATTCTTTGAGATAAGAGGAGTGCAAATACAAAGTCAGCAGGCGGATTGCTATCCAACTCTGCTTTGGTGAGCAGTAAAACACAAATTTATGAGCTGGGTTTTGTTAAAGTCGGATATGGATTTTTGAAAACGAAAAGGATGGATGGGGGGATGGCAGTGAGACATTTAATCAATGTCATAAAAATGTAACATTCATTGGTCTCCTAAAATGAAATTAATAATCTGTGTAGAAGTATCATTAGGAGATAAGTGACATTTTTAGGCTTTGATTTGTAACTTGTAACAAATCTTACTTCCACATATTTCAAACATTCTTAGCGATATCCATCTTTATTAAAACATACCAAAACCTTTTCACCTCTGCTAGAGTGGCCCATCAAGCATTTTTTCCCCAGCATAATATCCTTAAGTAAAAAGATACATTATCAGGCACAGGCTTTCCAGTAATGAAGGCAGGAAGAGACATGCTCCGTACCATATTCAAATTAAATCAGGGATTTCAATACTCCCTGATTATCAGGGAGTCTTGTCTTTCACTAATAAATTTCTCCTTCATCCCAGGCACAGGCTTTCTAAGCTCTCGCTGAACTGATCAGACCTTTCATTGTGCGCAGAGGGGCAAAAATAAGGTGCGTGCACGTGGGGAGGAGGAGTGTAGGGTGGGGGGACAAAAAAATTAGGCAAGTCTGCTCGATAAATGCTTGGAAATACTACGTGAAAAGGCAGCCTTATAGAAACACAAATCTGACTCACATGCCTTGCTGAATTTAGAAGGATTTGGGGGAAGGAGTAGCTAATATACAGAGGCTTATTCTCCTTGCATTTAACGTCAAGGTATTTTGCATCAAAGTTATTTTCATACATTTTAATGGCGCTACCTTTGATTTGCACCAGCTACGTGAGATGAGAAACCGGAGGCCAGAGCCTGGATTAGCAGGCACCATCTCTCCGACAGGAGGGGAGGTGACACGCTTCCTCTCCCCACTCTGTCCCCCCTTGCCTTTTTACACATAAGGCACAAAAGGGCACCAGGAAAGATTTTTGGCTTTAATTAGCAAGAGAACCACAATTGACTTTTGCAGCCGGGAGACTGTGCATCTTTTCTTCGCAGATCCCTGTCAAACATATTCTAATTAAGCTGTTTCTGTTTTCATTGTGGAACAAGAGGAGGATGACGACGGGGAAAAGTTGGTGAGAGTTATCACTGCGCACATTCAGAAGTTACAGAGATAAAGGATAACCCCCATGTTGTGGCTGTGACAACAATAACAGATAGAGTCCCCTGCTGAGAGCCAGCGTGCCGGAGCCTGGCGTATCGTCCTTGCCTCAAACAGAATACGGTATGAGCAGAAAAGAGAGATAAAGAAAGTATCACAATCCTATCTGTAAATGGAAACTGAGGCACGGAGAGATGCTATTCTTTGCCCAATATGACAAAGCTGCTCTACATCAAAATCAAGTGGTGCACCTAATTCTCCAAAGTCCCCGTTAAGCGCCTTAATCAAAAACTGCTTCAGGGCCTAGAGAGAATTGTCCTTTATATTAATTATCCTTTACATTGAAGAGTCACTAGGAAAATGTTCTTGTTTTTACTACTAGGCCAACTTCCAAAGGGTCCCACTTAATAAAAGATTCAAAACTTCACAAGGGATTTTGACCAATTTTGTTCCACCTTTGATTCTAATTGTGTTATCCCATAATTGGTCTACCACCTGAGAAGAGGACACGTTTCATTTATTTATACAGCTAAATCTGTACAAATTTAGTATCCACGTATGAGGGAGTTTGGTGACACTATTATCGCCATACTGATGTCCTCCTCGCACTTAACCCCATTCAGATTCAAAGTAACAGTTTAAAATAAAATGCCCAATACCATGAGTGAGCGCAAGAAATATCTGACCGTTTCCAAATACCAAGGTGATATTTTACACATGCCCAAGGGCTTCTTTGGGCTCCCAAGTTTCATTAAGAATGGCTCAGGCTGCAGATCTGCGGGTAGGGGAGTCTGGAGGAGTCTTTCTGTATTTAGAATTGTTTTACTCGCAGGAGAAAACTAAACATAGAAGTATACGTGTACACATCTATAAACCACTTCCACAATTTTCCCAGTTAGAAAGCCTTAGACTGCCCACAGTTAGTTGGCTTCACAGCTCCTGGGTGGGCTCACAAGGCCACGTCAAGAATGTCACAGACAACTGGTTGCAAACGGACCCGCACCAATTTCATGCTGTCAGAAAGGGCAGGCAGCTGCCCCATTTCATTCTCTGCCTCTGAAGTACCACCTATTGACAGGTATTGAAAATGACGACTTGGTAATTCACACTCTATGCCCTATTATAATTTCTGCATACCTCGCTTTTCACTGAAATTATTTACTGAAAGAGAAAAACCAAAGGCCCCTCCTTTTGAGAAGGTTAGGTCTTTGCTCAGGCCCACAGATTTTAACCTCATAAATATTCCCAGCTATAAGATCTTATTAAGAAGGTATGTCTCCCAAGAGCATAAAACCATCAAGCTGTAAATTTTATTTAATTTCCCATGAGATTTCCTAGCCTCATACATATAATTAGAGTGCAGTATAGAGCACTTTTTGTGTTTTGTCAATAAATCACTAGGGAACAATCAACGTTTAAGAGGACAAGCTTTAATGATTTTTCAGACCCCTAAGCAATCATGCCTGCTACAGTGGCAAGCTGGTCTTTAACTTTCTCTAACTAGGATTGTGGACTGTAATGTTAGATAGGGTCCCAAACACTTAATCCTATTAGACTCCGCAGCCCAGACAATCATAGCTTATACCCCAGGGACATATTGATTTTGATTTGGTTGACAGATAAGACTAGCCAAGCTACTGTAGGCTATGCTTTATTAAGTGTTTACAAATTAAATATCTTAAGGTCTGTAACAAGCGCAACTCTGCCGCACAGCCAACTGCAGATTTGCAATTACCTGTGCAGATGGACAAAAGATGACTCTCCATCAATCACCGAGAGCACATCCTACAGTATCAGTAGCATCGAGTGCAACCAGTCAAGAGGCACCAGCCTGCTCCTCACCCAGGAAGGCACGAGGCGCTCTTATCTCCATTGCAGTACAGCCTCTTGAGAAACTGAAGTCTTCTTGCAAGACTTTTGTTTGTGATAAAATATCTTAGGAACATCTTTGTCGGGAGGAACTCATCAGGGTGCATTTCAGTATTGAGCCATGACAGAAATTGTGTCATATTTTTAAAAAGGCAACACTCACCTCACTTATTTTGCCCTCTCTATTCTTTATCTTAATTCACAAACCAGGTATTTTTTCACTGCCATAATTTCCGTGCCGCTGCCACAGCCATTATTTGTTCTGTCTAATTCAGGCTACTTGTGTAGTCTTGGAAGTTCCCACGTGCACAGTGTAGACAGAGATAAACCCCTCTTTCATATGCAGATTGTCTGTGACTTTTGGAAAGACAATCCCATTCTGCGTTACAAAAAAACATTAGATATTGTAGATGATTTAGAGATAAAATGCATACAATCAAATTCTTTCTTGCATGCAAACCATAAAATAACTTTTACACTTGGGAGAGCTGAATGAGTCTATTTCTGATTTGGCACTATTTTACCCTTGACTTTGCACTGATGTCAATGACAGAAGGAGAGAAATAACTGCAGAGAATTGGATGCAAAGAATTTATAAATTTACTGAAAGGAAGTACCTGAAAAAGAGAAAGCGCCTTCGCAAACTACACGATGCATGGCAGTACACAGAACGACCTGGGTCAACAGATAGGACGGCATTTCTGTACCCTGAATTACCCTTGTGATCTCAAGTGGAAACCATCGTATAGGCACAGAATGCACATTAAACACTTGAGCTTTTCGTCGTATAATTTGATAATCACACCAACTACGCTATCAGGCAAAAGTCTCCCAAGTACTTTAAATATGTTAATGAACCAAGATTTTATCTATAGTCTTATACAGCTTGCACAAATCTATAAATAGGCTTATCTCAGGGTTATTGCTGTTATAAATTAATTATGGAAATGTCAACCAAATCAGGTACATGCCAAAGGAGTAATGGAGAGAGCAGTGATTTGCAACAGAAGATTCAGATACCGGGTGACCTGCATGAAGGGTTCACAGCCCCTGGCAGCAGTCCACCAGTTTCGGGGGAATTTAACCTTGAAGAATACACTTAAAATTGGTTTTCATATGAGTAATTGACAGTGGCTGAAGAAGTGAACTGAGTTAGGGAAGAGTTATTGCACTGTTTTCTTTTAGAATCTCATTCCTTAAGACACAATTGTTTCTTTTTAGACACTGGGAGCTACACGGTTTGGGGGTTTTGATTTTGTATTTATTCGGAGGTTTTCTTGGGGAGGAAAGGTGAGGAAATGGAGATTAGGAGCCCTGATGTAAATTCCTTACCTTTACCAAGCTATGGCAAAGATATGTGTAGGAATGAAATACAGTTATTTAAAAGGAAAATCCCAATCAAATAAAAATTATTGTTTTCCCACTTAGATTTTATTATCTATTTGTTTTTAAGGATAACAACAGAAGTATGTGACTCCTGAATATCATAAGAAATTTCACATGTGCATCTCTGCATTTATACTAAATCCAATCCAAATGGCACTCTAAGAAGGTTGAGAGATCTGTCAGAGCACAACAGCTACTTAGATCCTAAATGCCATATTACTTCTACTATCTATTCTTTATACTGTGATTGGACCTGTGAACCCTGTCTATGGATAAGGACTCTTATTACATCAGCTGCTTCACAAACCGAACAAAAAGATGACACATGCCCCAAACACCTAGCATTCGAAAAGGAAGCATTCTTTATCTTCCATAGTTAATGCCTACCCTTTTTATTTGATCTGAAGGCATTTTTAGAAGACTTATTTTTTTTTTTTTTTATTTCTGCTTCTCTTATCATTCTTATAACAGGTTGGTATCATTGTTGAAGAAATGATAAAGAAAAAAGGAGGACATTAGGTAATGAAATACAACATCATAATGTGCCAGCAATGCTGAAGCTGAGCCACATTAAAAATCTACACAAATTCTCTCAAATAAGAGTGTAATGCAAGGAGCTGTTGATTATACACAGTTTAAAAAAAGGAAAAAAAGACGACACCATTTTTACATCGATCAGTATTGTCAGTGTTTGAGTCTCTAGTCATATTCTGCTATAGCCAATCTTATGTTATTACAGAACTCATCCCAAAGAGCTTGCAAAGAACAGAATCTCCTTCAGTAGGAATTTAGACATTATTCTTGGTAACAGAATTCTGTCTCCCAGCTAGGATCCACTTCTGTGTGACTGAAACATAAATAAATTTGTGAAAGAGGCTGCTTCTAGAATATCAAATAATCTCAGGATACTTGTAGGTGCTTTATTCTTCTGGCTACATCAATATAAATGGATTAAACAAAATGCTTTCTATTGCTAGCTAGGACACGGCACTCTAGCTGGTCAAATATAGATCTGATTGTAATGATCTGGGGGCCTTGTGATCTACAGGCTACATTATTACAGTTCACTGCTCCTAAACATGAGCTACAGAGAGTGCTCGATGCAATGATAACCAGATTGACCGTTTATCAGGTTGGTTCTTGTCTCATAATTGCAGCCCACCTCAAATACCAGGAATCAATCAAAGTCCCAGACTGCAAGTCTCAAGATGCTCTACAGAAATGATCAAATTGCTAAAGGATGTACCTCTCAGCTGGAGGAAAACACTGCCAAGCAGGCAGAGTCTCCAGCAATATTGGTATTAAGAAAGTGTCTGGGAGAAGAGGACTGAGATTCCCTAACACCGTTAGTGCCACATCTCACAAGTAAGAAGACAAAATGTCCAAAGACCTGATTAACTCAAAGCAAAATAACATTGAATTTCTTCCTCTTAACTCAAATGAAGACATGGATGGCAAGACATGAAAGAAAGAAGCTGAATGAAATAAAGACTGCTCCACAGGCCAGGAGGCAGAAGGGAATAAAGTTGTCAACAAGCCATTTATGGACTATTTCTGTTTGGATGGATTTCTCCTCGGTGCCACGGGAGCAGCATACAGCCTGCGCGTTATTTAAATACAGATTCAACCTCTGAACTACAGTGGAAAGACCATTTAAGTACTGCTTAGATTCTTTACTGGCCCTCTGCACTGAAAGAGCTTCAACCGTACGACACGCTACACACAAAAGCGCCATACTTTGGTTTACATACTATAACTGCGGAAGCCACATTCTGTGTGTGGAGTGAATGTTCTGTGAAATGCTGCACTGCAGCATCTGCTACTGGTCCTTTTCATTAAAAATTAAAAGTAATATTACAGACATTAAATTCATATCTACTAACTGCTTAATATTCTGATTAGATAATGGACTCAAATTCTTAGTGAAAAAGTTACAGCATGAGGCAATTTTCAACAGATGAAATTTAGTTTTAAGGATTTTGATAAAATGCTAAGTATTTCCTGAAAAGTAACTAGGATTTATAAATACACTTCTGCCTTCTACTGCAATAGGGTGTTGCATACCATCACCCCAATCAAACGTCCAAATGAAACATGTCTAAAGCTTGTGTAGTTCCTCCAACAACAGCGTGGGATACATGAAATAAAGTAACCTCTGGTTACCTTGTCCTGACTTGTGTTTTACACAGTAAATGGTCAACCTTTTATTCCACCTCTATACATTTCTTTTTCCCCGGTGCCTACAAATCTTTAAATAAAACTCCACATGTGCCACGCAAGAGATGTTACCACCATTATATGTGCAGCTCTCAAATCGCATTATAATTTCTAGCAGTGTCGCAGCATGTGTGGACGCCAGCATGGAAGGCAGTGTTAGACTGTCCTGTGATCCCTTTCCATAACCTCTCGCCATAGATATGCGATGCAGGTTCCAACTTGTTGCTGTCCTGGCAGCTGCGTGGTTGTACTCTTATGGAAAGCATTTAGAGAATAACTGGTGATGCAGGATTCAAGGAGCCTGGAAATACAGATTAAACTATCACCTCATACTCATGATCATGATCATTTACTGCTCCTAAAATTTTAACTAGGTTGAACTGGGCAGACATACCCATGGAGAGACCGTGTGGAGATTGATCATGCTCCATTCGCAATGACCTGGTCAGAACTACTGCTCATAAACAGAGCGGGGATTTGCTAACTATGCAGCTTCGGGGCCAAGCCGCTACGGCTTATTCAAAACAGGCTAACAACTACTCTGGTTACATCCTGGAATTCATAAAACTTTTGAAAGTGTTATATTGGTCTTGTAAAAGTGGAATGTGTGTGTAGTATATTCTAAAGACGTCTAAATGTTAAGTATTTCACATAAGACTGTGGAAAAAGCTTGTCTTCCCCCCTCCGTTTTGGCATTAAACGCTACTCATGGATAATGAAAAGCAGAGAAGTACAGGCCTGCATACCTATGCCGTCAAACTGCATTAAAACAAAAGATCAGCCTGAGGTTGGGAAGAGTGATCTTAATTGCAACAGATCCCATGGACAGCACACATCTCATACCCAGCAGAGTGGTAGAAACTATGGCGCTTTATTCATGGCATCCGGGTGCTTCCAGGTCCTGATCCAAAACCAACGAAAACCTCAGAAAGAGTTCACTGGGCTTTGGATCAGGTTTCGAGGATCTACAACTATGTTTACGCTGTTTGGGGACATGATGAATGATTAATATTGCTACTGACCTGCTGAGGTGGAATGACTCAGTGTCTTCTTGAAGCTGGGGCTTGAACAGTGGTTAAAGACTGCTGCAATGTAAAGGAGGAGTTTTCTTTTCCATTTCTTAAGAGTAAGGGAGGATCGCATGGACACACTCTTTATCCAAGCTGGGAAAGGACTGAATCCTCTTCATTCTTTTCACAAAACTACAGGTGAAATGTGTTTCCCTTACGGCTCTGGACTAGCAACAAAAATGGAATGAATAAACATGAAATGTGGGAAAAAGGGGAGAGTCCATGCTTTTGCACCATGGTGAATGAGGTGGTGAAGACAGACTTAAAACTGTTATTTTCCATTAAAAAGTACACTTCTACCATCTCTGACAAAATCCAGGTCACTGTCATTTAGACCTTACCAGCAGCTGTAAAGGAACGTGGAATTGTCTGCCTTGAAATGAAAGAAAGGCTGTCCTGAGCCACAAAACCAGAGCCCAAGACACAGGATAAAGAGACAGAGTCCAGCTAACCCACCGTCGAGCCCGACCCTGAGGACGCAGTCTGTCTCTGGACACACGCATCCATCCTGTACATGGGGGAAGATCCACCTCACACTCAACAAGTTCCTAAGGACGTTTTATTCCTTTTGCTCCCCCAAAAGCCACAGAAAGTGCTGTACTGCAACTTGCCGCTCGCCAACCATGTTCTAATTAAGCAATAGTAGTTTCAGCACAGACTATTTCCTGGGGATTAATGACCAACAGAGACGCAGTTGATGATCTGAGGCCCATTAATGCCAGTTAGTCATTAATCCCCAGCTATACCCTGTATCTAAGTCATTACAGATATTACTAGATTGGGGTACAGACTGCTTGTGTGGATAGTTGTTACTGGTTTGAGTGCTCGACGCTGCTGTCGCAAGGCTTTGCTGTTGCTTAGAAGCTGAGGGAGAGACAGGAGGAAGTAACATTTCTGATTACGAAAGTTTAAGCCACAGAACACCAAACTTCCTCTACGAGTTCAGATAAGCTCCCTAATCTCTC
This sequence comes from Charadrius vociferus, assembly GCF_000708025.1. NCBI lineage: Eukaryota > Metazoa > Chordata > Aves > Charadriiformes > Charadriidae > Charadrius > Charadrius vociferus. The sequence goes on along the minus strand of NW_009650207.1, from coordinate 741,030 downwards.
TGCAACTAAATCACATCACACACAAAAAAACCCCAAAAACCTATTTACAAGATATGCAAATAAATCATCAGAAATGTAAGCTTCCACTTGTCAGAGTGTCACACTGTTTACCAACCTCACACTTTGCTCCAGAAATTATTAAAAAGGAAAAAAAAAAGACAAAAAAGATAAGAACGAGGAATCACTAAAGTACAGTAAGACAGAGAAAGGTACGTGGCACCCTCTGAGGTTTGCTGTCTTACATGCCACACCAACATACCAGCTGAGACCGTTCTCTCACGATGCTGCAGAGGCAGAACGAGCCGGGAAAGCGCATGAAAGAGCAGTGGATTCAGGGATGCTCCAGGAAGCCGTGCCGATAACCCAGCACTGGGCAGTTTCCCTTTGGATGAAGCACGCGTGGGTTATCCCCAGCTTGAGCCTGATGGTTCCTGTGCTGCTGAAAATCTCCTCTATTGAATTAGGAGTTAATTAGGGCCAGGTGGTTTATGCTTACTGTAGGTGTTGCAGCACCTTCCAGAAGAACATCAAGGGTTGTGGCAAGTTCCAGCTAATTGGTCTGCCTGTATAAAGTTATTATTATTAGTTCTACTATTATTACTTCTAATGTGTAACAGACACAGGCCCTCCATGCCCTGAACTAGATCCTTGTCTCACTGTTGCCTATTAATATCCCCTGCACATGAGACATTGCCTGTTGGAGGAGTCTGTCACTCGTTTTTCACTCACTCACCTTTCCCTGTCACTGAAAATATATTCTTTCCTGTTAAAATCCTAACAATAATTCAGGTTATACATTCTCTAGGCAATCCTGGCAGCTCCGTGGACCAGACATAGCTGGAAGAGAAGGAAGAACTAGCAACCATTTTACATCTTTGAGCATGTATAAAAAAAAAAATAACCTATTAACTCCAGCACATAGGTTATGAGTTACTTTAATTACAATATTGGAAAGAGAAACATGTGAAAGAGCAGCGTCACATATTAGATCACACTACCAGTGCACCAAGAAGTGCTATATCAGGTAATACACTACTTCAGACAAATGCAGTGCTCTGATCCACTTGGCCAGATCAGTGCAAGAGCAGGTAATAAGTTGTGCAGGTATAAATTGCCCTCAGCACTCAAGTATGCAGACATATTCACTTCATAAAATAATATTCGCAATAGTAAAAAAAAAAAAATAATAATATCCAATTAGAAAAACCCATAACAGGAGACCCCCGGGGGGGGGGGGGGGGAAGAGGGGAAAAAATCCCCTTTAAGGCTCGATACCTTGACAACCAACAGGTAATATTTTGCTTTTATTGTCTATAAAGTAATGAGAAGGAGAGAAGAGGTGTGAGAGGGGGTGTCAGTGAGCTGCTTTGCAACAGGAGTAAGACACTGCAGAGTGCAGTATGACTTACACCTCCTCATTTAAGATCTCTCAGTGTGTGCTAATTGCAACGGCAGCACGTGTGCCAACTCCTGCACTGGACCTGGTGAGGTCACACAGTGAGCTGGTTACGCTACGCAGCACGCACCACTGTGCTCAAATCCACAGCCTCAGAGGAGAGAAAAATCCCACGCACGACTCCTACCACAGAGGACCAGCTGCAGGATTCTTATGGGAATTTCCTCCTGGACCCTCTGAGGAACAGTTTATTCCCAGTTTATTATTAACCTTTCATCCCTTGTCTCCAGAAGAGATGGGGTGTATTGTGTAGAGAATAATAATCAGCTTCTCCAAACACCCCTGGCAGGTGAATGAGCTGTCCTGCTATGTCCCATGTTACGTCACCTGGCAACTTGCACCTGCAATTGGATTTGGTGGATGTGGACCTCTCTAGCACTCTTAAGAGTTAGGCCCAATGGGGCCCGTTATAGAGTATTCCTTCTGCAAAATCACATGTCAAGAGATTTTTTAAAAAAACACCTTTGGCCTTAGCGCCTGTATCTTAACATCTCACCTATAAAACAGACTACCTCCTCTCTGCTGGTACCTGTGACACGCATGAAATATGAGCGTCGGTAGGACTCCGGCGATTTCACTCCACAGTCCTCCTCCGACCTCCCACCCCAGGTTGGACATAACTACACTGCCGTCCGCGTGACTCAAATAATTTGTTCTTAAGAGCACCACGAGAGCTCCCAGGGCCACAGTCCCAGAGCAGCTGTTACATGCTCACTACGTAGCAAAGTGGGGTTTTTTTCCTACTTTATTCCCTTAGAGTCTAACAGAGGAAGAAGCTGCCAGGAGGGAGAGACTGACAGAGAAAGACAGAAAGGAGGAGAGTAAAAACAAATTTTAAACCACCTTCAGTGATCCTGAAGTAGGCTTTTCCGTACATCCCTCAAGCTTATTTCACCTAGACTTCCTTCAGCTCATCGGCATAAAAGGAGAACTTGTAAGTGCTAGGTCTGACACGGTTCATTATTAATAGTATCTCATCCCAATGCGTCTCATACACTTTTGCAAGCTTAAATCCAAACTTCTTGCTTCCGACTACTTTTTAGATTAATCCAACTGAATACGATGGCTAGGCAGCCACCTGCAGCATGATGACTTTTTGAAAAATAAAGAATTTCTATGAGATTTTTGCTGTCATTTTTCAGTGCACAGGATAGAAGAAACCCTGGGACAGCTTTCTGCTCCCTGTCCCCTTGCATGGAAGAAGCAGAAAGAGGGCTAATCATCCATGGACAAAAGAGCCATCCCCTCGGCAGAGGCCACGGCGCAGGGGTTCTCCGGGGGACGCGCTATAAGGTTTGGTGTGCCCGTGCCTGGGCGTACCACGGGGCGTCACAGGGACAAGGGCGGGACGGGACTGTGCCTGGGTGTACCGCAGAAGGCAGCGAGAGGGAGGGATGGCCTGCCCTTACAGGGCAGGGGATGAGCGCCTCCGGCTACATCGCTGCCTACAGTCGCAGGGCGGCCGTCGTAGCCAAGTCCCTCCCTGGGTGTTGCTGTGACAGCCCGGCTGGACAGAGGGCACCCAAACCTACTGTGGGAAAGGGTTTGAGTTCCAGGGGTGAAATACACGGGGACAAGGGGACACATACACCAGGGAAAAGAGCCTCTTTGGAAGAAGCATGTCATTAGCAGCTGACTCAACTCACCTCTGCCCTTTGCAAGAGAGAAAGAAATTATCCCCAGGAGCATCTCCGTGGAGCGGAGCCTGGTGGCACATTCCACCTCATGCATATCTTGTTTATTCTAAGTGGAGCTACAAATCTGTCGAGTGAGCATTTTGTTTTGATTAAAAATTAATAGCTGCTTTTGACCCAGGTGGATTAATTTTACTTTCACCGAGTATCAAGTTAATTGACACAAACTACTGTCAGGTGAAAGAACCAATTAACAAACTGTGAGGAGGACTCCTCTCCCCCTCCCTCTTCCTCTCCCCCAAATGTTGTTTTGACTGAAGTTGTTTTTTTTCCCTTTTAATAGAAAAATTTCATCTCAGCAGAACGAGATTAATTACTTAACAAACAGAGGAACAAAAGAAAGCAGAGGGTGGGGGGCAGTGAAGAGGAGCTCACTCCTGGTGTGCCCAGAGCTCTCTGGCAAGTGCTGTGGAGGAGGGCTGGGGAAGGAGCCCTGCTCCTGTCTCTGGGCTCGCGAGGGTTGTTCTCACCAATTAACTGCCACTTCCAAGATTATCAGTCATCAGGGTTTGGAGCGTGGTTGTGGTTTATTGCAGTTTGGCAAAGGTCTTTGATAAGGCCCCCAGAACATGACAGCAAGGTCATTCGAATAAAGAGCAGGCAGAATCTGTCCAGAGCGCATAACAATGTGCAGTACAATACAGCAGCAAGAGCCAGAAAAATAGCTTCCTCTCATTTTTTATATTTAAAATAGAAGTTTTCTATAGCAATGCATTATGAATAGGAGCATGTGTTAGCCTAGGAAAATCAAAGCAGTTCCTTATTTAATGCCTGTTAACCGTACGCCAGCCCAGCCTTCACCGGTTGAGCTTTCCGGGTTGCTTTTCAGAGCCTGGAACAGTGAGCGGCAGGCTGGCAGGAAGGGCTGGCAGAAAGGGCTAGTGTTTGGCCAGTATTTTGAGCAGCTACACATGACCCGTATCAGAGAAAGGGAAGCATGCTTCCCAGTTTACATTTCGTCAGCATGGCCATTAGCAACTCAGGGGTACATTTCCTGTAAGCGAAGTGACTTACGTTTCCAAGTATCATTTTCAAACTGTCATGTGCTAAAGAAGGTAAATCCCTGCAGAAAGGAGGAGGTGTAAAAAGCAAGTTAGGCATGCAACTCCTATTAAAGTCAAAACAAGTTGGCTGCCTGATTTGCTTATGTCCTTCTGAAAATCCTGCAGGAAGCCTATTTACAGCTGCAGGCATCCAAATGCCATCTACAGATCTTGTCCTTAGGAATCCATGTGATTTGGACATCTGCACATCCTACGTCTATTTAGAAAATTAAATATTGTCTCCTAGATTGTCTGGCTGGGTTTGAAAATCTGTTCCAAGCTGCTAACACTGTGGCTTAAGTTTTATTATAGAAGTTGCTTAACTAGGCAAATATTTTCAGTTATATATATTTTTCCTTTACTTACAGAAGTCATACTTATAGCACTTCATTTATACTCTTGAGACTGTTTGTTCAAATAATTCTTTTACATCCTTAGCCACTATTCTACCCCTGGGACCAGCTACAAGCTTTTCCCATTATTAATTTTTTATTCAAAGAAACAGCTAGAAAATCCATTACGGGGCGGGGGGTGGGGGGGGAAGGAGAGAGAGAAAAGGAGAAAAGGTGACAGAGGAAGATTTTTCCCAGGCAACAGAAGACAGCTGGCCTACTTCTTCAGTGGGACCATGTCTACTTTCTTGCACGTTTGAAAACCTTTCCCACATGCTCTGTTATCCCCACCTGATAATGATGTGTACTATAGCAGAAGGCAGAAGATCACATTTCGTCCGCACAGGGAAAGAACAATGCCCTACATCGCAGGGGAATACCCCAGTACTGACGGTGAGCTGCTCACATATGCAGATGAAGACTATTTATATGAATACAGGGACAAGAGCTAACAAAACATCTAAATAAAGGTGCAAAATACTTACAACAGAGGCGGAAAGGGTTTGCAACAAGCTAAAATGGGAGCATGCAAAGGTTCCCCTCCCCAGAGGAGGGCTGGCTGCCCTGAGCCTTTATGTGGCATCGTCAATTCATTAGCAGAGCTGTGCCTGAAAACCCTGTCACTGCACGACGTGTGTCCACTCATTACCCGTAGGCTTCCAGTGATCATACGCTGGTGAAGGACTACAAACATACCTGGCTGTCTCTGACATACAGAGAACCGAGAGAAAATGAAAGGAGGAAATTGCAATTCAATTCAGTGCATATGGAGAATAAAGAGACATCGTTTCATATGCACTGGCTTATCCTTCCCTTTGGTTTATGTTAAAAAATATACAGTATTAGCTGCCTTTTCCTCTTGGGAAATGAGCAGCATAGGTAATGGAAACCAATACAGAACTGTCATGTGTGTTACTGCAATCTGTCTGCATTTAGGTGATTCCTGTTATGTCCTATATCTGACCAAGGGGGAAAAGCAATTGTTCAAATGAAACCAGGTGACAAATCCTCCCAATCATTTTTTCCCTTCATGTCTTCACAATCAGAGCACTGATCTGAAAAGCCGCAAAGATATCTCAGCATTAAGCGTTTCAGCACTCCCAAGAAATGCTTAACCCACAGTAACAAACCAACAAAAGATCCCCACATTTCTTAGAGGACAAGAGACAAGATATGGCTAGCTGCACAGTATTCAAGGATACACACAAAACCTACAAGATGAGGTAAGATACTGGATTTGTTAGAAGCAAGATCAGGAGACTCAGTCTGCCAGGGAGAAGCGCAATTCATGAGATGGATCGCAGGTTTTTACTTCTCCTGCCCATTGCAGACTCTTCCCTGTTAACTGTCATGACTCCTGAGCAAGGGCACCGAGAGAATTTTTTATCCCAGATATAAAAATGGGGTGAGAACAAACATGCCCAGGTTTTCAACTGGGTTTTAGCCACAAAGTCTGGCAGTATGACCTGAACTATGATTGTCTGAGGGACGCAAATGATACAGCCCTGGCAATTCATGGTCCAGGAGCTCCTCCACCGACTGCAAATTAAAGGAAAGGGTCAGCCTCATTTAGTACTAACTTCTGTCTTCATTTCATGCTCAGACGATAGCACTGAGGCTACAGCCTTAGCTGATGCAAATCAAGAAAGCTCAGTAGTAATCAGTGTTAGACTGATCTATAACTGGAAATCTAGCCCCTTACAAGGTCAATATTAGCAAAAGAAAGGAGGGAATGTGATGGTATTTACTGTGGATTTTATAAGTAAAGGTACTCCACAGTGTAAGGAGTATCTTACATGGGAATCTTTCATTAGGCTTTTGTGAGTATTTCCGTTGTTAAAGGCAGGGGTGGGGGAAATCACACACATTAGAATATGAATCTTTGTAACTAATTTAAGAGCTCTTCAAAACGTGCTTTCTCTTGAATTCCATTTTTCCTGCTTCACTCTTTCATTGTTCTTCATGTCCTTAGAAATTTATCCAAGTCCTGTAGGCAGCAATCAGTTAAATAAACTTAAGATGGCTTATTGCTTAGCATATTACTAGGGCCTTTCTTCTTTCAGATCTCTTACAAATGTGAATTGGTACTTCCGTACTAGTGAAAATGTGCTTAGTAGTTTTACTACACAAATGTTTCTGCATGAACGTGAAATAAAGTATCTGTCACTACAACTAGTTCTCAATTGGTAGCGAATTTAATTATTCCCCCCACCCCAATTATTCACCACATTTACTGAAATCCAGAAAACTGCAGCAGTCGGTCATTATCTAAAAGAGAAAAATGGCGTTAACATTATCTACAGATAAGCATCAATGCCTCCTACTAAAAGAATCTCTTCCTAACTAGTTCTTGATATTTCCGTTCAATGAAATCACTTGTCTGATTAGCTGTGGCCTGAAATCTTTTTCTGCTGGTAAGTCCTGAGTAAGCAGTCACATGAAAAAGCACTGAAGTTCTCAAATGAGAATCTTTGGGAAGCCTCATTTCACTGATTTACTTCACTTAGATGGCCAAGGTAAAACTCTCTGGTGTGACCCAGAGAAACTAGTGATGGTCCCCAACTTACCTGACCAGTTAAGCTATTGCAATGGCCAGAGTCCAATCTAGATGGTACAGATGATATTCCTTCTACGAAAGAAAGATGAATCTGATTTCTATGACAGATTCTATGATTCTGTTGTATCATTTGATACAACAATCTCTGCTTCAGTATTCCAGACCACAATCTAACAGAGATGTACTTGTGAAACGAGTCCTCTTTCTTTGTTTTACATTACACTCAAATTCTTCGAATGACACTGAAGCAATACCCCCACTTACTTTGATGTGCATTTTTCATGGATATGTAGACTACAGTTTATAGGTAATAATAGACATTTGAGATTAAAAGAACCTTTAAAACACCGGAATAACTACAACTTGTATTTTGCTTTCATGCTACATCCCAGCTTCCAAACGAAAACCCAGACAAACAAAAAGCCCCAACCACCACAACAGTTTTTGCTGTTCTTTTTGAAGTTATTGGCAATGGCAAAAGAATGAGATCACACCTATAAAACTGCTCCTGCTCACCTGGAAGCACATCAGCACGTATGCCATTTCAGAGATCTACTTCCTGTTAATAAAAAAGCAATTTCTTTGGGTAACAAAGCCATGTACTTTTGGCAGTAAGCCAGGAAGCTTAAAGAGAAACCTTGAATTCTGAAAACATAATAGACAAGGGACTCAGCTTAAGAAAAGATTTCATCTATCAACTAACAAGAGGCTGGGGTCATGAAGTAGGGTATTCTTTATACTTGAGAGACCAAGCTAAAAGTCTTAAAAATGTACAAGAAAACTCTGGCTGGAATGCTCTCTGTATGTAATAGAGGTTGCAGCTTCGAGAAGGCTTATCATTTCTCCTGACATTCTGACAGAAATGTGTAATATAGAAGTTTAGCAGTGTGGGCAGGTTAAATTATACCAGGCAGGAGAAATCATTTCAATGTGAATCGAAGCGTTTACTCTTGTCCACTTCCAGCTCTAGCTTGTTATTCTCTCTGCTTCCCATAGCTTCATGTTTTTAACAGAAAAGCTTCATTTTAAAACAGATGTTGTCTACGAGGTGCTTTGGTACTAGGATTTGGTGTTTATTCAAAAACATCCTTAACACACTACTAAAGTGTGATTTGGTTCTTGCTCATCTGTTGAATTTTGTATGTATTTTCTATGTATTTTTCTGTGTTCTATGTATTTTTCTTTAATGTGTTTACCTGGTACGGCAAATACTGTGGTAAACAGATTATGTATTGAGCAATATGGTTATGGGGCGTTTTGAGTAAACCTTAGTGAATTTATATACAGAAAATATTCTTATGAATAAGAATGAACGCACAGAAAAATGTGCCATTTCCATGTGAAAAAGAGCAGGAAAAAAGCATTTTCAACTTCAGACCTTCTTTTCTATTGGAAAAAAACCCATAAAACCTGCTCAGTTAAGCCTCCTTGGCCTGCTTTTTGTGGAGTCAAGGAACTCATTCTGCTCTTTCTACCTGTCCCAGAAGCCCAAAGCATCAGCTTTTCAACTCTTCTAGAATGGTGCAATCCACCCCACAACACAGCCCGGATGGCGCACAATCATCAACCCTAAACCTAGAAAGGAAAACAGTACGCATAACGTCTATGTGTAAAGAAATATATAAAGAATACTGCTGTAAACGTGTCCCCTGTAGCACTGCGCTCCACTCTGAGCTATAGTGAAGCACTAGTCCCACTTGAATCGGATGGAGCTCCCAGAGCTTAAACCAGCTGAGCGGTCCTCCTTGTCCAATTCTTTTCCAAAGCTTTTGTTGCACCTCTGAGAGCTATTTAAGCTTTTTCACCAACTCTAAACACTTCCCCTAGTGTCTGTAGGTAGAGTCACTCCTATTTCCAATTGATTTTTGAAATCAGGGTGCTTGGTGTCATTTAGCATTTTAGTGTAAGTGGACGCTAATTAATGGTAAATGACAATAAAATTTATACTGAATTATATACAGCATCTGCATTAGTAGCCAACGAGTTCATTCTGATTAATGTTATCACAGGAAGTAGCAGGGAGTTGGTAATGATTTGCTAAAGTAGCTAACCAAAATCTCTTCAGTCAGGTTTCCCATTAACAAAAACAAGCATTAAATTACTTAAAGACAATCATTAATTTAAATAAGTATTTTGTTACCGTACGTATAAATCATGTACAGAAAAGAAACTTAGAAAGCGTCACAGTTGTCACACCATCTAAAAACCCAGAGATGCCCAGTGCAAAAGTGGTCACCTCTCATTTTCACAGCCCAAGACCCCCAGAAAGTGCATACTGAGCCAGGATGTGACCGAGAATCGCAGAGCCAGGCATCCCTCACACCAGACGAAATGTGAAACAACGCTATGGATTTTACCAGAGTAAATCCTAAATGGCACTAATGTTACTGAGATCTGCCAGACCCATGTGCAAGACCAGGAACACTGTGCTGCCATCCGAGCAGGCCTGAGAGATGCTTTAGGCAGCAAACCTGGCAGTGCTCACACTGCATCCCCTCAGCTTCAATCTCAGAGAATAATTGCTGGGGATAACAGCAAGTGACATCAGAGGATCCTGAAAATCTCTGGAACAATGGGCCGCTACTCAAAATGTCCTGGGGAACACCATGCCCCTTACACAATGTGTCAGATGAACACTCAAGGGCAGTGATGCTCCACAAACCGTCTGCAGGCTGCTCCAAGGTCCCCCGGTTCATAAGCAATGCACAAATCACCATTAGAAGCTGCTAAACTAAGAAAAACCAAAATGAAACACAATTCTGAATGGGAGGCACGGGATCTGGGAGATGCGTGCTACTGACATGACTGATTTATTTAATTTCTTTGTACTTAATTTCCCCTCCGATTCACACAATCTCATTTATTTATATCAAAAGATTTGGGAGACAAAGATGGTTTCTCTCTGTGCATAGGTCAATAAGAATCTGATGTGGAAGGGGTTTCTGGGGGCTGCTGTACAGAAACAACAGCACAAAAATAATAAAACATCGTTTGGATTTCAGGCTTCAGTTGCAGAAAGTCTTCCCTCTTGAACCTTATGTTTATACTGAAAGGGAGCACCAGACAAAGACCGTCAGGAGTAAGTTCAGAGCTGCTGTTATTCTTGGACCAGGAAAGAGAAACAAAAGTGCCGTAGTGATTGTACAGAAGTCATGATGGAGCCGCTCTT
>NW_009650207.1:683631-730358 GCF_000708025.1 Charadrius vociferus | reverse complement strand
CGCTCTTCCATTGCATTTTTGATGACATATGGTAAGTACAAACACTGATCTTCCAGCATGTCTGTATTTTCCTGGGAGTACAAGTTACTATGGATTTCTACCATATTGAAAACAACAGCCTTGACTTAACATCCTTGCAATGACCTCTAAAACCGATCTTATTCAGCCTGCAGCTTGTCTGCTTTATCACGGTGCACTGACACCATCAATCAAAGCGACCCTGGGAACATCACGAAGAGAAGTGGCCCCATTCAGGCAGGGAGGGTAATGCGTCCTACCTCTTCAGCTCCTTGAAGTGGAGGAACTCTAAGTGTTTTACAGAAAATTTGCCAAACCTCTTTGTTCCTGTGAATAGGTAAACTCAAAAGCAGGATGGCCTCAACAGGGCACTAGTCTGAGACGATATAACACCCCCTGCTCCGTGACGGGCATCCTTGGTGGCTGCAGCCACGGGGAATTTTGTACCAGAGATGGTTACAAAGGTAAGGAGGGCCACACGCTGCTGTACTGAGGCCACAAATGTCTGCGAGAGAGAAATGGAGTTACTGAGAGTTTAAATGGCTTGTGCACGTCAGCAACAAAGGAGGGCACAGGACAGGAGACAGAACCACATTAACAGGGGAGGCTGAATGGTTTTCAGCACTCCCCTCCCCACCGCACTCCCCCAAGGGACGGGTGCCTCCCCAGTCACCACTGACCGGGGCTCACCCCGTCCTGTCCCAAATCTTACTCCCCTGTTCTAAACTAGCAGACACCTCTCCTCTCCTTCCCTGTAGTTGTCACGATCCCACAAAACAACACAAGGCAAGACAAAACACTGTAAATGCATTAACAGCAAGAATCCTCCCCCCATTTTCTGGGGGCACACAAAAATGCCGACAGAAAGAAAGTTTTCCGAATGGGGTCACTTGTAAGCATTTGGCACATGCAGTCCAAAATTAACTTCTCTATCCTTCTCCCCAGCCTCTGGCTGAGAATTTGTACTCGATGCGCAACTCAGAGCCAAAGAAGCAGCCATCTACCAACCCCTGAACAAACAGTACCACCAACGTGTCGCCAGAAGTTAACAATTTGAAAACATTGTATGTCTCACCTGTTCCCTGAACAGCCCCTTTCACTGAGACTGTTAGAGACTATCACTCATCGTTCAGTTTGTCTAGGATCTGCTAAATGTTGCTCTATATATTCATCACTCGGTGCCCATTCACAGCCGTGCATTAACTGCTCAGTTTTCTCTGAAAGGAAGGAATTTGATATGACACATAAGTCACCATAAACTCTACAGGATTAAGTAAGTTATTGCATCTTACAGCACAACTGGTTTCTACAAATGATACCCTGGAAAATGACATTATCGCTCAGTGATTTGGTTCAATCTGATTGCTACAGTTAATGTAATAATGTAACTCAATTAGGATGCTTTTGTTATGAATGAACAACCTTGTTTAATATTGTCTGACTGTCCAGAGTCAGCTTCAATGTGACGTTGAGACGGCCTGCGAAGCCCAGAAATTCAGCGGTGCATTTTAAGAGGAGATACCTGCATGAATTAGAAAGCCCAGGCAATTTTTAAAGACACAAAGGTCACCCTGGTGCTCCCTACTAGATGAAAATTACAAAGCGGGCACCTCTAATGCCTGGAAGCAAATCCAGACTTTCAACAGAGCTCAGAGAAAGGCTTTCAAGAGTCAATGCACACAATTTGACTCTCGTTTTCAAAGCAAAGGACCTCAGGTTCACCTTCAACTCTTCTTAGACATTTCTCAGCTCTCAAAACATCTCTATGTGAGGTTGATAACCTCAAGTCTTGCGGTACAGCCTGGTGCCTTATCCTTCCATCAAATACACCAGGGGTGCATCCGTGGGTGAGACAGCAAGGGGCAGGCAGAGAGGCTTCCTGAGAAGGCCTTACCCTGGCTGTGGCTGTGGTGTGGAAGAGGGAGGAAGAGGGAGGAAGAGGGAGGAAGAGGGAGGAAGAGGGAGGAAGAGGGAGGAAGAGGTTATGCAGAACCTGCACTGGATTAACAGAAAGGTGAAAGTCCCGAAAGGTCCTTCCTCTGCTGGTACCTGTAGGCCCAACCCTAATTCAACCCATGTGTTATTCTCTTCACTTCTACCCTGTTTGGGGAATTTCTGGAATCCAAGATACACAGTAGCTGTATTTTACCACTTCCAAGTCCGCAATAGCCTTGTTAGTGCTGAGCCAGATGGAGAGAAATATGCAGAAAACCAAAGCAGTACTTGCTGGAATCCTTCTCAATTCATTGGTGCATGCATTTAATTTCCTGTCTCCTTGTTTTCAGCCTGTCCTTGGATATGTTTGTGAGAAACCTGAGATGGTTACATGTGTTGTGGCCTCCAAGACTCTTAAAAACATGAAATAATTACAATAACTTCGATATCTTTTTTTTTTTTTCTTTCTTTCTTTCTTTCTAAACAAACCTCCAAAGAAACGTCTCACCTTCTCAGTTCTCAAGCCTGAGAGTTTTTTTCTTTTCAAGGAAATGTGAGAACAGCCATTCAGGAGTGGGGAGCACGCCTCATACATGATTATAAAATCTGATTTGTTATGAAAACCAGATGTCATTCAATAGCATAAAGTATATATGAATATTATACTTGAATAACATATAGTAACATGTAGTCCTTAAAAAAACACTTTTTGTAATCTAGATATGTTTGGACATGGCCAAACGCCAAGATCCACAGATTGAATTTCTGTCTGTCTCCATACACACATGCCATACGTGCACGCTCATTAATACCTACTCCCAAATACACACATAAAGCATATATCTTACCAACAAATAGCTATGTATAGGTATATCAATCACGTGAAATGTGCCAGCATGTTGCAGTACATAGATTTCCTTTCAGGATATCTAATCTTAGTTTCATGTGAAAGATTTACAGACACTTATGCATAGTAAGACACACCTGATAGATTTCTTAAGAAACCATCTCAGTTGAAACACTCTAAATTAAATTTAAAATCCACATCACCCAGGGTAACTTTTTTGCAAAGGCTGATTTCAGAGATAGAGGGAGTGCGTGCGTGCACGTATGATGTGTGCACACACACACACCTATTTCCTCACGGACTTGAAATGACAATTCCAGTTACATGCGAGATCAGAAAACCACACCGTGATTTTACTCACTTCTGCATCAGTGGCACCTTGAAAATGAAACGGTGCCTGGTGTTCCCGCGTACTCTAACCACCTTCATGGAACTACTTTGATAAAAGTTTTGCTATGTATAAAAAAAAAAAAAAAGATGTAACACTAAAATGTGAACAAGCAAAACTATCTATCATTTGGAACCTCTTTCTTATTGTGATCTAAGCTGCTGGGAAGGCTTTAGGAATTTGCATGTTATCCTTAGAGACGTCTGAAACTGTCTCTTCTGTTTCTTGCACAGCACTGAGCACATCATCAGCTTTAATCTTTAATCTCTTCTTCCTCTCTCCTCCCCTACAGAGAATCAAATCCTACAATCTATACACAGATAAAACTCTTGGGCCCAGTAAAGTTTGGCTCTAAGTTTTGCAACAAAGATAGGAAGATTTATTACCAGGAATGAGTTAGATAAAAAAAAAAAAATAAAAATTATCAAGTTGTCAAAATCAGTATCACGTCCCAAAATTCTGTCCTAGGTGAAACAACAGCAAAAGCAGAGTGCCCCTCGGATGGCATGACGTAATGTGGAGATGGGCATTCGGGGGTACTTTGAACCCCGACCACCATCGGCTTCTAGGGAGGAGCACAGGAGGTGATAAACCCCATCACTTTATCTCACCTCACTGCGCATAGAAATGCAATTAAATACTTCAAAAGACAAAACAAAAAAGCTAAACAAGCAAAACCAAGCATTTTTCATTCTTCTTCCATCTGCTAATTCACTCAAAATAAGAATGAGGACAGAAGAGAACAACTGCTAGGATTTCACACACATACAACACCTACTGACCTTACCGAAATACTCTGTATAATTATGCACCTGAAAGTGCCTGCAAGTATTATAGATATTAGTGCTGCTGTGGGGAGGAGAGCTTGTGGGCAGCACATACATGTATTGTAGATATTTATAAAACCGCGAGGAGGCTGTAACACAATTATCTTGGGGTATATATTATGCTTTTTCAAGAAGCATTCAAAACCACTACAATATTCAATTTAATCTCTCCCCTAAGTTTCCTAAATACACATTTCTCTGTATAGCTATACCTCTAATTTTGAATGTCAATATACATAAACAGACATGTTGCAAGTAATGTATATCTATATAAACAGATATGTTCTATGAAAACAATGTATATTATTGTCATAGTATGCACGTGTATACATAAAAACACATGCTGCAAAATAATATACGTGTATATATGCCATAGTTGATCCTCTAAGATCCTATACAAGAACAGTAATTGCTTATGCAAAAATAATAAAAATTTGAAGAAATGAATACACGTATGTCCTGCTACAGTTGTATACATGAATCTGCATACCGAATATTTGTGTAAAGCATCAAATCGAGTGCAACGTGAACATATAAATCTAACATCAACATTTGGTATATTTGCATATTCCATGTCGGTTATGGGACATGCCTGTTACACACGCACACGTTTAATACTCACATATCATTCCACAAGCCTGGATATTTTTGCTATGAATTTTCATTTTCATGTAATGATTTTATTTTTATCCACGTAAGACAGCTTGCAAAGGATACTTTTAAAAACCTGCTGGTTGAGCAGGATTTTAAGGCACTGATGTGGCTGTGCCCGAACTTTCAAAGCACTGCGCACCCCAGGAGGAGCGTTGGGGGGCATCTCTGCCAGCCTGCCTGTGTCTCAGTGCTCAATTGTTTACTCAACTGCCAGAAGATGGTCTAAAGCCCTGGGGGGAGCGAAACCTGTTTGGGCCATTGACATTGAGTATCCTTGGTGCAGGAAGTCAGGACCTTGGAGGTATCCATCATTACGCCTGCCTGAAGGCAGGCTGGAGCCAAGGAACTTGCCTGAGAAGCTAGTAAAATTTTAATGCACTCTGTAGTGCGGTCATGTCATACTCAGTTATGGCAAATAATCCCAGATGCCTGCAGAGGTAAAATGGAGCTGTAATGTGCTTGCCTCCTAACCCGAGCTGACAGCAATGATGTACGACTACCATTAGCGGAAAATATCACTTCAACTAACCCATGATCCAGCTCCGCTAAGGGTCACATTATCCATGAGGAACAAATTACACTCCCAAAGTAAATACAAATTTTCTACACGAAATGGGTACAAAAAAAAGGAAAGGGGAGCCGGGCGGGGGAAGGGGGAGCGAGGAGGGATACGTTACCTATGACAACATGCTGCCGAGTGACAAAGATGATAAAGGACAGGACAAATCACGGGCTGAAAGCGCCGTGGCACAGCCAGCCCGGAGAGCACGTACCCACGCCTGTAAACAACATGTTCGCTCCCCTTAGTGGCAAACGCATAATCTTTTACAACGAACATGCTTGGCTCCGATTTTATTACCACTCTAGCTGTAGGGACCCTCTATGTGGCACATCAAATGAATAAAAAGGATCCTTATCTTTCCTCTTAATGGGCCTTAAACAGTAAGAAATACTTCATGATTGCCTGAGCGTTGCTAGCGTATAAAGCCTGGGTGATCTTTCACCCTCGGGGCAAGTCTAAGGTGCTGCATTTTCCAGAGTTAAAAAGACACCACCTGTACAAATATGCAGTATAAATTGCACTGATGGGAAACATCCTGGCTTTGCAGAAACAGTTTTAGGAATAATACTGAGAAACTACTTCTCTAATCCTATCCTTAGCCAAAATAAATATATGCCAAACAGAAAGATATCAGTATCCCACGACATGAAGTAATTGCTTAAAATTGGGTTCTCAGCCACCGTTTCCCCACGGAGCCTTGTTTGCTGAACACGTAGGTACCCACCACCAAAGGAGTTTTGTCAGGAACTCAGCTCCTTCTTATTCCCCATAAATAACCCTTTCACCCTCGCCGCAGCGCAGTGTGCCGCTGCTCGGGGCGAGAGGCGTGAAGGGGCCCGGCAGCCCCCCAGCCTCCTTCCCCCAGCCCCAACCTGCCACACAGAGCCCCAGGGAGCCCCCCACCACCAACCCCTCCTGGACCCCCTACGTGAAAGTCCAGCCCCAGATTGATTGCAGTCAATCCCCCCTCCTGAAGCTCAGGACCTCGCGACCCCACCAGAGCTCCCATTCCCGTGGTTTCCCCCGGCTATACCCCTTCTGCTCTCTGGCTGGGAGCGCTGGGGAACGCCTCGCACAGCCTGAGGCTACACACTAATTTCTCAGGTTCTAGACTGGAGATGACACACTTTATATTTTGAAGTTTTCCTCTAGAAATCGCCCCAGTCTTCATACACCTGCACCTAGATTTGAAGAGTACAGAACGCGCTGTGAAAATGAACTTTGCTGATACGCCCTTCCTTCAATAGCTCAATAAATGCTGAGAGTTCCCTCTATGACCAAAATTTTTCTGACCAGGAAAATTTTGGTCATAGAGCAGCACATAAACCCCAAAGCACTTCAAAAACATACCCAGGGTGCACATCTGACTGCTTTTGAGTATATATAGATATACACAAATAACCATTCCTTTCACCTCAGCATACCAGAGTGATTTATGAGATCTTCCATACCATAATCCTTGGTTCGTGGCTGTTTTATATGCAATCAAATGTATTAGCATTAACATTAAAAACATTCTGATGCAAGAAATATCATTCCTCAGCTCTGCTGGTGCTTTCAATGGCAAAAATAACAAAATCTCATAAGCAACACGCTCCCACCAGCACAGCCTTCTTCAGCAGGCACAGCACCCCCCCGTCCTAATCCCCTCCCAACTGGGGTGAGCCTTGATATTCTTCCCCTCTGACCATATACCGATGCTTTGCAAATTTAGCCACCAGTTTGACCGACCTCTTTCCTCCCTTTGTGTCCTACACAAAGTGCACCCAAAGCAAAGCCCGTTTCAGTAGGAATACACGGCAGCGCTTGACCCAGAGCCGTCACTAGCCAGCTGCTGCTGGGCCCTGGGAGAACACGTTATAATGGGATTCAAGAGCCTCATCAAGACAGAACTGATTGGGTACCACTAAGATATACACAGAATTAAGTCATGAATTGGAGTAAATTCTTGTTTAAGCTGTATATCCTATCAAAGTTGCATAAAATTCAAGCAAGAGGCAGATGACTTCTCCTCTTGAATCCGGCACAAGTAACAACTCTGTGTACACTGCAAAGCAGTCCCCCTTGATCAATGAAATATTTTCCCAAGAACTGAAAAATCACTAAAGTGCCTCAGAATGAGCCTTAATTTTACAATCAGAGTAATTAAACGAAGTGGTGAGAGGAAATAGTAGAGAAGTCGAAGAGAAAAGGACCTTAGTCCTCACCTCATCTTTAGCACTTGACTTCCTTATCAAAGCTGTTTGTACATCTTTTCAAAACAGGACTTCCTTTTATTTCCAGAAGACAAACTACACGTTTGCCCTCTTTTCTCTCTCTATCAAAGCTGTTTGTACATCTTTTCAAAACAGGACTTCCTTTTATTTCCAGAAGACAAACTACACGTTTGCACTCTTTTCTCTCTTTTTTTTTTTTTTTTTAATATTGTATTAATTACCACAGGTATAATTTTAAGGATTGTACCTAGATATTGAAGGATAATACAGTTGCACTTAATTTGTCAGCTGTGCAGTAGCTTGCCCTAATTTTAGATTATCAGCTCTGGAGACCTGCTCAAAGAGGAAGACTGACAGACTTTTTAATGGAGAAAATCTGAGTTCCCCCGGGATTTACACTTTTTTCTGATTCAGTGAGAAATCCCAGTGGCATTTGCTGAAAGGATCCCAGGATGGAAAATGACATCTCTCTAAGAATTAGTGCTTCACATTCTGATGCAAGTCCTCCAAATATACTCTACCTCCGCAGACATACTTGCCATCTCTTCAGGTTTTTTAGCAACAGGTGAGTGAAATGCTCACTTTGAATGCTCGGGTCCAGTACGGTGTGGCAAATTGGAATGAAGGAGCACGAATCTATATAAATAGATAAATTACCCACCCAAAACATGTCATTTAAAACTGAGATGCTGACACAGCCTTAGCTACAGTACTGCTAAGCAGGGGCTGCATCATTTTTCAATTAAATATCCTTGTTTCTTCTTCCAGAGAAACCTCTGGAGAAATGTCTCATTTGAGGGCAGACATAGACAGAAAGTGACTCTGTCTGTCGGCTCCCAATTAAAGGCTAGGGAAGACGGATTGGAGGCACAGCCATCACCTAATGGAGATCAGATATCAACAATGATTTACGCAGCCAGATAGATACATATTCAAGTGGGGAAAAACATAATACCAAGAGCCTAGGAGACATTACTTTTCCCACTCTGTCACCACTCACTAGTCATCTGCTCCTCAGCTTCCCAGGTCCTGCTCCTTCCTGCGTTCTCCTACTTTACTGCGGTCCATCTAGTCATGCTTGAACCGACTCGTCTTTCAGCCACCTCCATCCGTCACACACCTTTCATCATACTGATCTGCCATTTTTTATTCATAGGCACTGGTTTATCTTTCTGGATTCCAGGTCTTACTTATTCTAGTAGAAATATGCACCTGTCTTGCATTACTTCTACCTCTTGTGGATCTCCTATTTCCCAGGCACACTGAAGCATCAGTGTGGGTTTGCCCTCAGAGATCCTAAATGAAGCAAAATTGTTTCCTTTCCATTTTCTGAACAGCAAGTACAGAAGTCATCTGCAGCAATATACCATATATTCCGTATACTTCAGGATATCAAAATGTGCAAGAGATGGTCCTATAGAAAAGTAGGTTTCCTCTTCCCAGAAACATCTCAGGGAAAGACGTTTCTGGCGGGAGGAGAATAGCTCCACAATCCTCAGAATACGCTGACCTAGGACCGACCAAGGGCAATTTGACAATTTGCTACTAGTACAGCTCCATAGTTGGAGGCTAATATCCTCCTCATGACACAAGACATTTGGGTCAAGGATCTTAAAACTTCTAATCCTGCTGAGTATCCTCAGCTCCTACGGTTATTAATGAAAACCGAGGATGCCGAGCACTAGTTACGAAACGCTCAACCTCTCGCGCAGAGGTTTGGCACCCTCACTTCTCCCAGGGCATTTTGCTCACAGGGATTTCTGGTCCTAAAAATGTTATTTTATCTAAAGTAGGAATTCAAAATCTTCTGGGTCCTATTGAAAGAGATCTAAAAGATCCTGCCTGTCTGAAGAAAAGAAGTTTCTACTTGTCAGTTAAACAAAGGAATAACGCACAGCCTCCTTTATAGTGTGTACTTTACCTGTCATCCAACAGCCCATTATCATGTCACGGCAGAGTGCACTTTTCTACAGGTCACTTTGTTTAAAATGACATGGATAATGCACATGTCAGCGAGCTGACAGTCCCGACCGTCCTTCAGAGATAAAAACCGCAAGACGAGTGCCTGTTCTTATCTGGGGTACATGCCTTGGTCTATCATCTAAGTCAGGCAGAACATGATTTCTCCAGAGAGCACTTTTTTCATTTCCTGATTTTAAGAAAATCAAATAAGCACCATTTGTCTTCATCTGAATATGCTTGACCTGCTCAAATGATGATGTCTCGCATTTTATAACAGGCTACATATGCTGAATTCAAATTAACAGCAGAACAAGGCCTTCAGATCTTTGCCTAGGCTGCCAGCACAGGCTGAATAAATACACCGGGGTTAGCCGTCATCTTTCAGAACTGGGCCTGAGCTGTAAAACTCAAAGCTGGGTCTGGTTCTGGGATCTGAAAAGCACTAAATTATTAGGGATATTTGGATCTGCACTTAATCTCATTTCATTAGAGGGAAGACAAAATATGGATCGCAGAGATGAAATACACATCTGGATTTTAAATCCTTCCCACACAAGTACTGGGATATTCTGTGTGAGGTACAATCTTGACTCTCTCTCCTATTGTGTAGCAGAAACTACTCTGAACCAGCTCACCACCACCATCCCAAAAAGCTGCCTCTGCCTCTTTATATAGGAGCGCTGTAAGAGAAAAATACCGTGACACTGGCAGAGGCTTAGCTCTGTAAATGCAGCAGTGGCAGGAAATTACACTTCTAGTTCTGAGTGCCATAAACATGGGAGCTGAAATTCAGTTTATCATCTTCCACTGCATAGGGAACATCCTGAAAATGAATAATCACTTCACAGGATTGGAATGTAATGGTAATGCATTAAAAATTCATATCTAAAAGTGCAGGTTAATATTCTGTGCAAAAACCCAACAAAACCTCCCCTTTCTGTTGTCACACTGATTAACTCCAGTGATTAGTTCCCTTATGAAAGGGAAATCACTGCAGTGCAAAGTAAACAGTGGTTCTTTAACATAGTTAGCAAATTATTAAGAAACCTGAGGAAAAATATCTCTACTCGGGAAATTACTGAAAAAGCTGAAGGGCAAAGCTTCGGCAGTTTGAACATTTTCTTTGCTTCCTGCTACAAAATCCTGTTGAAAACAGATTAAATTCATGAAAGGTGATTTCTGTATTCATTGTTTCCTTGTAGATTTTACAACATATTTGTTCTTTTCTGTTGTGTAAGCTGCATACCAGCACGGTCATCTCTCCTCTTCTTGGCTTGACTTGGAGCTAGTTAACAGAACCACTCACAAAACTCTAAACAATTTAATGTTATTACATGAATGATATTTTCTGACATTATTTTACCCTCCCCCAACTTCAACCCCTCAATTTATCCAGTGGAAGAGGAGGCAAAAGTGATTACATTATCAAAACATCCCTTAAGGCTCAACATACAAATGAAACTCACAAAATCCAACCTGGAAATAAAGGAATTAGACTGGGTTTTCTGCAGCGATTATTTCATTTTTACCAAAGAAGAGAGTTAGATGTTAGTTTGTTCACAACATAAAATACGACATACAAATGTGCATCAGTGTGAATACCAGCTCTTCATTACTATTAGCCTTCTAAACAATAAAGAGCATTAGAGATCAGTGCATCTTTTTCAGCGACGTTCTTCCCTTTTTTCACTTAGACACCCACAGTTACCGAGATAATTATCAGAAAGTTGTCTCACTTGACTTAATGTACAATTTCCAAATGTTGTTTCTAAAAAAATGGTGACATATATCAACTATAACATTTCGATTTGACTTTGAAGACCCTTACATGCAGAGAAGCAAACCAGGTGATAATAGTGGTTAAAAAGTGCAAATGTGAGGGTTACAGATATATTCGGTTACTGTCAGAACTTCCCAAGGGAAAACGTAGCCATAGAAAGGGTTGGCACTGAGACTGGCGCTCACAAACAACCCACAGAAACCGTGGCATCAGTATGCTCGAAGAGGAATTGTGTAGCCTCCAAAGTATTCATTAGAATTCTCTTTCCTTGGAGGTCTATTCCAAAATTAAATTAAGTTTTTTCTTTGTATAGAGATGCTTTAGATCAATGCAAAAAGAAACTTTGAATAAATAACAGAATAATAAGAATAAGGTAATCCAACAAATCATTTTTGCTCCCATACTGATTCCCTTTCTTACCTTTTCTTCTTGATCACTGTCGCTGTCACACTGAAACACAAAAAGGAAAAAAGAACAGGTAAGAGAAACTTGCTACAGCAAAAAAATGAAAGATATCTATGAACAAGATGGTCCAAACACTCACAAACCCTGTGGCAACAAATCCGGTACCTTTAGGAAAAAGCTTAGTTACTGTACGGGAGGGAATTTCACCCCACAGTGTTGTTGAAGACAATACAATTGTATGTTTGACTCACGAAAAAAATGCACTGACAAGAACAAAAGCCATTTGCGATGCCCTCTGTTAGTGGAATTCACATCGACAGGAGCTGATGGTGCATGAGCACATTTAGACTCCAAAACCAGATCAGGGAAGAAGAAAAGAGGGCGCTTTTGTTTTCTTTTGATGGACACTATTTCTCATGCCACCTGCCAATACATGGGCTTCAACGGCTGCTCAGACAGCAGGGTACGGAAACGGCTCAGGTTCGCCTGTCCCAGATGAGAAGCAGCCGCAAAGCCACCGTTTTACTCCAGGACTACTCGGAGGGTTCACTCCATGTCTTTCCTTACAGGTACTGAACTAAAGAATTCAGAGATCGCAGCAGAAGCAAGAACATGCCAAATTAATTGACTCATTGAGGTCCTCTATAATTCAAGAGTAGCCCAGGTATCACAGTAAACACTTAGAATACTACAAAAAGCTGAACAGTAACACCAGTGGGTCTTGCTATTTATCAAGTGCCGTTGCTCAATTTTTTAATAACTGTTAGTATTGTAGAAATACAACAGGACTAGATGAATCAAGCTTCAGTACAGATAAGCATCAGAAACCCAAAACACACATTCGAGTACAAAACTGTGCTGGAAATAGGACTGTAAGACCGTGCAGCTGACTCCCACCTCGCTGCTTCCTTCTTAGACACAGACCTAATTCATCCCAGCTAATTCAGGGTAACTATGGAGCGGGCACACTTGGCTACCTCCACAGCAGAAGAATGAGGCAAACACCTCCTTCTGGGTTTGGGGTTTTTTTGTTTGTTTTTTTTTTTTTTTAAACTCCAGTTTAAGATTCTAGAGGACTGAACTGTCTGTATCATTCAGGGAGGAAGTCGTACCTCTGCAGATCTAATGGCAGATGTTTTGAAGAAAAGCGTAAGCTCACCAAACAATGAAGGAGTAGCTGCATGTGGCACATCATTACAGCAGCCAGTTAAGCCCTGTATACACTCGCGTCCTGTTTAATGTATCTTTGAGTATCTTCATAAAACAACCAAATTGTGTTGAAATTAGTTATACTTTGTGAATTCCAAAGGTTAACTATACAGTGGAACGTGAACAGACGTAGCAAATACAACCGCAAATGTACTTATTTGATTTGCACAAATCACGTCATCTTCTGTGTCTTCTTTAATTATAACTTTTCCATTTCACTGGCTTTTTCCTCGTCTTCATTGGTACAGGGGTGAAAAGGTGCCTTCCCCACACCAATGAGCTACCTACTAACAAATTAAAACTAAGAACTATTCCTAGGTATCCTCCAGATAATTTAAAATGAAGCAAAAATTAGGTGAAATTACAATCTACTTTCAGATAATTCCAAACAGGAAGTGAAATTTATTTAATAACGGAAATGATTTATATAGCACTAGTAGCACCTAAATACTCTGGTAACAAACAAATGAGATAGAACATGATATGAGACAGTTTTAGCTTGAAATTTGAAACCCTCATACGATGATCAAGTTAATGAAGAGAGCATACTTAACCGACACAAGGAGAACTGCGCTTTGCTAGAACAGTATGGTATTTATATGAAGTGCTTATTCCCTTACCCTGTAAATATTATGCATTTTTGACTTCAGCGTGACTGCATGTATGAGATTTTGGTAAGAGGTGCAAATGTCTGCAAAAACATGTTTGCAAAGCAAACCCCTACATTTACAGAAAAGCAAACACGCACATGGGTTTCCATCCATGAAAATCACAGCACGTCACAAAGAATTCCCATTTACTGTATTTTACAGTTGTTGGAAAAATGCAGCTTTTTGGCTACAGCAATTTCTTCCACCGCTTGGTTCCAGCCAGGAGGGCGCAGCGGTTCTGGGGTGCCTCCATTGCCTGCTCTATATGTTAGGATGCATTATAATGTATGACATATCTTATATGTTTCAAAACATGGCGCCCACAACCAATCGCTCCATTTGTTTGTGTCTGCTGCCCACCCCCCGGACAAACTCCAGTACAAGTCCTGATTGCAATACGTGAATCCAAAAGAAGAAAGAAAGGGGGTAAAAAGTGGATATATAAGCAGGCAAGAGCTATTCCCGTTTATCAGGAGGGTTTAGAGGGCTTTAATATGCCATCACTCCCACTGCTGGGGCACACGGGCATGCGTCCTGTGACCCAGCTGTGGGCACAGCGCTTTGCAGCCTCTCCTTCCCCCACCATTTTTTGTCTGGTTTAAGGAATCTCTCCTCCGCTGTGGATTAAGTTTTCCCCGACTCATAAGCATGGAAAGAGCTCAGGGTTTTGTGTTTTCTGCAGTGTGGAGGTACTTGGGGAGAAGCGTACTTGCCAGCAGTGACATCTGAATTTGCCAGCAAAACAGTTACCCGCATCCGAGTGCATCTGCAGAGAAAGTGCAGAGAGCGATGTCGGTGGGAAGTTATTTCCATCAAAGTGTTAAGCTTCCTGCTTTCCGACAGTCCAGTTCTAATTTCAAGGTCTGCTTAATTCCGCATCAAATAATTACTGCTATACCCAGAAGCACCTTGTCTCCAGAGTTAAGCATATGGCGAAGGACTGAGACCTACTGGTGTCCATTATGGAAGCAGCACGGATGCCAAGCCGATTAAAAATGCTCAGGCTCCCTTCACAACATGCCCAGTGACTGACAGCTTCGCGATTTGGCCAGTCACTGTGGCTGCCAAAAAAGCCTCTGCTGCACGGAGGCCCACATGGCACTCTGAGAAAACAGTTCCATTCCTGGTATTAAATTCCCATACTGACCCGAGGACTTTGCTGTGAGCTCAGCAGGAGCGCACCATCCAATTTACAGCTCCATCCTCCAGAGCCCTCAGTGCCAGCCTCTGGCAGAGACGAATGATGGTCAAACCCCTCCAGCTCATAAATTATGCAAAGGCAATAAATGCACTCAGCAAACAGCTCCTAACGTTTGCCTAGCCTGGCTCCAGAAACACTCCGGAAAATGCCAGGAGTCCCCCACACACAAGGCATCTATTTCCCTCATAAAGAGGGTTTGTTGGTGGGGCACGAGGGAAGGAGACCCATCGTCCAACAGCGCTGTCCTGGTCCAAAGGCAGAATTTTGTGGACAAGCTGTACGAAAGAAAAACAGGAGGGGCAGGAGGACAGGGCTTTCTGCACTGCACTGGGGCGATGGTTACATGCAGTACGTATACGAGTGTGTGTCTGCAGGCGCACACGTTGCGTGTGCATGTTTTGCACATCCACGCTAAGCTGAATTTTCCCTGAGGGTTAAATATGTGGATTTCCTCTGGTTCATGGGACGAATCTGACCATTTATGTGCAGGGGTAACTCCCAAAAAGACTTGCAGAAGAAAAGAAGAGGTTTGCTACTCAGACTGGAAACTGAACTGGAGCAACTGTATGTTCTTCCTGTGCCTGAGACTCCTCTGCTGTTTAGGCACTCCGGGCATTGCGCTTGCACACACAACCCCCAGGGGCCCTTGCTCTGATTTACATTTTTGGATGCATTTTCTTCCCAGAGGTGCTAAAGCACAAGGTGTTTCCGTCTTCTGCAGGCTTACTGCTAACTGCTTCTGGAGAACGGTTTTTGGAAACCAAAGCTGACAACCGTGAAGTTGATTATTCAGAATTACTGGTCAATTTGAAGACTTGAGCCTGCACTGCTTGCTCAATTCCTCAGTTCCTCTAGCCTTTCTCTACCTCCCAGGGCCATAGAAAAAAGTCAAATGATTTAAGTGCTCTGTGGTTCTCAGAGCACCAGGCTGTTTTGGAATCAAAGTGATGCAAAGGCTTTGTACCAGCCTTCTGCTTCGGGTCCCGTTTCAGTATTTTGTGCCTATTACAAAGAGATAATTTTTCAGCGTTCTCCCATGTCTTGTTTCGGGAAACCATGGCTCTGTGCACACGCTGCGTCGGAATATTCTGTAAATAACTAGGAATCCAAAATATCATTTAGAGATAGCATGACCTGATTTTTGGATAACTGCCACTAGCTTCACTGGAAGCTGCAAGTGATAATGTGACAAATCAGGACAAGGAGGCTGCAGACACATTTTACACCTGAACAAACAGAGGCTTCTTTCTCTGATTCTCAGGCTCAAGGCATTTACTATCTCCACACTGAACACAAGTCGTGACTGATTAGTCACCCGGGGCCAGCCTTGAGAAGAGCCCAGAGCCAAATTTCCAAAAGCTGGCCTACATTATCGAAAACCCACCCAACCAAGCAGCTCTTAGCTCTCATTTAGGCACCGAAATAAAAGCCAGATTAGCAAAACTGCTGAGCACCCACAGCTCCCATGTACGGCCAAGTTTTCAAATGAGCATGGCACAAAAAGCTGTGAGATCTTTTCAAACCGCAGCCTGATGGGCCCCTCAGAGGAAGGATTCTTCGAAATGGCTATTTTACGCTTTGGAAAATCTTGGACTGGGAAGAAGGGACTCTTAACAGTTTTCCCACAGGACCTACAGCACTACAAACCAAATCCAAAGCAAGAGACATCGAAGCTCACTCAAAACTAGCTCCACAGGTAAAATTCTTGGAGGACATACGGAAACGTTAAGGTTGCTTCTAATTTCTATATAATTAGGGGCAATAACAAGACCAGACTGACAATGAGTTGCTCAAAGTGGCTACAGTTATCACTTGAACCGTTCAAACACCTTTAATAACTAAAGTGTGCAGGCTACCAGCCAGCGTGTCACTTGAACACACACGTGCCAAGTGTTCAAGCTTCCTTTTGCAGTATTTCTGCAACTTCATGCTCAAGAACTGCTAATCAGAATCAGTAACCCACAAACTTGCACTTCCATACCTGTGCTGCAGCGAAAATTCAAATAGCTGATCCTAAAATCAACCCAAGGTGAGGAGGGATCATACAAACTTGTAAGGTCTTTGTGCCAACAAAAAAAGAAAGCTCTTTATTCTGCCCCAGCTTAAACCTTCTAAATAACCGCTATCAGTCTGGGTTGTGAAAGCAGAAGATGCACTCCCTGCGATATGGAGTATGCACACATATAACTGCAGTGGGAAGCGGAGAAAGAACTTTCCAATTCCCACGTGAGGTTTAGTTGCCGGTGAGTTGTGTGTAAGGAAGGGAAGCCTAAGGATTGGGCTAAAGGTGAGTTGTACTTCCCAAAT
Organism: Charadrius vociferus; assembly: GCF_000708025.1. NCBI lineage: Eukaryota > Metazoa > Chordata > Aves > Charadriiformes > Charadriidae > Charadrius > Charadrius vociferus. Next base: position 713,397 of record NW_009650207.1, on the reverse strand, counting down.
CCCCTGCCCCGGCTGGAGAGAGCGCCAGTTAAAATGCACAGCACGTCTCCCACAGCACCCGCAGAATGAGACTGATCCCAATGCCACATTTCAAAAATCAGACACCCTATGAGGTTACAGCTATAATTTCAGCCCATTTTGATAGCTTGAGAGAGTCTGGTCCAAATCAAGCTGAGTAAAGGTCTGTGCCACCTCACCAGCTCATTCAGGCTGAAGCAACACTATGGATTTCTATGTACCTTGCTGATTGAACACATTCTTGTGCAAAAAGTGGCAATCATTGAATATATCATGTACAATGACATTGAGGAGGGCATTGTTCTCTATTCTGCTCAATGGACTTTGCTGGAACAGCTATTTCATATCTTGGATCCATTTATCATTGCCACCAAAGGAGTCGGTGCTGCTGAAACGCCAGCGCTGAACAAAGTGATTCTACTCATCTGTCTGCTGAAAAGAAATCTGAAGAAAATGAAGGAAAACCCAGACCTCAGCCATGTTCACACTGACATTTACAATATTCTTGTCCATCTATCTGCCAATGACAAACTGAGAGCCCTGGAAAGGGCAGAGATGATATTTTAGCTGTACAATTAGACCTTTGCTTCCAAGAAAAAAGGAGAAAAAAAACATCTCCTAGATGAAAGGAGACACAGACAGGGAATAAATGGGCAATTTTCTAATTGATGAAATGGAGACAGGCAGAGCCACAAAGAAACTAAGAGCGAGAATTTCACTTTTTTCTTTCCTATCTCTGACTTTGCCTGCAAGTAGCATTCAGCATGGAGCTCCTTGCCAAGGAATCTTATATATAGCATCTCGCAAATTGGTTAACATCACAGTCTGCTCAGCAATTCTTCACCATTATCCACAGTGATTCACTGTAAGGAATGACTCTGAAACAGAGATGGTCTGAGAAGTTTAAGGTCTGCTTTCTCAAAAGCTAAAATTACGGATTATTCACAGAAAAGTCCCATTTTACACAAATTACCTTAGTCTGGACAAAAGATTGCAATGTTGACCTCTAATCTGAATTCCATTTTATCCAAACTACTTCACTTCAGATGAAATGTATCAGTCTTGGACATTTAAAGTTATCTTGGCCCCTTACAGGAAAAATATTCAGAACTTAGAACCACTTCCAGCTATCACTCTTTTTAATTCCTCACACCCAGGACTTCTATGATTGTTTTACAAAGCAAAGCGACACAGTAAGTAAGCTCTACCATCAACAAAACAATGGTTTGATAAGAAAGAATTCTATTTTGAGCATTAAAATGAAAACACCAGATTACATTACTATCCATGATAAAGACGATCCACATTATATTTATATCGGACGTGAATATATCCTTGGCAACTGGTGGGTGGTATACATACTCCTGGTAGACCACAGTGCGCTTATTTGTAAATCAGAGGGGGATTTCGCTCCAGAAAGACAGCTAAACGTGAGTCCTATTTTGAGGTTTGTTTCTGTTGTGTCAATCCCGTGTTCCCAGAGACATCACTTAAAGGGGAAGGCCAGGAGCTCTGTGTGAGCGGGAGAGTGCGTGGCTGGGGAGGCATCGGTGCCCGCAGGAGCGCAGAGCCTGCCTGAGGGCTGCCAGGGACAGAGCCGCAGCCCTCTGTCCTGGCTCTCTGCCCGGGGCTCGGTTTCACCCCTGGGAAACACACCACCGACATCCTCGGGCACCTCCAGGCACAGCCCCAGAGAAGGATGGAGAGAAACCAGCCCTGTCAGAAACACGTTTTCCTTTGCTCCCTGGAAACTGAGCTGAGACTGGTAAGTTATTGCAGTTCTTGGAAAAGTGCAACTTCTTTCCCCCAGTTATCATTCCCGATGGCTTCCTTATGGTGTCATTGCTCAGTGATCCCACAAGTGCTTAAGGCCCACTCCAGCCATCCCCAAAGAACAGGGCGATGCTCCCACCCACATCAGTGGAAGATTAAATGCGCTTTCCAGACGTACCATTAGAAAGCTAACGATGCCACGAGTTACTCAGCTCAGCGTCTTCAGAAAGTGCCTGCTGCAAGTGAGGCATCCAAATTCCACCAGAGTAACTGGGCACCAAGCGGCTCTTGGCCACACACACAACCCAGTCTTCATTTTAGGACATCATTCTCTTTTGGAAGAGAAGGATGAGCTCCCTGCCTCAGCTCCTCCAGACGCTATATGAAAAAACGCCTGCATGCCTTTGCCTCTGGGACTCTGAATGCACATTTGCTGCCTCCTTACTTGCCTTTCTGGCTGTGGACAATGTGCAGTATGCAATGCTATTTTTAGCATCCTCTCAACTGATGACGACAATTCGTAGTGCGCAATGTCATTTTTAGCTTCCTCTCAACTGATGAGTACTTTGTCAGGGTTCAAAAAATAAATAATAGTAAATAATAATAGAAATGTGCATTAATACTGGTGGACTAAGTCAATAGCAAGACTTAAACTAATCGGTGTTTAATGAAGTCAGTGCCTAGTAGTGCATTAGCCAGTATATCTGTATAAAAAAAAAGATCCCTATTTTTCGTAACTCCTGCTCTTAGCTCAAGAGTTCAGTTTGGAATTTGAGTCTTCCAGGTACTTACAGGCTAATGAAATCAAAATGTCCTGATGGACAAGAAGCAGAGCATGTTACGGGTTAAAATAATACAAGAATCTATTTTTTCCACTGTGTTGTGATCCATAAAAATCACCCTGAGCCTTTCCTCTTTCTTCTCTGCCTGTGAAGCCAATTGCTTTGATTGCAGTGATATGAGCTTGCTGAAATGACTTGCCCTTGCTTGTGAAGCAAATGGAACATGCTAATAGAACTTATCGCATTACCCGATGCAAAAGTGCCATAGCTCATTACTTTAAGATAAAAGGATATCATTGCAGACGGGAAGCAGAATTGACTTTCTGAGGCCCGACTTGATGATGATTTAATCAACTGCTCTCTTTCACTTCTCATCTCTGCGCCTGTCGGTTTCACAGGTGCTGTTAAATGAGACACTCAGAAAGTGAGCGGAGGGAAAGAAATTGCTGTCATTACTTTTCAAGAAAGGAGGTATGCAAATTTTCGACAGAAAGATTGCGTTCATAATGGGCCTGGTAAAATACAAGGATCATGCTTGACAGGTGAGGGCAAGTCATTTGTACGTCCTTAAAGTGAAGCAACCATCCTCATTTAGAAATTGTGCTCGATAAGAGAAGCTACAAATGAAAACCATGCGATGGCTGAGAAGCAGCAAGCAAACCTTTGAAGACTTTGCTCTTGCAGATCTGCCTTCAGCAGGTGCCTGGCGTGCCTTCACACATGTCTATTCCTAACTGCCAGATGGCCAAATTTTGACCTCCGTATCTCACAGAGAACTCCTCTTAAATGTTTTTTTACTGTCAGCTTTACATTCACAGTCTGGGGTCTGAGAGTTTCTCCCTTTCTTCATCACTGCCGGAAACAGAAATTACAAGACAAAAAAACTAAGTGAGGATTGAGTTAACTTTGAAAACTGAATCAATAGGTTGGAGGCAACAACTTGTTTTCTTCTGCATGTAACTGAGCATTACAGATCTTGGGAGGTCCAGAGCTTACAGTTCACGCAGCCAAGTAAAAAGTAAAAAGAATAATCCACAAAAAGGGTTCTGGCAGGAAGCAAAGAGGATGAAAAGATGCTTCTCCGGGGCCCGAAAGGAATGTGGGGTCCTGTGTGACTGCAACACGAGAGGAAAAGGCAAAAAGAGAGTAACTGGATGTCCTATTCACCTGAAGGAAAAGTTCTGCTATTCCAAAATTGGAAGTTAAAAAAGCACAATAGTTTAGATGATGAATTATGTACAGGCTAAAAACGCTCTATAGATCTTGGATGGCTATTGAGCTGTTTGGATCATTTGAAATGGGGAAATGAGAACTACCAAGCTTTTATTGGTGTCAATCAGGTTTTCAATCAGAGATTGATAGTCAGCCACAGCAAACCGGTTCCTTGGGGACTCCACTGTATGCAATGGATACAGTAGTTTGTCATTAAAATGTTGACATTTTGTCTCAGATAACAGCTTAGGACTTAAATAGAATGAATATCATGAATATTTAGAATTAAACAAGAAACAGCTAGGAAGTACTGCCACAAAGGAGGCTTGATACAAGAGAGAAGGATTTAAGTAAGAACAGACTCTGCATTAATTCCACAGATAGGTGCATTTTAAGAATTTAAAATATTCTTTTTCAAGATATGCAGTTTATTTGGCTCAAATGCTCCCATGTTTGTTTAGAAAATGCAACTATGAGATATCTTCTTTCACCTTTTCCCTGTGTGTCAGGTTCTTAACCCTCCATAGCTACCTAACTGGTAGTGATCCAGTAATACTCTTTGGATCTGACTCACCTCTCACCATAAATACTTCATTGTAGGTTGAAAAGCACCACGATGGAGGAAAGGCAGCTTTGGGCTAGGACTCACACAACCCACCTCTGTCACTGGCTATCAGTATTGCCTCAGGCGAGTCACTTAGTCTCTTCTTCTGTCAACCCTCTACTTTTCATCTATTTGGGCTATTAAATGGTACACTCCTTAAGATTTGGTTGCTTTTTACTGTATGTGTTTATAAAGTGTGCAGGATAATAGGGTGTTTTTCTTAGAGAATTTTGGTCTTAGTAAATACAAGAAATAAAGAAGAAGAAGAAAGCATTAAGACTTGGATCAGGCCATAGACACATCATGCCTATTTTCAATATAGATCTCATCTTCCACCAACTAAACAGCATGTCCTATAGCAAATAATATCATTTCAACTGCAAATTATTTTTATGTTAAATTACAGAAATGAACACAAAGAAACAGCAATACAATATCGATAACGTTGCACAGGGGTTGTTCTCTTTTACAGGCTGCAGCAACTCTGAGCACAAAATGGCTACCGAACCACACATGAAGAGATTCAATTGATTTGTAAGATAAAACAGTTGTAGAAATAATATCTCAAACAAAAAATAAAGAATAAAAAGCCATCTCTTCTCGTCTTTCCCAAACAACAAGGACTCTAGCTTTTGAGCTCTGTATCTTTACATTAGGCTAAGCAATTTAAACGGAATTGTATAAATAATAATAATTCCCCAAACAACCCCAAACAATTGATCCTTAGGGATAAGACCTTAACAGCTGAGCTATAAACCTCTGAACATTGGATTTTAATGGAGACTAAAAAACTCTTAACTAAGCCCTATAAATATAACCTGAAACAAAATGATTTGTGCTGTAAGCTGTTTGCAAACTCCCATAAATGTTCCTCATTGTCATAATGCCAGAAAAATAACTCAGACTGTGTACTCAGCCCTGTAAACTGGTTTCTGTGCTGCGGGTTCATTCCCTTTTCCACTCTCTGTCTTATAATTCATCTCTCGCACAGTTGTTACATATTATTATTATTATTATTTATTGCTGCCTTTATCATTTTTGTACAATTTATAAATTGTCTGTGCTAGACCTGAGGGAAGAGAAGGATTATTCTAAATCTACAGCCAGTAAATATAAATTGTAAAGACAATGGCACACTTTGGCCTGCCTGCCTCAAATTTCCTGTTTTGACATACGCGATGCTGTAATTTGGAATCTGTAATCTCTTATTAGGAAATGAATGTATTGGGGTGTGGTGTGTTTGTTTTTTTTTTTCCCAAATGCTGCAATTATAATAATTGAATTTAAAACAGGAGTTGCATTTCTCTATTTAGAGGTAAGGATAATTGTATATCCCTGATTTATCACCTGGACTCAACCGTTTGTTATTCATGGAGCGGCTGAGAAAAAGGAAGAATATTCATAGTCAGGGCGGATGCTGTCCAACAGATCATCCACCGCTGGGGCTGTCCCCTGCCCTAACAGAAGTGGTACCTCAGCGTGTCCGAACAGCCCACACAGCTATGGGCTGCTCCTAACTGCCCCTCTAGGCTGGCTCCCTCCAGCTAGCTCTTCCGTTTTTTGAGGACCTCTTGGAACCAGCCCTACCCCTCTGCTTTGAGAAAAAGCTATTACTCTGACATTGCCTTCTGCAGCACTGTCAAAACACACAGTAAAAAACCTGGGACTCACGGCGCTCAACTATATGGTTATACTGACAGCAGAAACATGAGGGCTTCGGACAAGACCCAAACCCCTCTTTTAGGAGCCATTTTTGTGGGAAAACCAGGCCCTCAGTTTACCACCAATGCACTTCTAACAGGGGGATAGGAAAGATGGTTTGTTTGGTTTTTTTCACTGCTGCATTAACGGACCAGCAGAGTTGAGGTGTTAAAAACTCCTGTATCATAAATGGTATCACAGACTCCATGACTGTTATCAGCAGTGGCAAATTACCTGGCACAGCCAAGGTGAGGTATTGCTTGGAATAGCTGGCTCTTAGCACAGTGTTCAGAAAAATTATCCTTGTCTAGGAGAATCTTGGAAAATGCAAGTTTCACCAGCAACGACTGTGTTTAAGCAGGGCTGGAGCTAATGCAGCGCTGAGTGTGACTGAGACTGCCCATACGTTCCTCTTTCAGCTGCAACGGTACTGAGACTTCACACCGTTAGAAATTATCTCTTCCAAAGGGCAACTCCGTGGAAGGGCCAGGAGACATCCTGAGTGTAAACCACAGGACTTCCCATGAAACCTTTTGTCAAGAAAGAAGAGAGACACTGAAATAGAAGGGGGTGCATCTTGCAAACCAAGTCTGTCTGGGAATATGGGGAGCCGTGGGAGGCCTAGAAGGAGCAGAAGCTTTGCGTCTCTCATCTTTGCGGTCACTGCTATCCCACAGGCAAAAATCCACACCGGGTTTCTGTCTGTACGATCCCAGACAAACCACCTGCACCTTGTACAGCATGAATAAAGGAATTTTAAACTGCTCAGCCTGTGATGTACAGTTTTGAGACAGATTAGGTAGAGCACGGAAAATCATCGCTTTCTCCAGAGATGCTGTCTATGAATACAGAGCCCTGTGATTTCAGAAGGGACTTTTTAGAGAGGTAGAGGCTCCCTCTATTTTATAGACTGTAGACGCCAAACGATTGGAAGTTCGATTCTCATCTCTTTTGAAAATTTAGTAATAGGAAGGCTCTAAGATTTCAAACATGCTCTCTTCACAAAAACCTCTGTAGGCTTTATCGTCAATCTAAAAAGCAAGTGAATAACAAGACGCAATGGGTAAAAGCCAGATAAATTTAGACTGGTGCATATTTTAAAAATGGGGAATAATTTCTTATTATTCACTTAAAAACTGGGCAGATTTTCCCTAACCGAAAGAATCTAAATGAAAAATTAAAACCTTGCCTAAATTTTGTGCCCTTGTTCCATCAGAGTTATCATACTCAAGGCAGTACAATTAATTAGTGGAGATCATATGGCCTGTGCTATACAGGAGGTCACAGCAGATCATACCCTCATTGCCTTAAATGATGAGAATTTATAAATCCCTAAACATCCACATCTTTCCACTCTAACTTACCTAGCTAGCTCATTAGCGCTTTGGACCTCCTATCATCCATCAACTCAGGCCAACTCCATTCCACGCTGTGCAAATTCTGAAGGGCTGTGGACGACGACTGAACTTACTCCCAAGCCAGGAGGGTTCCCGAGCTCCCGGGAGCAGTGGGTCCTGCCAGCTTTTACACTGAGTTTGGTGTTGATGTTGTTGTGCGTGTTGAGTTTCATTCTTGTTCATAAGGTACATTTTTATGATGCTGCAGGAACAGCACTTCTTTAAGACCCATTTCAGCTTTGCTATTTAGCTCAACTACCTTTTTTGAGTAATCAATAAAAATATCTGCTACAAGAGGACACTGTGATTTCCAAATACAGGAAAAGAAAGCGAACGATGCAAAGCCATTGGTATGGATATGAAGGACTGTTGGGAAGGGGAAAATAAAAAAGCCTATAAGAAGAATCAGAACAACCAATTTAATCTTGGAGGAAAATTCAGCAGAGCTATCCTGCATGGCAGCTATCATAAAAAGATGCAGGAGAGATCTACAGGAAATTCAATACAACATCTAAAATGTACACCAATGGGGTCCTTCAGAGAAAGTGAGAGGGAGGGAGACAGCAGTTTCTCATAAAGCATTACAGAAGGCAGCCTTACATCTTCCCTCAGAGCTCCTAAAAATAATTATTAACATGCAAGGAAGAGATGTTAGCTGTTACTCTCTGAATTGAGGAACACCTTGATACATGCATCAGATTTATCAAGGACTCTCCTCCCCTCCATAGCCAACAGAAGAGAGCTCAAGAGCACGTTTTCTTCCCACCCCACACACTTACAGCACCTTCAATCATTTCTTGTCAATACGCACAAACCTTGTTTAATTTAGGTTCTCAGCATTACTGCTGAACGAGGGGGGTTTATTGCTATTTCACCAGTGAGAAATGAAGGCAGGCGAGGACTGCGCCTCACTGGAGGTCGTGCTCAGGAAACACCCATCTCCGAGCTCCTGCCCTGCCACGATGCCTCAGCCACAAAAACTGCCTTCCTTAAACTTGGGGTTTTTTTCACAAAAAGGAGTGCTGGAAAACAGCAGACATAATACATGGCACAGTAACAGTAGCACCAGGCAGAATTTTACAATGGCACAGCTATAAAGGAACAGAAGACAACTCCCATCTTTTGTCTATGGCAACCGGATCCATGCTCCAGCAACGCAAAACTAACACTACCCAACGGGAATATATGTCTGTCCCTACACAACGAGTACTTAATTCAGAGTTGGAAGGACTAGAAGTGTACAGAACTCTACGCATTCACCAACACCAAAGACAATGACCCACTTAAACTAAAACAAATGACCATGAAGTGAAGGGAAACCGCCTCACTCTTAAAAAAGAGGACTTGGTCGCTTCCCCTCCCACGGGGGTTGGCTTCGGTAACTCTCTCATGTCTGCCTTTTGCTGCGCTGACATACAAGAGATGCCTCTCCTCCTTCTCAAAACTGGCTGCATGGGGACATACAAGGGTATTTCTGAGCTGTAGAGTCTTTTATTATTTGCACTTCTGCTTTTAATGGGAAGAAATAACTGGTTATTGTGATGCTTCTGGGCAAATACCTCATACTTGGAAAAATGAGCAAATGTAGCCAAATGACAGAGTGTAAACAACGCTCCCTAAGCTACCAGGGACATCACACTCAAACGCCCCGTGTGCGGGCGTCTTCCTTCCTGAAGCCTCGTCTCCCCCTAAGACCTCAAAGGGTTAAGCCTGCAAATTGCCTCGCTGTGCTTCTGGGACAGCATGAAGGATGGCTGCCATTGCCACGGTCAGATATGACAGCGCCAATTTGATGTGCTGCCATCAAGGGCCTTCTAAGAGCCGAGCGCCCTGATGGTTTTGTGATGCGAACAGTCGCATCGCAAAATGGTTTTCCTCTCCCGCTGCCTCTGCTTCCATCTGCTGCTGGGCCGAGGCACAGCCGGCTGCCTGCCTGTCACAGCATGTATTAAAATTAGCTGGGGAGGAGGCACTCAGTTGTGCTAATTACATTTTAATCATTGGAAATGTGTTGGCAAATCAAGCCTTGATTGCCATCTCGGAGTCTGTCTCCTCCAGCAGAGTGAAGGGGCTGTCTGCATTAGCCGGGGCCTGCTGGGCCCAGTTCTTTCACAGAAGATAGAATATGGTGCCTGCTGGCCCACCACTGAGACTGCTTTGGCACATTATTAAAAAGCCACAAGGCTTGTTTCAAATCATCACTGTGTGAGCTCTGCTCATTCTCACATCCCTGGGTATTCCAGCCACTTGGTACTTTTAACTATATCTTCAGTTTACCTTGTGGGCTAAAAAACAATTTTGCATGCGTGGGCGGAGGAAGCCGGAGCTTTTTTGCAGCTCGTAGGGTTGGGAACGGAGCCGATTGTCAAAACGCCCTCCTTGTCAGCTGTAACGCTACACTGAATAGCATCCCAAAATAACCGGAGCTTGCACAGCCCCCACTTTATCACGGGAAGGTTCAGTACAAGTCCTGGTTTGGTCAGAGCAATGGGAGGTGGAGAAGTCTCTTCTTTCTCAGTGAGCAGGTCAAAGGAAACCGAGTCATTGACTGCTCTCAGGCCAGCCACGCTTGTAAATCACGCTTGGAGAGGAACACAGAAAGCGGTGAGGGTCCCCTTTGTTCCTCTGACTGAACACCCACATGCAGATCCTAAAAGTCAGCACATTGGATGAGTGTCAAAAGGATGAAATTTCACGCTCTTTCCCCAGCCACATTTGAAAAAACTTTTTTTTTTTTTTTTTTTTTTTAAATCAATACAGGAATGCTTCCAGGGCAAGCAACTCGAACCAAAAGCAAAAAGAGCCAGGATCTTTCAAATGTCAGACCACGCAGGCTAAACAAAGCCAGCAGCATCTACCACCTGGAAACCGCCTCCCAAAATAAACAAACAAAACCACCACTACAGATATTCAGAAATCTGAAAAAATTCTCCCTTAAATCTCTCTTTTATAGCATGTAAATTCTATCCCTAGACTGAATCTTGACAGTATATAAAACTATTCCCATTGCTTTACAGGCAGAACCAGACACCTAAGGTTGGATTTCCAAGAGCGGCAGGGACAGGCTCGCAAGGGCTCCTCACTTTGTAAAGCCAAATTTCGGAACAGCGTGAATTCATAGTACGACACCTAAGCAAGTGGCAGATTCCCAAAGCGCTCAGCAGTCAGTGATGTCTATTGTCACCCTTGAGTTAAAAGTTCTAAAACATCTCATGAGACTAAATGCTTTGGCAGCCTGAAAAGTTCGATGACACAAACGGGAGGTAAGTACTGAAGCTGTTAGCTTCAACCTCGCTCCTTCGCTTGCCGGCGAAGGCGAGGGCGAAACGCAGCCACCAAGCGAAGTGTGCCAAGATTTTCTGGTTTGGTATTTCACCGTTCCCGCACACGTGGCAGCAGGGACCGCACAGCAGGCGCGAGAGTGAAGAATCAAGCACACGTAATCCACGTATCAGCTTCCGACCCCTCCTGCAATCCCTGTAATACTCTCCTTATTAGTATGTGCAAGTGGATTTTTAGTTGTTCATTTATTACACCTCACACGCGGCCATACAAAGGCATGATAAAGTTATAAAGGCTTGAGTACCCAACGCGTTTGTTCAGAATGAAAGCTATTTTTACAGCCCCTGAGAGAAGGCAGACTTTGGCGGTTTCCTTCTTTCTTATACAATTACATTGCCATTGAATGTAATGTTTTCATGACTATCGTATAATGGAACTTAAAACTGATCATTTTATAGCACTAGCAATAATGATAAGGGTTTGCAAATACCATAGAGAGAAGCTATGGTGTCCTGTCATATAGCTGTATTGCACAGATTCAATCTGAAACAAAAAAGCAAAGTTCTACGTGTGTTCTAGGATAAAACATAATATCCGAGTTATGAGGCTGGGAAAAAATCAGACATTAAAATCTGGCTGATATGCATTAAGACAAACAGGGTCAATTAGTTTATTTAAATAGTCTTACTAGAATGTTTTTGTTCTTGTTTAACTTGAGGGGTTTAAATTTAAACGAGCTAATCATTTTTGGCATTTTTAATATGAACATTATACGAAAAATATGATTATTGTACATAAATGAGACATAGTTTTCATTCAGCACATTTAGTTTTACTTTTGCGTTTTAAATAAGGGATAAGTGTATTTGTATTTGCGTGATGGCTGCAGTGGTCACAACCACCAATAACTGCACTTTTAAAGTAAGTTCTTTCTCCAAGCAACATGTTAGCACGTGTACCCACCGGGATCACGTTAATGGGCTGTGATTTCAGCTGTTGCGACTAAGGTTTTGTGCATGTTCAGAGTTAATTAGCATCACTGATATATTATTTTGCACTCTTTTTATATACGCAGCTCAGAAGTACTAGCGTCCTATTTTGTTCATAAAACCAAACCTTCCCCCCAAACACCATCAACAAAAAAGACGGTATTTGATGCCAGTGGGTCACAATGAACACGGGGGGACTCATGCTGACGGGGAGCCCTCACCCGCTGGAAATAAGCCAGATCATTCCGGTCTTCCGGTACAATACAGGACAGTCTTTATTAGACAAAACACATGTGTGCGCGGCACGATGCCCCTTCTCCCTTACGGCACATACGATGCGCACGCTGTACGGCCACGCAGACCAAGCGCAAACACGGGCAACAGCACCAGCAACTCCAGCTTCAGACTTTGGGCGACACGAGGCAAAGCAAGGTGAAACCCAGCCCTTTTTCCAGCCAGTTGCCATGAAAACACAGAAAAAGCCATAGGTCAATCCTGGCTTTCCCTGACAGATCTTTAAGGTCTTTCAAACGGGGCTTAGGCCTCTCCCTAATAGTGGCACTGGTCTTCATTATTTATAGTACAAAGACCAGGGGGGAAAACCCTGTAATTTAGACAATGACAGGACATCTGATTAAAATCACCAGAATAGGAAACAGTTGTAGGTTACAGTCACAAAATTTAAGGCATATTTTGATTATATTTAAGATCTGAAAGAATTCAATACATATTCCTCTTTGTCCCTTAAAGCCATCCATCCTGTCTCCCTTTGGGGAAAAAAATACCCTTTTTTCATTGCTGACTATTTGGTGTTTACCAAGGAGAACAACAGTGATTGTGCAATGGCCACTGCTCTACAACGTTCTGGGGGGAAAACAGGGGTGGGCCAGGGTGTGCAAGACTAACTTTTTTCAGGAACAGACACATAAGAACCTTGCCAAACTGTATTTCTCCATTTGCTAAATGAAATTAATATATATGTTCCTTTTGTAAGCTCTCTCCATTGGAAACACCTAAATAAAGGAACAAATGATACTTTTAATCCTTGATAAGGATTGCAATATTCCAACTGCAGCAGAACTCCCAACAAAACGTTCTGGCCTTATCCTGAACCCCTCGTTCTGTATTTGTTCAGTGCCTGCTCAGGCAGAACACACGTGGCCCTTCATTATGATTTCTAACCCACAGAAATAAATCGTGAAGAAACGCGAGTGAGTGCCCTATAGCGTTTAGGACCCTATTCAGCTGGAAAATTAGGCAGCCTCCCGAGGCACATGAGCCCTGAAAGGCCACAGAAGCTAGGAGATCTGTTCAGAAAAAAAGGTCAGCCAAGCGCACGACTAGGAGGAGATAATAAAGGAAACGTTTACCAGCTCCACAGCAGAAGCAGCAAAGAGCTCATCTTTGCCCCCAGGTATTTGTCTGCCTCCCTTTGCCTGCCCTACAGTGTTGCCTTGGAAGGAGCAAGTGTTCCTAAAATATTTGGGGACTGAGAAGGGAGTCGCCGTCAAAGCTCAGGCATACAGCAGCCCTTAAGCTTTCAGCATCACCTCGTTTCAGAGATGAGAGGAGATGACCTCTGTCCCTTGACTGGAGAGAGCCTAAGGAGATCACTATGCACAGATAAAAGGTAGTCTTGAATATGCTTCTCCCTGAGACACCCAAACTAGGTGCCTAAATCCTTCCCTAGTATTTAGTAGAAGCAAATGGAAAATGAGACAAAATACTAATAAGGAAAGCAGAGACAACACAGAGAAAGCACCTTACTTTCCACATGAGAAGCAGACCACCCTTTTTCTGAGGCCATCGAAAACTAACTCTTGTGATAGCCTTTGCTCTCTCTCTCCTGTCCTTCAGGTCACACTTAACACGAGTTGTGTTGGTAAACATAATCTATTTATTTCTATTATTGACCCTTCATGCAGTCCTTTCGGTGGACATATTTGTTCTGGCCGTTTCCATTTGGAACCACAAAGATATCTTGCTAAAGGTAAATTAAGGAATTTCCGCGGGCATCATTGAAAAGTGGAAATGAAATCCCAAAGTTGCACCCTCCACTGTGATTGCTACACAACCTCCACTGCTGCACAAACCCCACACTGGAAATACAGAAGCATCACGCGTAAAGGGTGCTTTCAGTGAAGAGTACACCAAAAAATAAGCTGCTTCCCATCAGCAAGTACATTCTTTATCTTTAGCATAACATTTATAAAGCTTGTTCAGGAAAAAAATGTGTTAAATCTTTCATCAGGCTACAGACACTTTATTTGGAGTCTTCACAGAAACCCAAAGTAGTGCCATAAGGTGCCTGGAATATTAGCCAAGATAAAACCTTCAGGGCCATGCACGCTACTGTTTTCAAATCTGTTCTTTCATCTGATGTGCCAGTCGAAATTACTTCTGCAACATGGTCAGAACCAACCTGGATGGATTTATAATGCCTCAAATTGCTATGGGCATATTTTTGTGAATCGCCTAGAGACAAACAGATAATTCTCTTTAGATTGTGCGAATTGCTAATTCTTATGCATGTCATGTGTTTTCCAAGTGGCATGTTTAGACAAGAAAATTGCAGAATATTCCTGATGTCACCAGAGCTCTATGCTTAGAAAGCCACAGCAGTACAGGACAGTGTCCTTCTATGTATCATAGTGTATATATATTACAAATCATTTTAACTCAGACAATAACTGTTACCTTTTCTCACTATATGACTACCTGTATCAGAAGGGAGTCAAACGATAAAGAGCAGATTACCGATCATACCAACGCAATGTAACTGCTAGTGCTAGCAACGGAAGCAGAACCAAGCTTTTTATTTGCTCTGGTTAGGCAATTTGAATAAACAGTGTAAGTGTCATCTTTTGAGTCAACACGTCAAGTCGAGTTTCATGATACCTAATCTCTGTCTGTTGGCATTATTACGCTGCGCACAAAAACTCTCACAAAGGTTTCCTTGCGGCGTGCTTTCCTGGTAAACAAAGCTTGTGTGATCAGCCCATGAAGTTCCCCTCTCTGTTCATCCTTCTCAACATTTTTGAACTTATTGGCCAATTTCACCCACATTTGACAAGAGATTTCAAAGATAATTAAGCTCTTGTGAGTTTTCTGAAAAAGGCGGCCAGTTGGTATACAGACCCGCTAAGCCTGAAAGAAAGGCTGCAGTGTGTGATCACACCTCGCTCCGTACCAGAAAACGCACACAGAAGCAAAATGTTATAAGAACTCCAAGGAAAAAGCATCAATCAGAGATTTCAATTAACTCTCTATGGGAAACCAGGCTTTGATAAGCTTTTTGCTCATGGAGCTACTTGTATTTATTTTACGACAGATGACTCAGATTCTGAGGTACCAGCTTTTAACTAATATATAAATTATCCTCATCCTTAAAACCAACAGGGACATCTCTGTATAGCGTATATTATAATCCATAATTATAGCTTCAGGGCATCATTTTAGATGAAAATGTAACATATACAATAAAAGAAAATTCCATTTGCATTACGACCTGATTTTGCTTCTAAAGTGACTCTGTACACGTGGAGAACTCGGTAAACTGTCTGTCCAACCAGCACAGAAATGATGGTCCCACGCTTATGGCTTAAGGCCATAAGATTATTAAAACCACGGGTTTAATTCCTGGCTGCCACACACTCTTTTTTAGCAACTTTGTGTAAGTCCCCCCCTTCCCTCCCTTTCTGCATCTGTATCCTTCAGCTGTAAAACAAGACTCTCTTCCCCCCTTCCCTCAACTTCGTCTTTCCTTTTTATTTGTGTTATACTGTCTTCTATATAAATCGTGTGACGCCTGCTTTCCTCTGAACGCCTATTAAAACTCTGTTTTCTAATTCGAACAAATCCAAACACAAACACATTGAATCCATTTTTCTGAAGTATTTTAAGTGGATTTTTGTTTTGTTTCTTTTAGTTCTTGATCACTGGCCATGAAAAAATTCCAGTGGCTCTGGAAAGCTGGGTTTGTCCACGAGAAGAATGCCAGCCTAAAAAATCAGCAGCTTTGGGGTACTTGAGGAGGTGCTACGAATAGAACAGTTGCTTTGCTTTATTGGGAGGGATACATGATTAATGTATTTGTTTTAGCATGTGCTATGCATGCAACTTGGTTGTGTTTTACAAGGAGCGGTAACAAACAGTCAGTCGCTGACTAGTCACTTTAAATCCCCTTTAGATTTCACCACTGCCTTAAATGGTGTTTCACACGGCAAACAGAAAAGAATTTTCTTTTCAAAGGGAAGAGAAAACAGTGTTGCTAAAACGGTGTTGCTCTCTATCCGTGCGGGACGCAAAAATAATCTGTGACTGTGACTTCAATGAATTTAGTTAACTACAGCTAAATTGCATCACAGAGCCTCTCTTTAACAGATCTGCAATAGTTAATGAACATGGTGGGGAGACCAGATATTTCTTCAAAACAACTCATCAAGTAAGCTGCCTCCACGTAACAGATGCAAAGGCAGGGCCCAAAGTAGAAGCTGGCAGAAACAGATGGTGCCTAAGGGCAGCTTTCTGTTCCAGTGCTCTCGGGGGCTAGGTTAGGCGGGATGGGAGGTGTAGGGAGGTGGGGGTTGTGTTTTTCGGCAGCAGGTAAAATCCATTTGTCACACCAGCTCCAACTGGGCTTTCGGCACAAAAGTTTAATATCTGAAACCAATGAGGCATTCTGCTCTCCGACTGCAGCGAGGCAGGGAAACCTCTCGGAGCCGTGTGGAGCCCCAGCCTGCTTCAGCAGGGAAAGATGTCAAACCCCTCATTCCAAGCAGCTCGCTTTTTCTCTTTCTTTTTCAAACAAATAAAAAATGGGTATGCAAAGGGAAGTGTTTTATCTTATTATACCTTCAGGGAAAGAACACAAAATGACGAAAGTAAGTGTGTTTTCTTTCTCTGTTCTCCACAGAATAACATCAGTAACCTCATAAACACAGCCCCTGCCTTCTCCTTCCCTGAAACACAGACACATACATTGCGGCACCAGCAATAAATTACCATTGCCTCCAACTTCTAACACTGCCAAGGTATGTGCCATAGAGAGCATTTTTATGAGCTGGTCTTTGACTGCCAGTATTTCGCGTTCATAAAGAAGAGATTTTAGTCCATTCTGTCTATTTATTTTGTGTCGAGGAATCAAGGTCAATAAACCATGGAGAAATTCGCTCTACCTTATTCCATTTCAGACTTTTGTCATCCACGCTTTATCGAGTATCTGAATGAATTTTTAATATCATGCCACAAAATGCTTTGGTCTTCTATCATACGCTGGGACTCTATAAATCTGATAACACTTGGGAGTTCTCAAATATACTCAGCACTGAAGAAACAGCTTTAAAGTTTAGTCATTCTGATGAAATGTAAGAGCTTATATCAGTGACAGGTTGACAGAAAAAGCTGTTTTCCTTTCCATTTCACAGACTTCCACGTATGAACGCCATTGAAACATGTCAGGACTTTCTCTGAGTCTATGAAGACAGAGATGGCATCTGCTCCCAGTGGGGAGCCCTTCTAACCAGTAATACTGTAAAATTCCACGATTCTGAAATCTGATTGACAGCCAAAGGAAGGGCAGGGAGGAGGTGTTTACTGTATTTTATAGGAGAGCATCAATTGCTTGTCTTGGCACATGATGTATATTTTTATGGCATACAATGCCACTTTCAGCATACTTTTTTAAAGTAAAATGTATTCGTGTTGGCTGAACAGGTTTATAATTTCATGTTGCTGGAAAAAAATACCCATTTTTTAAAAACCAGGCATTAACCCTACACACTCACCACTACCGTTTTGGGTAAGTGGGCAAAAGACAAGGACCTTGAGCCTTAAGAAAACACATACAGATTTACTTTATCAGCAGCCCAACACAGAAGTACATTAGCTTCTTATGGCACCGTTAGAAAGTTGATCCCACCTTCCAATAACAGCAGAGAGAGGAAATAGATCCATTGACTATGGTCTATTAAATATTATCTCACAATACTGTGGCCAAACTGAGATCTCATTAAGTGACTACATTATATTTTCACATTTGCTCTTCTGACAAAGATGCATCTATGTTACCCCACTGAATTTACTCAGCAACACACACAACTATAGTTTTCAGCAACTCATTTAAGTAGCACACAAATGCTTACCCCCAAACTTCAGTTCAAACTCCCAAGCAGTTAATTCCACTGAGGTATGTCTGCATGCACGGACTCGTGTTTGCCCATCTAAGGAACATAATTGTTCCTTATTTCAGCACACACTGCAACACAGCAGTTTTCAACCTGTGATTTGTTGAATCCTGAAATCCCACAAATGTCCTCCAAGAGAGATCTACATCATAAGGAAGAACAGCAAACCACTAGTGGGTAGCTTTAAATTTGCAAGATAACTCTACACCTTCAACAGAAAATTTTTAGGGATGTGCAATTCAAAAAACCTTGCAAACTGCTACAGGGCCTGCAAACGTACTAAAGCCCCGACTCCTTAGTGTTCACATAGAATCATAGAATGGTTTGGGTTGGAAGGGACCTTAATGACCATCTCGTTCCACCCCCTGCCCTGGGCAGGGCCACCTCCCACCAGCCCAGGTTGCTCCAAGCCCCGTCCAACCTGGCCTTGAACACCTCCAGGGATGGGGCAGCCACAGCTTCTCGGGGCAACCTGCCCCAGGGGCTCACCACCCGCACAGTGAGACACGATGACAAAAACTCTTCCTGACAAAAAGGCAAGGGGACAAGCCCTACATTATTGCTGTCCTGTAATTTCACTGACTGGAACAAGACCAAATACAAAATGAAAGGATGGCAGGGACTGTGCACATTTATAGGAGGCGGACATCAAATGTAAATTACTTAACAAATGATCTTGCAATGAAAGACTGCAGCAATCACTGTGTAGATACGGATTTGGAGGACTGATTTACCTGTGTACGCAGAGCTAGGGCTCTTCTCAGTTTTAGTTCAAAGATGACTGTGGAAGCACCCAGAGAAACAGACATTTTCAGAGTCTGATCTCCTGTCTTTTACTCCCTGGTATCACTGTGCATGAAAGAGGGAGGAGAGATTCAAAGGCTCACACTAATTAGTTTGGGTTTTATTTTGTCATGCCAAGGTAGGTGTTGGTGACATGGACTACGGTATAAAAAATTTAGACTAGTCACAGCCACAGGAAAGATTCAACTAACTAAAGGTACTCTGAATCTGAACTACTGAGGTTAGAAAGAACGGGACTTCTAGGGAAACCTTCAATACATTGTTTAGAAACATCGTCAGCTGACTTCTGGAAATGTAACCATTTCATCCATGCACTTAATCATGCCCTAGGAACTCTGAGAGATACGCCTGTGTGAAGGCACTTTAACTACTTTGGTTCTGATTCAGATAATATTATGGATAACTATAACAGATGGCATTCACGATTCTGTTGCTTTAGAAGACAAAGCTTTTCCAGCCAACTGCCACTCTTCTCCCTTCTGCTTTTCTTTACTAAGGATATGTCAAGGTGAAATAAAGTAAGGTTCAGGCCTTTACACACCAGCAAGCGTTAACAGGGCATTTGTGATGCCAAATGGCATAGATGGGAAAAGAGAAACAATTAAATACAGAAAGGATGAAGCAGAAGTAGAGCAAACTAAATATGCAAAAGAAGAGGGACACACCCAGAAACTCAGGTGATTACATGATACAATTAGAAAAGACAAACTTATCCTTTTATAACTATTCTTCCTCCTCTTCCTTGGGAAGGAAAGAGATTGGCTGTACTCTTGTGTTTACAGACACAATCCTGTCTGTATTAGGTGGCTTCAGTGGGGAGGAGACTATTACGAGAGCACGCACCTACTGATCAGTCGAAGAGCTATTGATTCCTGGCGCCGAGGAAATAGCTCGTGTCAATGTATGCCAAGTACACACTCTGCACTGCTGAAAACTTCCAAGAGCACGGGCCTTATTCTTGTAATAATTATGACAATTTTAGATTGACGTAATTGTGAAAATTGTGAAGTTGTTCTGTATTCACCACGCTACTTGTATGACTGCAGTAAGACCATGTTTATTTTAGCAGTTAAAGAAGGTAATGTTCGCAAACGTTCAGCTTCAAAGGACTTCCAAGTTAATTGTGGAATACAGCCTCCCAGGAAGCAAAAAAAAAATCTAATCTACACCTTCAATCTTATAAAACTGAGTGAGAAGCTTCAGGAGGACAAAGTGCAGCATTTTAGGGGTGGAATTTCAAAGGAGAACTCTATGAGGTTATTTTCCTATTAGTCTGATTAGTGTTCAGAAATAGTTTATTCTAGGGTTGGTATACATTTTGAGAGAGATTCAGAGGAAAAGCAATTTTTAAAACTCTTTCATGTTTTCACCACTTCAAGACCCAGTACTCTCCATCATTATTGCTCTTCATTAACACAACCTGAAGTGTATGTTTTTAGAGTTAGAGTTTTTGCAAACTATTTGGATTATTTTACACTTAATTGACTGGTAGTATTAGAGAATTCCGTTTTATTCTAGGCCAAATAAAGAGTGTAGTATATAACATATTGTATGGCACTGAACGCTATAGCCAGAACAGGGAAATAGTCTGAGTAGTTATTATCAGTTTGCTTTATAAGTATGTTATTTACAATACGCAACAGATGTTCTCCGAATGTTAATGGGAAAATACAGGCCTTTTATTTATTTCTCTTCTGACAGACTAAAAAGTGCAACTAATATAATAATAATCTTGGAAAATCCAAAGATTACTTCACAATTTGGAAAATGCTGTGTTGAGTCATTAGTCTTATTATCTGATATTTTCATAACTCACTAGATAAACACTGTAAACTATGATTTCCTGGTAATGATCCTTTATATGTGCAAAAACAGGCCTCCAAGAAATCTCAATTAAGCCTAAGAAACAGTGTTTTTAAATTAACCCCAGCCCCCAAAATAATGCAATAATGCGTGTGCGTGTGTGCGTGCGCACATGTGCAGGCGCTCCCCTCCCCACAAATGGATGGGATTAGAATTGCCAAACTGTAAGTCCCATTTCCTACGCTGCTAACTGCTAACAGAATGTTTTCTTTAGCCCAGCGCTTCTCAGTCTGCGGTCTGTGAACCCAAGGGATTCACGTACTCCTCGTATGAGGGTCCATGAAAATGGACTTGGTTTGTTTTACTCTACTGGGGTCCCTAATTCCATTGATAAAAGCTTAAGGGAGTCCATCTGCTGAAAAAATGTGAAAATTCCTTCTATCCCACCAAGCCCCCGCTCTTCGGGAGCAAGGGCTCGAAGTTCATTCCTGATGTTTGCCATGGAGTTATAAATTGCCCTCTTGTGCAGTACAAATGATTACTCAGGCAGATAAAATTGAACAGTGGTTTTACATTTCAGAACTGTTATGGGATCTTACTTTGAGAAAAATCAGGGACAGAATCATACCTGTAGCACGCACATTCAGGGTGGGGACGTCCACTCTTTGTTTGGATGTAAAAGCCACGGACACCACTAGCTTTTCCCTTTCAATACTACTTTATCTGATTTTCCTGTATGGATGCACAGCACTGACAACTGGTAGGTGTCACACAGAAGCACGAGAGCACAAAAAGCTTGATTATCCACGGCCTTGTGCCTTGTACAGTCACTCAGGCAGCCTACCAAGTGTCTGTGAAATACTATTAACCTGAAATGGTAATTTTTTCACCAGTCCTTCAGGGATAAAGTGGAAGCTGGTGCCTTTGTTATCTTCTATCTGTGTGGCACAAATCACGCTACTGAGATGTGTAATTTTACTTAAGTTTTTGCCTGGCTTTCTATGAAAACAAGTTTTATGCAAACAGGCTGTCACTCCACCCAGCCCTAATAATTTTCAAACCCCTTGTTCCCTTTCAATTAAATTTGATAGAGTTCTAAAAAACACCGAGTTATGAGAACTTTTATGCAAATCAGCACCTCTACTATGGGAAAGAGAGATCTAGCTCAGCCCTTTTACGAGCCAGCTGACCAACCAGCTCATAGTAAAACACAGGATACGTCATCTGCTCGGCCAGAGAAGGACTATACAACAGAGCCAGAAGTACGTACTGTGTGCATGGGCAGAGGGAAGGGACGACGGCTGTACGACATACGACACAAATCTAAGGCAGTTAGACTTCATTATTCTCCCTGCTTGCAGTCCAGCTTGTTTTAGCACTGCGATGAAAACGAGGTGCAATATGGTTGTACAGCACTGATTAAGCGATGCTCTTTCGAAACAAAAACCTCACCATCTCTGCCCAAAGAAATCCTGTTTATGACAATATTGCAAAGGAAGAAATCTCGATTCTTTCATAGTTTTCTTCCCGTCTCAGCGCAGCAGTTGGGAAAATAACATTCATCGTTATTGTACATGACAGGTAAAGAAAAAAAAAATGTAACAGCCACATCTGGTATCATTAATACTTTAGCAGACTTCCTATTTTTAAATTAGTATCATTCTGCAAGCAAAATGACAGCTCCTCACAGAGCCTATGAATCTGCAGAAACAAAGAAACAAACAAACCAGCAGTTTACTAGTACAGCTGCAGACAGGTCTGACAAGCGTTTCAAAGCACTCAAACTAGGAGAGCCTGATTCTGTAGAGGCACTGGAACGCCAGGCTGGCATTTTTCTAGGAGGTTTTACAGGTGAAAAGTGAGCTAATAAACTACTAGCCACCGACTGGTGCCAAATGGGACGGGTGCAAATTGCGGGAGCCACCTGCGGCTCCGCTGAATGTACCAGGTGCACCCGTAACATTTCATCAGCACTGCCAACGGGACACAGTCCCCGGGAAATCAGCTGGATTTATGTGTCGGCTTAATCAAGCTTGCTGCTGAGCCCTTCCAGCTCCCGTTTGGAGAAACCTCAGCAGAGCATGGGGCTGCTTCCTACGACACCTTCCACTCGGCGTTCGATGGGGCAGGGGGGAACCTGCCTCCTCCTTCACAGCGTAAACTCGGTCTGACTCGCTATTTTTCTTTTCAGGTGGGAATACCTGAAAAATGCAGTAACAGGAGAACAAAACAAGGCGTCTGTAATAGCTGTGCTCGGGCAGGAGCGGAGCCGAGCCAGCTCTGACCCTGGCATAGTGTGTCTTTTGGCTCCAGAAGGCAATTGCTCACAAAATCAATTGCTTCTGCAACACAAACGCACAGATACACAAATGAACTGTGGTACAGACTTCAGGAAATATCAGTCTCCTGAGGTAACCACAAGCTTAAAATTAGGCTTGAGGATGACAAAAAAGTCTGTCTGCCTGTGTCCTGACGTGTTTCACCCATCTCGGGGAGTTACCAAGGCTTCAGCTACTCTGCTTACTTACGTCAATGAAATCAGACAGACTCTTGAAACGACCGCAGGAAGTTCTCCACATGTTAGCTGAGGCATCTGGAGCTTTTCCCATTATTTAATTCTCGCTTGGTTGCCAATTCAAAACACCAAAACAGAAAGCAGAGACGTTTCTCAATCTTTCCTCATGAGGGATTTACCCATGTAAATCCCATCACAGAATAATGCCTCTGGACAAATTTAAAGATAAAATTTTCCATTCTCGTCGAGCACTTGAATTTTCTCAGGTGCTCCATCTTACTGCCAATCTGGTAGTACCTACAGCAGTACAAAATGAACTATCAAATAGTCACTGTTGGTTTGCATTGTGTGTTGTACATAAAAGCCTTGCCCAAACTGACTTCTAGCACTACCTGCTACCTATAATACATTTGCAGATAAAGAAATCAATGTACTGAGGAACTGAATAAGTCTTAGAAAGTCTCTGCTGGGAATTAATCTGTGCAGTACTTTTACATCAGTTACTGTAGGTCTCAGAAGAAAAAAAAAAATCCAAACCTGCAGCGGTCATATTTTAATCTCTGTAATGAAGAAATCCGATCTTTGGATAGAAAACCCACTATTCACTTGTTCCTCAGGACCTTTCCCCGTCTGGATTTCTCTAGCCCTACACTGCCTCTTCTTGCCTTGCCCAGACTAAAATCACTCCCGTGCAGCTGTGCTACCTGGCTGTCTATCCTAGTGAGCCTCCAGGTGCTGCTTTTTCATTTTTCCCCAGTGTCTCTTCTTTTTAAACTAGGTATTAGTTCTCACTTGTGCACCCATTAAATACAGTCAGAATGGAGGACACAGAGCACCTACCAGAACCTGGGCTGTTTCAAGTTTTTAACCTTTACCTTTAGAAAACTCCGTATTTAAGTTTGTTTGCAGGATGCTTTCAAGGTATGGCATGTATTACTTCTCTGTACCTTCCCTCCTCACTCCCGCTTTCACCTGATGGCTTGTGTAAGAGGTTGGATAATAAAGTGCAAGCCACAGTGTTGACTGTGATCAGACTCTCACTAAACCTGCTACTTAGCTGAGTGTTTAAAGCAAATCAAAACAAAAAACCCTACAATGACTGTAATTAGCAGGGGAGGGAAATCTACCCATACCTCAGCTGAAGCAAAGTAGACAGCACCATAAGCACATCGTTGACCAAAGGAAAACTTTATGAACAAAGCAACAAGAAATTATGGCACTCTCCATTTTGATACTAAGACGTAGCGCATCTGGACCACAATACAGCTCACCAGCTAGCGCACAAACCATATTAACTTCTGATAAACAAGTAGATAACTAACTGAAAATCCACAAGCTTGCATTTGCAGAGGACCCTCAAAAAGCTGCTCTTTTCGTGGCTAGGTCTGATTTGCCATGCCTTGTGAAGCCAGCGGGTTAGAAGGGGCTCATCATCAGGGCTCACACTCAACGCAGCTTCCAAGGAGACCCACAGAGAGAAGGCCCAGCCTCTCTGGACAGCAAGGCACTGCCCTGGCTTCCCACAGAGCAGTTATTGGGTCAAAATATTATATTAAGGGTGAGCATTCTGCTTCTAGGTTGCAGTCCTTTTGATCAGGTTACTATGGAGCACGCTGGCATTACGGGCCCTTGTGATGTATGTTTGCTGTCAATGCTGAAATAACACTAAATGCGTCTGAGCGGGCCCCACCTGCCGAGCAATATGTTCTCAATCCCTCAGGCAGAGCTGTGTGCCGCTCGGCGAGGAAAAACTTCCTCCCACCCAGCACATGGCAGGGCAGGCAGATACACACTCACGTGCTCGTGTACGGGGGGTGGGATGTGCTATAGAACAGACCCCCCCCTTTCGCTTGCTGTCACAAGAAACTCCCTCCCTCTGACGCATTTACAAAAAAAAAAAAAAAAGAAGAAAAAAAAAAAAAAGGGGGAAAAAGAAAAAAAATGAAAGAATCACAGCCTGTTAATCGCATACATCATTACCACAATTGGCTGAGAAGGTGGCTTGTTGACGATTGATTCATGAGCTCCCATTGCAAGCCAAGAAGAGAGAGAGAAGATGGCAACATCCTTATTTATTTATTTGTACGTACAGCAGGAGGCTTTCTGAACGTTGGTGGAGCCCACAGTTCAGGCTAATACACGGGAGGTTGCTCTCTGCCTGCCACAGGAGCTCACACGGCGACACCGATTTCTTCCTGAATTGATCGACCTGATCACTCTGTACCACCTGTAGTTTTCTCATCACTGACAAGAATTAGCAGGGCAAGGAACCAGGACACATCCTTTTTTGAGAAGGGGAGGTGGTGTGTTTTTGATGGCGCCTCTGGAAAGACTCGCAGGTTGAATGCAGATGAGTTTCTTGCTCATTCGTGCATTACCGCTGCCTGTGCCTACGGCCTGTGCGGTGATACCTCAGAGAAGCAAAGTAGTTCCCAACTCTCAACACACATAACAAATGGAAAAGGATGAGCTCCATCCCATCTGGTGAGCAAGCTCTCTGCAGGTCACATTAAACAGCATAATTAATAGTTTTAGACTAAATACATGCAACCCTCCTGTTTCACAGAAAATAATGCTTTCAAAAAGCAGTCGAATTTGGGGCTTTTTTACCACTGTGCTGCTACAAAGAAACAGTCTCGTTGTTAAACTAGTTCTTCCTCCACACCTATTTCATTTGGAGCAAGAGCTTCACTGCTTCAGAACTGCATTTTATGTATCATAATACAGCAAAACAATTATTGAGATTCAGCCGCAGAGCAGCAGGCTTTTGCTGTGCCAAATTTCCTATTAAATAGATTCTTCTGAACCTTCACTAATTGCTGGCTACATTAAGTTATATTATAAAATTAATCCAAACTAATAAACAGCTATGGATATTTCTTCACATGAAAAACAGGCGTAAATCTCATGAAAGGATGGCTGAGAAATATGGACAAGAGTCCTTTCACTCCTACAACTATTCTCCCAGATACGATTTCTATAGTGGGGCACTTGTAAATCACGAAAGCAATACTATCAGAAGTCTTAAATGTTTCTGAGTTTTGATATTCAAACATTTAAAATTCGTTTCCAGTTTTATTCTTTTGCTTACATACCTCTACAGAATATCTAAAAATTTTGTGACAGCAGCAGAGCAATGAACGTGTACA
The DNA here is from genome assembly GCF_000708025.1 of Charadrius vociferus. NCBI lineage: Eukaryota > Metazoa > Chordata > Aves > Charadriiformes > Charadriidae > Charadrius > Charadrius vociferus. The sequence continues at coordinate 687,184 of NW_009650207.1, read as the reverse complement.
TAAGGGAGCCACATCAGAGATACGCGCTAACTGCCTGCTTAGTCCAATTTCTTATGATCGATGCAGATGGCATTTTATTACCTTAGTAAGAAGAAGCTTTACACAGCCTGGGTGGGTTTTTGGTTCCCAGTACTTTACAGCCGAAGAGAATATACCCAAGTATGTCCTTCTTAATACAAGTGTGGATATTGTTCTTATTCATGTAAGCAGAGATTTTCAAAGACAACTTGTTACTAGCTGACATCCACTAGCACATGGAAACAAACCTGAGACATCTTAAAACATCAGCCGTAAGAAAGGCAGAGCACATGAGCTAGGGAGGCGATACCTCATGGATAACCACCGTAAAAGCTCTCCTTGAACAACCCGGCTTCCCACTGAGCTGGACAGACTATCCTTTGATTGTAAGGTTTGGGCTTTTTAAATTACATGAACAAAAGCAATTCTGATCATTTCTCCTTTGGAGCCCCTTGTTTAGTATGCCGTGAAATGAAACGAGCTTACTCCCCTTTGGCTCCCGAACAGCCCTCACATGTTAAGAGACTTACGGACACTGCTAATCTGTGACAAAACCAGGAAGTGTAATTAGTGCTGCCAAACCATCTGTCAGGCCCGAGAGACTTGGATGATATTTGGGAAAGCATCTAAACATGTGTGTGCTTGTCCTAAGTCCCAGACCATCCAAACTTGGCCAACAGCTGGCTAAAACAGGATTTGACACCTCTGTTGAAAAGGCCAGAGAAAGAAACTGCTGCTGATACAGAAAGGCACCTAGTATTAGTCACCTCCAAATCCTGTTAGAAACGATCACCCCAGAACTGAGAGTAACTGACAGTAATTAAAACTATCCCGACACTCCCACGGCAAAGACATAATCTCCATTGCAGCAGTCACAAGCAGCACAGAAATACTGTACGAGGACCGCAACTGGGAGACAGGCTCTAAAATCCGTGTTTTGGTTTACCGTTAAACCACCTTCTGATACCGCACATTAACTGCAGCTCTCAAAGAGGCGTTCTTGGGGGAGACAGAAAGACAAAGATGGAATCGAGTGGGAAGGTGTCCGTCTCAAAGGAAAGGCCCAGCCTTGAGAGGCTTTAACATACGCTTCTCCTGAAGTGAATTAGCACGACTGGTGTTCACAGCGCCTCGATAGCGGCTGTTCTGTTTTGCCAGAATAACTCGAGTGGTTCCCTTATCATGCTGCTCTCCAAGAAAACACTTTTGATGCATTTCACAGCAGAACCGTGAACAGAAAAGGGAGAGGGAAAAACGTTAGCCTGAGACTATTTCTGTAAACTATGCTCTGCCATGAGACAAAGCCCACAGATTTGGTGCTTGTATATTAACCCCATAATGTAATGAGTAACATCGGGATGGTTAAAAACTGGGCAAGTCTGGACAAGTCAGAGAGCACAAGGCAGACTAGGGCAGCAGTGCTTCTGACTGACACAAGACTTTGGGGCAAACAGAGTACGCGCTCACCGCTGAGATTTGTTAATTCGTGTGGTCAGTATATGCCCAAGGGCCAAAGCCCCCAGTTAAACAAACTGCATTCATTGTAGAAACTCTGTCTGTAAACACGGTCACAAGGATCTTGGTTAACTTCATATTTGCCAAAATTTGCTGCTGTTTCAAAGTAAACATTTTTCACAGAAGAATCATAACACAGTGGAGAGTAATGTTGAGAAGCTCCAGACAAAGAACAGAGTTTTGCTTTTCCTTTAACAGTTTTACTGGTCTGGAAGACTGTCAGTAGTGACAGTCAGCTAATCCTGACTGTTTACTGGGACGGACATGGGACACTCTCACCATCAATTACACTATTTCAGTTCCAGAAGGCATCATCTCCAGGTTGCTCAGGAAGCAGTCAGTTTTTTACCCACTCAAATTTTATCCGGGGTACTTATCTGATTTGATTCAAATCCCTTTGTCATTAGAGACAGTTATCGGATGCTCCACTCTGATCAGGCAGAGCATGGACCGAGGTCTGCACCCCACTGCACACACCACCAATTCTTCCAACACAAAAGACACGCTCAAACACACATACAGCCATTTTTGGTCTAAAACCAGTTATTTTGATGAAATATCATCTTTTTCATAAAAGATCTTGTCTTGAGGAAAAGTACAAAGAGGAACACATGCAAACTCTGAAACCTTGTAGATTGTCTAGGAGCACAACTGCCACCCGCCAGGCCAAGCTGTAAGTCAGGAGATGATGAAATGGTGCCACGAATACTTGCATCTCTTGCTGTCAAACAAGCAGCAAGTCTAGATACAAAAAAGGAGCCAGACCAGCTATGACAGTGTTTTTTTTTGTTAAATACTCAGACCCATCTTTGTATTTCAGAACAGAAATTACCGGTAGCGTCGTCATACTAGGTATGGCTAAAGACATAGTCAAGCTTTATAAATTTCACAGTTCAAGTATCTTTAATGCACAGTGCATTCAACGTTTCAACTCCTCATCTGCTTTTACAGCTCCCTCAAAAGTTCTATGTTTAGACAACCTTAAAAAAGCATCAGAGGATCTGATTATTTACAATCACAATCTAGCTACAGTTAAGAAAAATTACAAAGCTTTTTAACTTTCCGGGATGGAAGAGTGTGTGCTGTGACCTCTCCAAACACTGACAGACACTGAAAGGCCTCTCAGTTGGTTTAACCGGATTTCTTGAAGTCACTACTTGTAGAGGGAACATGTGCAAGGATAGTGAGCGTCCCCGTGGTACTGTCATATATGCCAAAGCTCTACAGATTATTAATACATGGGCTTGCCCCCTTCATTCTACAAGAGCTCTTATAATGCCTCAAATTAATTGGAGGAGAGTTCAGCAGCTCCAAAGAGATGATTAAGATCAATTATTAATTCTCTTCCTATTCTTTTTATCTGTATTAAACTTCAGGATTAGAACCCCACTAACGAAACAATAACTATAATACAAATAAATAGTACAAAACTAGCTCTTCAATGAAATAATAATTAGAAGAAATAATTTTTGCATGTTGTAAAATTTCTCAGTCAGACCATCCTGTCGCATGAAAGAAATGTAATTGCACTTTCCCTTTGAAGTAAGGAGATGTTATTTTCTGATTTTTCTTTTAGGGAAAATAAGACAAGTGGAGTTTAAGGGGCGTGCCCTCAAGAAGTGTAGGGGTACACACAAAATGCAGGCAACAAACAACAAAAAAAAATATTTCTTTTTTGTGTGTGTGTATTTGAAAAAAGACTATGAGTTTGTAGATATATGTGGTGGCTGAGGAGGGTGTTTGTTTAAAATCTGTATTTGCTGGAGTTCTCTGGAGGATGAGAGAGTGGGAATGAGAGATCTTCACATCTTAACCAAAGAACCAGAACGTGAAAGACATTAAGCAGGAGTGGTGCTGAGCTGGTACTAACAAACAGAAACAAAGAACAGAAAGGTTAAAAATGTTCTAACTAAAATCCTCTTCCCCTTTCAACTGCTTGAGCTTTAGACTTTTAATCCTAAGGGCTCTCCAGTTTTCTACTATGTCTCCTAGGAAAACCAGAGAAGTGTGGATCTGATAT
>NW_009650207.1:633631-678631 GCF_000708025.1 Charadrius vociferus | reverse complement strand
CATCTTCACACCTTATTTAGATATCCAGTCCCGGTGAACCGACATTTATCCAAAGTCTATCCACAGAATAACTGTCACAGTTCTGTCCTTGGATTCTTCCTTGATAAATACCTTAAGAGCAAGTTTCCTACTTACGCCCGCTCATTACAGTAGAAAGCATTATCTTATAATTGATCTTATCTATATGTTAAACACTCTTAGCATCTTGTCAACCCTCCAATATGGTCAATTACTAGATAATAGTGCCCGCTTCCACATGTCTTATTACTTAAATGGTAAGATCAATAATTAAGAGTACATAGCACCATTAAGCACCTGCTGATGAAAGTCTGCTGATGCACAGAATGAATAAAGGTAATTACCCCACCTATTGCTTTTGCTGATTCTGAGGATACCAGACTTTGAAACACCTACATTCCTAGCGCTTCAGGAAATTTTTTGATCCTCAATTCTACCTTCAACAGGATTTCTTGATGAATAGAAAAGAAAAAAAAAAAAATTAAAAATGTCTCTTTGTTGTGTGTATTATAAAAGTGAAACAAAGTTCTGCCTGCTCTATTTGCATGTTAATGATCCCATGATTGACTACAAGTTCCTTTGCTCATTTTTTTGATGACTGGATACAATCTATTAGCTTCCTTTTCTCTTGTCCTGCTTTCTTTCCATTTTGGTGGGTCATAGTCCATATGTATTATATACACGCCTCAAGATTTCAGCTTTTACTCTTTTATTCATATTACAGAATTACCTGTCCTATTTTCTCTTTGCCTTTGGGACTGGGTCACAATATGTGATATAAAAATACATTAGCTTTAATGGCTGAATTATAATATTGATTTGATATCTAAACTGGGTATCAACTCACTACCTTACTAATAAAAATAGACATAAAATACAGAATGTTAATGCTTCTTTGAGATAACTAATGTGCTTCAGTGCAAGCTAATTTTTACAGAATTTTAGTGTGCTGTCCAAGTTAGGTAGAAAGGATAAAAATTCACACATAAAATGTATTTACTTGCACTACAAAAAACCATCTCATGGTATTCATTTTGTCTCTCGATTTCATGTCAAGAGAACTTGATCACTTCAATAAAAGGACTATTTGCAGAGTGAACAACTAGCAAATCATCCACTCAACCTGTGTCTAGAGATGTTCAATGCTAAAAGGAAATCACACATGGTGTTTTCTAGGAAAAAAACCTAGAAAACCTGACTTCTCTCTTCCTTATTGAGTTATGGACTTTGGCATGTTGAAATTCTAGTTTACTTTGTTTCTTTTCATACTGATGACCAGTGCAACTGTTTGATTCAGTAGTTTACAATTGTACAACAAAGTTTCCATAATCTCCATAGCCTCCATGTACTAAAGACCAGAAAAGTTTTAGGTGTATTTATTATTTTTTGCTTGTAAACTCAATTTCACTGTTCAAAGTCTGCACAGGAGGGAAAATACTCTTCTCTGAGCTGAAAGGGAAATAAAACCTATGTCCTCTCACATTCCTCAGATGGCTAACTAACCCAGAGACATATAATAGCAAAGTTTCTAACTCTTTTCAAATACTTAAAGATGCTGCTTTCTTATCTTCTGAGTACTCACAGAAAATATGCCTTACATGAGTAAATGCCGCTTTTTTAAAATTGAGAACCTGCCACTTCCTGAAAAACTTTGTTCAACAGCAATCTACCATATGCATTAACGTATGGAATGGGAATTACCTCAAAAATCCTCACGTCAATTATCCTATTTTCCCCTCGAAATCACAGCAGAATGCCCCTTTGTGTATTCTCCCCTTCGAAAGGAACCGGGCATAATTCTGATCCACTCATTGACCTCAATGAAATAAAATGCTTTCCTCATGTCAACGAGGAAAAATAAGTATGGGGGAGTTTACTGGAATTTTCATACTCAGGCTATATATAAAAGTCTGGCAAGAAATCAAACTTAGTCCATACCAGTTGTCTAATGCCAAATTATTTCCTTAATCCTTTGATCTTCTCCATTTTGCTGTATTACTCTTATTTTTCTCATTCTGGTATTCTTACTAGCTTATCTTTGGACCAGAAAATTACAACAAATGGCCATTCACAAGAGCACTTAGCATTACTGTGTCACAGAATAACTAGAAATGTCCTAAGAATAATAATTCTTGCTATAGCGTAGTGATTCCAGTCAGACATTGATGCTGAAAGTTTGATTCCTAGATTTATATACTCAGTCGGGTGAGTTTAAATGACACGATCAGCTTTCAGAAATCCCATACAATTGCATGACTTGAACTTTTTTATTTAGGAGGAGTTCTATAGGTGTATTACATCCATTTCCCATCTGAGTCAAAGTACACACATGGATGAACCCCTATTTTGTCCCATTCCCTACTCCATCCAAAGCTACCTGGACTTTTTTATTCTTAATCCTACAAGAGAAGTATACTCCACTCCCCACGCACTTTCAAGCTGGCTGGTTTTGACGCAACTGCTTCACCAGTTTTTAATTCATACAAACATAAACATCAAATGTTGTATTACAAGAAATGAGTCACGTCTGTATTAATAACAAAGCAAATGCTTTATGGAGCAGATTCAGAGCTTGCACAACACATAGATCATTTTCTTTTTTTAATATCCAAAGAAATTTCTGTGGTTCTGGACTTTTCAGGAAAAGATCAGCAGAGCCTCCACAATAATCACTTGAGACTACAGAACAGTCTTCTGTGTTGCCAAAAAGCTGTTAAAATCTAAAATCTCTACATCAGTAATATCTCCTTTAAGGAAGGGGGGGGGAGGGGTGGAGAAAGGAAGGAGAAAATAAAAAGTTATCTCAAACTAAAGCTGATGTTTTTGAAGTTCTCTGCTTTTAGCAAGTTCTGTTCTATTTAATAGCCTCCAGAGTCAAGAAGGTCTCAGGTAGACCTGAGTTACCCAACCACATGAGCAATTAGTTCCTCCAGACAGTATGTCTGTTGTAATGTAGTTCACTTAACTTCACATGGTGAATCAGTTCACTTTGATGGTGGTTTTTTTCCCCCTTCCCTCCTATTATTTCTCTTCCTTGCCTCTCGGCAGCTTGCCTGTCTTGACATCCGACCTCCACTTGCTCCATGGATTGACTGTTTCAGGCACTGATAGGGAATTAAAATCTCTGCCCGTTCCCCTGAGAATCTGAATCCCCTCCCAAGTTCGTGGCAAAATCCAGGTCTTCCAAATGCAAAACGTGCGCTGCTTCCCTTGCCTTGGTTTAATGTAGGCTTGATTAAGAATGTGGTTCTGCTTCCAACACGTACGTGAAGAGAGGCATCAGCTTCTGACAGATGCTGCACAGGCCTACAGTCTCAGCTGGTGATTTCAAACTCATCTCAAAACTTATAAAACCCAGCAAAAACCTGCCTGACCTAGAAACAAAAATTACCACAAAAAGCCACTTCACATTCTTTGATTTATTTTAAAGCTGCATGTTTTGATAGGCTGCCTAATTGGTCTGGGATTTTGGAATAAAATTTTGAGATTAACTAAACAGGAAATAACACTAACAATGCTCCACCAGATGAAGGGCGTCCACAGTTAATTGAACTGTTTGCTTAAGTATCAGTGTATACAGAGCCATGTTAAAGCGGAGATGCTGCCAAGTACTTGTTTTCCATTGTATAAAAATGTCACTCGGGCACTCGAGTGCTGTTTCCTATTGTCTGTCACCCAGCGCTCCTAACAGATACTGCATGTTGCTAAACCTCACCCACTCGTCATTGTATCTTGATTTAATTAAGCACGTTTTGGCTTTTATTGTTGAAAGCCACATTAATTTATATTTCTTTCCTCAAATATCACCTTGGTAAGATCAGTTTAAGGAACATGTTTGTCTCCTTATATAAAAACTCCAGAACCCAAACTTTCCTAATCACCATTCTTTTTAAGTGGTCAGCATTCAGAGCCGATGCAGTGAAATGCCTCAAATTAGATGATTACATATATATACGCACACACACAATCTATATATATATCTATCTGGCCATCTACATATAAAGGCAGGTATATGGGACGATATATCATACTATGCTTTTACAATATAATGGGTAAAGCTGCAAACACAGCCCACCCCAGAAGAGGTGGGCAGCAAAGCAAAAGACCAACGAGGTTCTCTTCCCCCTTTGCTCCCATTGACTCCCGCTTCCCTAACTTTGTGAAGAAGGATGCGCCCACCTTTCACACTGCCCCAAAAGGCTCAGGAATGCATCCTTGCTCTTGTAAATTGGGACCACTCATTAAAATAAATGGCGCTTGATCTGTGCTAGTAGGAGATATGAGATTTCTTAGTGCTATAACCTCCTGGAGACCTAAGCTGGAGGCACACTCGCTCCTACGGCTTGTTTGCACGGCCGGTACCTCAACCCTTACTGAAGATGCAGAAGATATGATCACAAAGTTTAATAACCCTCCTCACTAATGCAAATGAAGCCAACAGAAATACTTTTTGTTAAAAGGGTTGTCTACAGCCGGGATTTTAATGACAGCACCATGTTCATTAAGGATTCTTTTTAATCACTTTTTTTCTTTTTTAACATTATACGTCAGTGAAATTTAAAAGCGCGTATTTTACAGGAATCCAAAGCATGTTGTCATTCTGGCACTTCACCCCACAGACACTCGTCGTGCAGTACATCCAGCCAGGTTATCTCCCAGTAGTGCACTGGTTTACTGTTCATGCCTGTCCTGTGAAAGACATATGCCACTTTTTTGTTCTGTTCATGGACCTCTTTGGGCTGTTGCTGTTCCAGAAGCTATAAGCTCATTTCTAATTGCCAGGAAGCAGATTTCCCCATGTAACTTTAGCCATCTAACAGTGTTTAGTGCAGATCTTGAGTTTCCTTCTATAATCAATGGAAAGAGAAAGGTGGAGTGAAACACCATTGAGAATGAGGTACTTCTCTTTATGGTGGAGGGTGAACCGCCATCACTGCCTCACAGGGAGAACGGGCTGGAGGTAGGGAACACACATCCTTCATCCCCCTGGCAGAAGAGAGCCGCTTTGCCCCAGATTTCCAGTTTAATGCTGGGACTGGGCCAACACCCACTGCATCGTCTCTGCAGTGTGAATTCCCCATTATAGAGGCCCAGCAAGATCAAAACATTAGGAACAAGCAGTAGCACGCATGGGATAGGGAGCAGATAGACCAAGGAAAGAAAGAAGCTGTCCATACGAGTCCTCTGAAAGTCTAGTAATCAACCCAGCATGGCGCTGGAACCCTGCATCCCCCGGCACCCTTACCCACCACATCAGAAACCTGCCTGCCTGCCACCTATTCTGAAGACTATTCAGGCACATCTATGAAACTGCCATCACTAAAGATGAAGGACAAATTCAAGTACCTGCTCCTCATCTTAGGGGCAATAAAATTAAAATTTGCTTATACTGCAGAGAAACTTTAAGCCAGATCTGACAGCAAATTTTCAATATATAACATTAAAGCAAAGTCCTCATATATGAATTCCTCAAAACACTGCCAAGTTAACAATGCGCCGTTCATTTAACTCTCGCTGAAGTACACTGGATCAATTTTCCATCTTGTCTACATGCACAGTGAGTCTATTACAATCACAACGAGAGATTTCTGTTGACCCCAAGAGATGTTGTTTGCCTCATTAGCACATGCAGCTAAACCCCAGCAAATACGGTATTTCTTGGGTGTACTTGTTCAGATTTCAATCATCAAGAGACACTAACACTCATGAAAACTGTTTTTCCATCCTGCCCACCCTTTCTCTTATCTGTACCACAGCCACTTATTCAAGACTTGAGCAGTCAGTTTGCGGATGCCACTGAACCGATGTTGATAGCTGGCTGCCTACCCGAGCGACCACTTTCTGAAACGGGCAACTCCAGGACTGTCATCACAAACGAAACACAAACGGCTTCCAGGTAAATTCGTCATCTCCTTTAAGGACCAGTTTCTGGTACCCGCATTAACAGCGAGTGGCACTCTTTTCCGTAAGGGGCTTGATTGCATAGCACTCACTTCACAAGTAGTTGCTGTGGGCAAGAATATCAGGATCTCTGATTTTATTCTTTGACTGCCATGATGAAAAGAGACAATTTGGAGAGATTATAAAAGACGTTTACCAAGAAGACACTGAATCTCATACACACTATTTAATTTCAACTACTTTCGATCGTGTAATGTGGGCTACAGAGTTCACACATTATGTACTTCTGATACTCTGAAGAAATGCACAGTGCCATCCCCAAATTTTGAACATTTCTCCAAAGAAGAAGACTAACCCTCGATCTAAAGCTCTTTTTCAGAAAATAGAAACACTGCTCTAACTTGCAATGAAGCCATCAGAACGGAGGAAGAACCTGAATTAGTGGGCAGGGGACTGACTATGATGCTAGTGCAGCCCTGAAACAGGATCTGCCATGAGCACAAGGCTAAAAAACCTTTCCACAAACAAGACCAGTTCATTGTACATAAAACACAAACAGTGACAGAAAAGGGAACACTTTTTTATAAACAAAAGCATTCCCCAGAATGAAAAAAATTCAGAATTTAACTGCAGGAGGATTTAATAAGAAACAGCCTGTTCCAGTCTCTTCTTCATTTAATTTAAAATAAACATAATCCAGATCTCTCCTATACAACATGATCATTCCCCCAGAAGAAACAGAAAGGAATTCAAGGGTCACCCTGGAAAGTTTGGTTGTTGGAAATCTAAGGAAGAGACTCATGTCTATCAGTGATCCTTGAGGAGCGTCTGGTCTGTTCCCCTCACACACAAGTTGCAGGACCCCTATTGCCAAATTCACCCAGCGCCTCAGCTCTTCCACGGACTCCCACCCACTGAACCCCTACCATCCCATCGGGAACTGCCTGGGGAGCCCAGCACCTCCTGAGAGGCATCACCCTGTGCCCATCACAACGGGTCCCTGCAGCACAGCACTGGTATCTGTCCTCTGGCCAAGGCAGCTGCTTCCGAAAATTTTCTAGCCATTCATTCTAACGATGAGGAGGATCTCGAAGCAGACGGGAGGGCAGTAAGTCAACCTTCCAATTATTTGTCTAAAGGTATTAAACTTTAGGGCAAATTCTGCAGAACCCCCCGCGTGTCATTGTACAGTCACTGTATAAGCTATATAGAGTTCAGCCAAAAGCACACATGCATTTCTGATTGCACCAAAAAAAAAAATTAAATTAAAAAAAAATTGCAAGACAACCCCCCACCCCAGTTTCACCTACCTCCATTAATCAGTTAGCCAAACAAATTCTCCTATTTTGCTATATCTAGTAACCAGAGTAAATTGCAGCGCAGTATTAAAACCCACAAGGGTTCTTAAAAAGACAAGAGCGGAAGGAAGAAACTCTCCATGCACCACAGCAGCTTTTACGTCAGAAAACCAAGTCCACCCTGAATTCTCGGTATGCCACATTTGAAAGACAGAGCTGCGTTGCGGCAACTCACTTGTAACACTGACCGGTCTGAATAGACTGCAAGGAAACCTGGCAAGAAACTCCTTCTCTAACAACAAACCAGGCTTGCAATAAAAGCCATCTGCAAAAGTGCCAATTATCCTTCTCCTCAAATGATTATGTTCCATCCAGTTTTGCTGACAAGCAAGTTATGCCACATTTTAATAGGCAATAAAATGTATTATTAAATAATTAGTAGCTAAGAAACAGAAATTAGAGGGCACTTCCTTTCACATACATCCCCCAGTACTTCAAACTATTGATTTAAAGGCAACTCGATCCTCTAAAGAGGACAAAATGGAACCTGATACAGCAGTTTACCAGGAGACAATTACAAGGCTAATGATTGTTCGCAGAGAAATGAAGCAGGAAGAAATTCTAGAGAATTCCACCCCGCTCTGTTTTGTCTGATCTGTCTCTAAATCCCCCAAAGAGCTAAAATTTCTCCAAATCTGTTCCTTGCTCTGAGCCCATTAATTACAGTGTTAAAGGTAAAGAAGTATTGATGTCTTTCCTCTACTCCCTCCATTCCCCCCCAGGTAATGTCTGGTACTCGTTCAGCCTTTAAGGTATGGTTGCGCTAACTGAAAAAAGCCCCACTAAGACCAATTAAGGCCTTTACTAAGAGGCTGAAAAGAAGACAAATGGAGGCAGAAAGCCCGATTACAAGGAACCTTTGTACAGATGTAAAGCAATTAGAATAGTCTCAAGGGCTGGCCAGTGCAGTACCTACTAGTAAAGGATTTTACAGCTTGTCTAAACTTGGAACAATCTGTCTCTCTCTCTTTTCGGCTGAGTGTAAAAGTGAACCCTCTATTAGTGTCATGTATCGGTTGATGGCTTGGTATTGGTTTCCCTGAGCACGTTAAATCTGTAATGCTGGTCTCAAGATCCCTTGTGGATGACAATAGTCTGACACAGTCAGCTCTAACTTACAAGGAAAGAAGATATGCCTGATGTTAAACCATGATAAAAAACAGAACCGGCTCTTTCAAGCTTCTTTTTATTTGCCTAATGGTGATCTCTAGAATGTCTCAAATTTACTGCACTGTGCTGCATAATTTGGCACAGAATGTGTAAGAAGTGAAAATGTTTGTACTGCAGGTTTAATAATAAAAATAAATTTTGCAGTGACTCAATTTAAGGAAGCTTCTAATCTCAGGTCACTCTTACTTTTTTAAGGAACAAAAATAAAAGCCAAAAATATACTTCTAAGAAATGAAAACTGACCAATCAGATGGTACTTGAGAAGTTCTCCAGTACCACACGTATCCCCAGATGCCCCCCACCCCGACAACATGCAGACCCCCCTCAGCCTACTCTTCTCTTCCCCAGCCCCACACGTGATTTCACAAGCCCGTCTCCCCAGAGCGGGCACAACCCTGCCATAGGCGACTTCCTCCTAACCGCCTCCCAGTTCTCTGGTGGTCTGTCTGCTGGAGCTTGGTACCAACCGCAACACTGCCTCGATCACGACGCCAGCTCGGACTGCATGAGCACACCTACCGAAATCTGGCCTTGCGCTTGGATGGCAATTAGTGCGTGGCTACGATGGCCTGGATCCTTTGGGGAAGCACGGACACTAAGAAAGTATCAGTATAAATGCCTTAAAGGCTTGGCAGACATTTATGCCACTGTACCTGCCCTGGGCAGCTTTAGCCTTTGGCAACGGTAGGACTTAATGCAGTCCATACATTTGCAGCCAAGTATATTTATTTCATACACTGATTTCTGAGGTGAAAAAACTTGTCTTACGTTCAGGCCGCCATAGCAACAGCACTTAGTATTTCCATAGGGCAATATACCCAAGGGAGCTAAGCGGGCAAAGCCACCCCTGCTCAGCAGAAGGGACAACAGAGGCTCACAGATAAAGCTCTTCTAGGTCAGCTGCTATGCTTCCTGCACGGAATTAGGCTTTAAGGTAACTGACCCACATGAAACAGAAATTTGAGGCTATTGGTCTGTGTAGGATTTGTTATGATTATATCACTGCCTCTCGAGGGTTTTGCTTTTCTGACACTTGCTCAGGTGGATACAGAAAGGACACAGATAAGTTTTAAAAAAAGAGGATACAAGCTGCTAACCTGCTCACCATCCAGTTCACAAGATCTGAGGATGAACCCTTTGAGGAAGTAAGAAAAGATTTCCTGCAACAGTTTCATCAAAGATAAGTCACGTAATGCAATGTGTTTAAGCCTTTTTTCCTCCCCTTATCCATAATTTGATGAGTTAAAGACAGACCCTTTAAAAAAACCAAACAAACATAACTTCTGAAAACGATTCAGCATTTCATAAATTGGGAAATGCTTTTCCAAAGTGGTTAAGTACTCAGCAGTCCCTGCTGTACCAGGGGCTGAATTACGAAACAATCTCAGCCATCACCCTGCTAAATTCTTTTGAAAATCAAGTGTTTCTAAGGTGCCTAGTTAGACATAAGCTCATCCAAAAATCTGGTTTCTCCCAAAAAGGTGGTCCAGATTAAAAAAAGTGCAGTGATGGAGCACGCTAGTCCTTCACACTTGAAATTCGTGTTTTTCGATGTCTGGGTTTTAAGTAAAATAAATCTGGACATCTATCACGAATACCCTTCCCATTACAACCACAAGCCTAAGAGTTTTTGTTGTTGGCCAAACCAACAGCCAGCAGAGCTGTTGCTGGCTGGGTTTAGAAGTCAGTGCTATAAAAGTATCTCCAAATGGCCACCTCTCCTAACCAGTCTCTAATTTTCATGGTGCTAAAAAATTCAAACACACAAAGATTATTTCAAAACAGGACAGCAAAATAACAGTACACCAGGACATCATCCTTAGTAATGAGGTCAGCAGCGTACCTTTGCTCCATGAATAATTTAAGTGCATATTACTCACAGGCTGAACTTTGTACTGTGCGGAGAGGAGAGGGCTAACACACGATCTCAATGCAAACCAAGCTGAGCCTACTTAAAATCATTTCAGCAGGTGTATCATGCTACATTTAAATTAGGTTCTCCAAAGAAGAAACACCCCCGTAGCCATTATTCCTCAGGGTAACTCGCTGTGCATTCAAACCTTTTGAATTCATCTTAGATTTCAAAAGCTAGATGCAAAGATCACACATAAAAAATAAGATTTTATGAAAAAATTAGAATACGTCAGATACCTGCTTCATTGTTCTGTCGAGACACAGCTCTGTATGCTGTGTACCCCTCTATAGTCATGTCACTGACACACTGTAGCCAAAGACATATGATAGTTGTCGTTTAGTGTTCTTCGCAATAACGATTTTTGATTCTGTGTATGTTTTCCCTTTCCCCCTCCCACACACAGAGGCATAGCTTGCCTCGGGTAAAGCTGAGGGCTAAAATGCTCTCGCTAGTGATATGTCCGTGATGCGGTGTCTGTACCTTACCCAGTTGAAACCACTCACTCAAGTACCTGATCAGCATCGCTATGATGCTTTCTTGCAATATTGGAAAAAGGTTTTGAGTGCTTTTGCACGATGCCGCAATTTGACTGAATGAATCAAAATTGCTGATGTTTCTCCAAGCCCGCTCTTGAAAGAGGCATTCACCCATCCATTTATTTCCATGGTGCCCTGCCAAAGCATCGCAAAAAAGCGTGCTCCAAATTTTGCTCTATTGATATATAAATACAGTCACTTCAGCTAAAGAGCCATCAAGTCACTCTGACGCTTGGTAACTTGATTAAATCTACATTAAGGTAGCAAGTCTGACTGCACAGCCTTTAACACCGAGTCGGGAAATAATTAAGTTTTAAAGCTAGCTGGTGAAAGATAATGCCAAGTCTGGTTTGCTGCTGCAGCGCTGATAAAGGAAGGGGTATACAATTGAACATTAATTAGCTACAAGCAAACATCTTTGCTAATAGCTCATGTTCTCATTCCCAAAATGTCAACAACAGATATTAGTGCCAGATGCTGGTATAACATCTCCCATGACTGGGGCCGGGACATGGGAATAGACTTGCGCATTTGGAGAAAATGCCAGTGCTGTCAGGGGGGATCTGGCATGATGTCATCAGAAGAGCAAACTTCCTCATAAGGGATTTACCAAACAAGCCTCTCTATTATTAACGATGATTCATGTGTCACATAGTGAGGCCCTGGGAAGCAAAATGAAAACAGTGAACTGGCATAACCTGTGAACCAGAGACAACATTAGTACTGGGAGACTCACGTATAAATCACTGGAGGCTTTTAAAGTTATCAAGCATCTTCCACTCAAATTGCTTTAAAAATGTTACTCAATCCACTGCCTCAGTCGCAAAAATTTTGGTTAAAGAAGGTTCGTTGTGTTGCAGAAATCGTCATAGTGCTGGTCAGGCCAGAGAAGCCAGGACAACATGAACAAAGGCAGGATAAAGGATTTAACAGTGGTGGTGTGTGTCAAACAGTGCCCACCACAGGGCTTTCACCATCGCGAGGGTAAAATACAGGAAGTGGAAAACCAAAAAAGCAGAACAGAAAGAAGCAAATTCTAAATCCTACTGCCATTGGAAGGTCAAGAAGTAGCATTATCCAAACTAACTTTAGCGAGGTAACAGAATTTAACAGCAGATGCATTGCTTTGTGGAACTACCAGAAGTGGACTCCGAACACCTCATCCAAACCCGTGGCAACCAGGAGCACAGTGCGCTTCGCACGGCGCAGTGGCATGGCCCGCACGCCAACCCGCAGGGAAGGCTGCCGCTGGCTCAACACGCACCCAGGCTTCCCTGGGGAACCTCCGGCCAAAGAGCAACCCCCACCAACCCAGCCGCGTTGCACCGATTTGATATGAACGCAGCTCGGGACGCATAAACAAAAGCTTCGAAAAACTTGTAAATAATGCATCTCTATAATGACATTTGAACTCAAGTTTAATCAAATCAAGTAGGATCCTTTCAAATATCACTTATCCTGTAACTGCAATTTCCAAATCTCTCAAATCCTGGCTTTCCTTTTAATCTCACATGAAAATTGTATTACACTAATACTGTTTACATCTCATTTCCTCTTTTCCATATAAAAAATATCACTAACTACATTTCAATTCTCTCCCACTGCTCTTCTGCCACGCCATAAATCCCATGGGGTTTTCCATGGCTCAATCTCTGTACTATTTGCTGCTTTTAAAACGACCACCAGCGCCTCAGCTGGAGCAGCCTGGGCTGTAACCTCCTCTCCGAGCCAGACCCCACCATGTCCCAGTCGGCCAGCTGGGTGCTCGGAGAAGTCCAGTCCTATACCAGGTTACGAGTGCAGCAATTTTACACCATTTCTCAGCTTTAACAGGAATGGACTAAAAACAAACTCATCATTCTAAAACCTGTAAAATCCAGCAATTTTCACAAACTATGCCTATCTTCTTCCCTGGCTCCAGGATGTCAGCCCCTAAGCCTTCCTTTGCTTTTTAAAAGTGCAATTTCAATAACTTTTGTGGAGCAGTATGTCTGCTTCCATACGGATGGCCCTAAATCCCCTGCCCCGAAACCACAAAAGATCTAGAAAGCCAGATGGCTTCTGGACGAGAAGTATCTAGTCCTACTGATACAAGGGTTATCCAGTGAGGACTCCACTGAGGACAGTGAAGAAACAGAAACAAGAGAGTATTTTCAGTTTCCTGAAAATGGTTAGGAATTGCTGTATATTGTGTACCTAACTTTCTCTCCTCAGCTGAAAAGCACATCACACAGATACACCCGAGGCCACGGAATGAGTGAGAGGCATTCACCTGCATCTTTTCTCCCTCGCTGCTCACCTGCATTCAACTGCTGTTGGGGAAAAAAGGCTCAGGGCTGTATCCCTCCACCCAGGGCTCAGGGGAAGACATCCCTGTCACAGCCACATCAGTAATACTGCTCTGCTTTTCACTCCAAAACAAACTACTTGAGCTCATTAGCAGCTAAATACAATAGGCAGGCGACAAGATTTTCAGTAAACCCCCTGGCAAAAGCAAACCCCCACAGACAGGGTTTGAATAAAGAATTTTTAAAAGAGGTATCTTTAATCATTGTATTTACCTTCTGATTTTCCAGATAGAGACTTTCGAGTACTTAAGAAATGAGGGTTGTTAAACGACAGTCTTGTCAGGAAAAGAGTAGATCATGCAGAAAAGACATAACCAGTGGCACAGGGCAGCTGACAGTTCATCTGAAATACCCACGTGCTGAGTTCTGCTTACCCACACAAGTCACCAAAATGTCTCCTTCTTTGTGAAATTGGACAATAGCTTCGTTGGAGAGAGGGAAGCGGTGGGTCCAATATGACACTGGATGAGACTTAATCATAATTTAGCCTTAGCTAAATATGCTCCTGCCCACCGGGAAGAAGTGACCCGAGAGCTACGCAGCAGCTCCCAGTTAGAACGCCCCCGGATTCCTGGGCACACCTTGTCCTGCCCTTCGCTTTTCCCCTTCTGCCTCCGAGCATGAAACTGCCTGTACTGTGACAGTACAGCTTCAGGAAGAGAAAGATGCGCTTCTCTATGCCATGAAGCAGATTCTTGTACTTCCTTAACCTTCCAAACATTTTCAAATTGTAAAATGAAATTATTATTAGCGCCAAAGACCAACCAGTGCAAACACATTAGGCAAAATGGGGCCAACCAAGCTTCCTGCCTGTCCTTCACACCCATATTTATCCAGAAAAAAAAAAAAAAAAAGTTTATAGCAGTTTGTAATCGAAATTGTTTTCATCAAGACTCAATATTGTTTTACCTTGCTTGTGACTGTTTAAACAAAATGAGTGTAATTCTGATTGTTAGGGTTTCACAGCAAGATGAGCTACACAACAAGCAAATGTCATTCTATTTTCCATCTCCCCTTCTCTGTTTATTTCTCAAAAGATATCCTACATGGAAATAGAGATCTTAGAAAAACTGCTATTTTACGTTGAAAGGTCAAACACTCACTTCTCATGTGGGTCCAAAATCAGATTGATGACTTTGGCCTTCTAACAGCTACTGCCCACATCTCATTCACTTGCACAATGAGGACCACACGTTTTCATGGGAGTATTTCCTCTACGCCTACACGAAATGCAAGACAAGGTCCAAGCCTCCTCCCTCCTGCCAGCCCGCCCGCATGAGGACGGCAGGCAGGTTGCTGTTTCTTTAAGGAATATCTCAGCAGAAACACACAAAATCCTTGGAAACAATCTGAAAGAGAGGCCAAGGACATTCCTTCCCAAGCATTAGATTTGGTTTCACATGAGATGATTAGACTCATCCATGCTAATTACACTAGAAAGAACTAATTAGAAAAATCTACCATTCAGCTAATGAGGGCTGGGCCTTAACTATCTCAGTGCTTAATTTTTCAGGTTGTAAAATATGACTTTACCCTCCTTCCCCCCTCTCTCCGCATGCCACCACCATGTTAATTCTTGTAATAGAATTGATCATTAAATATCTGCTAAAGAAATATTTGTTAATACCTGCAAGTGCCACAGTTTCAAAGCAGCTGCCCACTGACGGCTTCTCTGTGAAATTAAAGCATTGATAGGACAGGCTAAATTCTCCGCCAGTTGAGGGGAACAAGCCGAAGGACCTACCTGCAGCCTCCAATTCTGCCCACTTAATCTGAGTTAGTGGAAACGGGTAACACAAAACTGCTAATGAATTCTATGCAGAGCTTCAGTGCAGCCTTTTCAATAAATATACTTTTTCCTCCCCTTGGGAATACTGCAGGATAAGGGATTTCACATGTAATATTATCAATGTGGGAGGAGAGTTTATTAAAAAGCAATGATACCACCTGATAAAGACTAACATCTCTGCCAAGGGTTATAGTATTTAGCAGGAAGCTGATGGAATGAACATAATGAAAAGCTAATAAATCAGAGTCCTTCATTATACAATAAACTCATTAAGTTACTCCTTGAAAATGGCAAGCCAGACATAGCACAATATTGTTAGACTAGTAATGTTAAAAGCTTTCCTAGAAAATATAAATTCAAAGCCAGCCTTTGAGTTTTGCTGTATTTACATACTTAGTGTCCATTTGGAAGTTTAATGAAAGATATTAGGAAATATCTATGTGATGCAGCATCCATTCAGCACATAAACTGTGCTTTTCAAAAGAGGGTTTTCAGACAGCCTGGCAGGGGACCAAACCCTGTACTCTGTAAGATGATGTGTGAAATTAGTGCAAATTGAAATGCCAGAACTTCCATTTTTTTTTGCAAAAACCTTTGAAAAATCAGATGTGTTTCTATATCGGATTTTTATTTTATTCCTCCCCCCATACCCATTTTCCCCTGAAGCCACTAAACTAAATCTATTTAAATGTATGACCAGCATGATTCTGATTTTTAATATGTTTAAGAAGACCCATCTTGAAAGCCTAACTGTGCGACACCACTGAGTGTAATGAGAAATCCAAAACATCGCAGGTCTCTGATCTGTTTGAACTTTATGATAGGGACTACGTAGGAACTGAACATCATTGGTGTCCTTCTTTCTTCAGCCACACTCATGTAAATCAGGAGTAAATAATCAGAAATTAGTAGAATTAGGCTAATTCCTTTACATCTTCCATAGTAGGGCCAATGTTTTTTAAAAAAACTTCAAGCTTTACAATTTTGATTTTTGAAAATATGGCTCAAAAGGCCTATTTACAATTTTTAAATCATCTACCACTCTATAAAATTAAAAATATTATGATTATAAAGACATATAAACGCACAAACAGTGAAACACAGCAAATGTTCCCCTTCATTAAGTGGCTTCATTAAAACATACACACTCCTAATTCTAAACCAGAAAATAGGGGGGTTGGATTGAAACTGAGAGCAAAGCAATACAGCGGTATTATATGGAGAGACAGATTCGAATGAAAGGGTTCAATTCGGAGCTTTCATGGTTGGCAGCCTGAAATACACATAGGAGTGAGCACAGTGACCCAGACCCAGTGGAAATGCCTGGAAAGGACCTTCCTGCACAGTGAAAAGCCAGAGCTACTGTTTTGAAACGAATGAAGGCAGAATGATGTAAGAAATCTCAGTATCAGTTACGGTTAAGAACCGCGTTCAGGTCACAGGGAAGGAGGACGTTGGTAGAAGGGTAGTTTAAGGAGGGAAATTAGTTAGAGCTGGGGATTTTGAGAGTAGTTTAATAAGTAAAATTAGAGCTAGGGATTTTGAATGGCTTTTCTGCCCGCCTTTGGAACAAAAGCCATGTATTTGTAGGTAGACCACTGAAGAGAACCACCTAGACTGCATCTTTGTACACACAACCAATTTACTTCACATGCTGTGTATGCCAGGAGCATCTATTTAGGAGCAGGTATTGCTCACTTGTAGTGTTTCTGTTACCTCTGCCAACACTCACTACAGTCCTTCTCTGTCAGCAAGGAATTAGTTACAAACGCCTGCATCTGTCCAGCCTGCAAGGACTCCTACCCTTGATAGCCTACATTCAAACCTTCCGGAGATCAATTTTATTCCCCACCGATGCTGATGTTATGACATGTCATGTCACATTTGTAAATGACCGTAACTCATCATCAGAACTTGCAATAAAGCATCCCAAAGGTATCTGGGGGCTTAACTCCCCTGTGCACGCATATGACTGTGGATGGGGGCTTCCAACCCATGGAGGTGACCCGCATTTGGCAGAGGCAGTGCTACGAAGCCTACCACAGGCTCCGCCGGCACAGTTTGGTCCTCAATCCAGCATGTCTGGTACTGGCAGATCAGAAGGATTTTTTTCTGCTTTGTACAATTTATCTGGGCAAGACTAGGTGATGGGTACTGGAATCACCTTTGAAAGTTCGCTATAGAGCACAGATCATAGGAAGAAATGTGTAGTAAAAGAAAAGCTCTCTTTTGTGAAGAAGTTATCAACCCACCCACCCACCTACCCACCCACTTGCACATCGGCATCACCACACGTGTCTTTGCACAGCTTTGGACGAGGAAGAGATCACTGCAGCGCCACTTATTCCCAGGGCACAGATACAGCATGAATATTACATGGAGGAATTGACTATTTGAGGACACTTTACGTACAAAATATAAACAAGAATTTGACAGATCTACCTGGAAATTGCCATTCTAAGAATAGCAAACCTCCTCCCCCCAAAAAGAGGAGATGATAAAGGTTAGGGGAAGGGAAGAACCTGTGAGAACAGCTGTCAGCAGTGCACTGTGAACTTAATCTTCGGAACAATTTACCTACGCCTTTAAAGTAAAGATGTGGGGCATTAAGACCTTGCTAGCTCACAGGATTTAATACTTGTTTTTAAGACTTATAATAATAATAATAAAAAGCTTACATATTCCACCAAACAGCCCCAAACAGGCAACCTTTATTATCTGTTATGTCAGCTGTGCCTAAAAAAATCAAGCGAAACAGTGTGTACCCTTTAATAGTTAATCCTCTAACATGTAATTAGGCATTCACATGACAATCAGAACAGGACTATATTTCATGTTTGCCTTCCCTTTCAAAGCCTCTACTAGAGGGGCACTTACTCTGTCAAATCTGCTATAGTAATCAAAACATTGAAATTACTTCTTTCCACACTAAATATACTGGAACTGGTTGTTTGATTAAATGTAGAGCAGAGAGTGCAATTTGCTAAATTACAAGTATTCTGAACATGTAAATATAGTTTAATTACTGCAATTAAAGAAGATTACTGGAGATTGGCAGATGGGAATGTAATGCTGTTTTAATTAGAGTTTTTAATGCACTGTAACATAAGCATAATATTAACCCTTTCTCCTGGAAAGGGCTGGCTAGTCTCTGAAAAAAGATTCTTTGAAAAATGTACTAGAGCTAGTGTTTCATAACAAGACTTCAAGTCAATTCACTGTAAAGCAGCAGGACGATTTGGGAGAGTTTCAGATGTTATTTGTAGTACACGCACTGCAGAATAGATACATTCTGGAGCACAGGCAGGAAAAACCACATGAGGTGGGCACGTTGTTTGTGCCCTAGATGAAAGAACGTATGAAAATACAGTGTTTGAGTAGATGGATTGTATTTCATAAAGAGTGCAATCATAGCTACATCACTGGAGATTTAAGACTCTTTCATGAAAGTTAAAGTACCTCACTCCCAAAGATTTACAAAACATGAAAAGAGAAAATGTTTCAAAATGCATTAGTTCAATTTTGAAAAACTGCTGCACAGAGACACGGAACAATATTGCCCGGGGCCTGGGTTATTACTACTCAGCCTCCAGAACAGTATTTGTTTCATAAAGTAATATTCCAGAATGTACTAAGCAATTTTTGTCATCTTGAAAGCTATCACTTGCAACATTTTATCCATTTAAGTCAATAGCCCATTAGAAATTCTAATTGAAAGTTCAATACTCTGCTTGGAAACTTACAATAGAGGTTGCCTTTGGAAAGCCATTTAAAGTCTTAATCTCTTTATCATTTGGTATTTTGAAGCCTAACTTTGTTCTTGTTAGGCAGATCAATGGCATTAATTTACAAAATGGGGGAAAATGTCACCCTTCATCCTTTAAATCTCAGTGCGGCGAAGAGCAGCGTAAGCGAATCCGACCGTTGCTCTCCCATATTAGCAGAAAACGGTGCCATGGGAGGTTTGACCTACAAATTTTAATTACTGCATGAAAAATTCAGTTCCTGGAGATGAATAGAGACTTGAGGAAAAGCAGAAGTCCACCTTCTGAGCAGAGCTTAACTCTTCAAAGGCTGCATCGGTGAATGAAGCAGCATGCGCTACCTTCAATAGGTAATGTCTATAAGGTGCAAGATCAAATTGCACAAGGAAAAGAAAAAAGGAAAAGGATTTTACCTACAAAGTAGCTTTATGGGTGTCCAAAATAGATGGACACTGATACCATCCTCTAGGGAAGCAAGTGTGGTGAGAATTTGTTTAGAAATGTTTCTGACCTGAAGATAACTACAGCTAGCGAATTCACTGGTGGTGGACTCTTAGCTTTGCAGAAATCAATGAAAGCTTTGCCATTTTATCAGCAAAGGGAGGCTTTCACCTGTGCTCTTTGCCTCCAACGCCATACAAACAGTACGCAGCAAAGCCAAGTGTTTTGAACCAGTGTTTCCACTCCAAATCAATGCAGGGAGGAGTAAAATCCTAGAACTGATCAACGGAGCACTGCCAATGAATAGCTCAACTTAACATTAGCAAGAAGTAGGTGCTTCCCCCGGCAAATTGGAAAAATCTCAGGTTATACACACTGAAATATTCCACAATTTACTCCTTGTCACGCAAGTACAGTAAAATGACTGTGGTGCTCTGCAGGCGACAGAGGTTCAAGACAGCAGTTGGAATTTCTCCATTCCATACACTGTGATTATTTAGGGTGGGGTGATGTGGGGTAGATAAAAAAATTTCCTGTTATCTAAACTGGAAATCAAGAACTCGGATCTCTATTTCAATGACGGCTACATTAATGGTCAGAGAGGCAGAAGGAGACAGAGAGAGGAAAAATCAACAAGAGCAAAACAATCCCTACAGCTGCACCTGACACAGGGTGTCAGCAAACACACTTAAAAGATTTGCGTGTGTATGAGAGAGAAGACAGACAGAAATAACTCATCCCACTTCTCTTTCTAGCTTTTTACATCCTCCCAGACACAACCAGTTTCAGCACAACTCGGTATCAACATCATGAACTTCTTCCTGACAAGCTTTAGTACCTTTGACTCTGGTCCCCCACCTCGAGAATTAGAGGGCAACTGGAATCAAGAAAGTTGTGGAGATATTTATATTCTATTTTCTGTGGATTACACTGCTGTTACATGCTAAGGTCAGGTATCTCATTTGTTAGCATCGCTTGGTTTTAATATATCTTTGCAGACTGTGGCCTTATTGTGTTAGGGACTCCGCAAACGCAAAGCAAGAGGTGTTCCCTGCTGCTAACAGCACAGGGCAGACAAGGGGCAAAAGGAAAGAGAAAAGGGAAAAGGAAAGACAAAGTCTTTCCAACAGAAGACTGTCGATAGCAAAGCAATGGCCAACTGAGGAGAGGGGACAAAAACTCCTACATGTAAGTCCTGATCTATAATCTCAAGAAGTATTTCTTGTATTAGCTGAGAAGTTCAGACCCCTGTTCACTTGCACTGGCTAAGCCAATTGGCATTGTTGCTCCCACTTGAAACAGCAGCTTCTTCACCTGCTGATGCAATACATCATCATCCAAAACATGACAGCAACATGATTGTAAGATTTAGTTACTTGGATCAATATGGTGTAACATCTCGGGTGTAGTTTCTTTACAGGTTTTGGCTTGGTTTAGCCTTACCTGAAACTAGGAAGCTCTTGACTGGAGCCTGCTTTAACACCACGGAGACTGACTGTTTCTAACTGTTAAAAGGTACCACATAGAATCATAGAATGGTTCAGGTTGGAAAGGACCTTGAAGATCATCGAGTTCCAACCCCCCTGCCACAGACAGGGACACCGCCCCCCAGCCCAGGTTGCCCAAGGCCACGTCCAGCCTGGCCTTGAACACCTCCAGGGATGGGGCCTCAACAACCTCTCTGGGCAACCTGTGCCAGTGCCTCACCACCCTTAAAGTGAAAAACTTCTTCCTAATGTTTAATCTAAACCTGCCCTCTTCCAGTTTAAAGCCATTCCCCCTCATCCTATCACTACATACAAGGTAACATGCAGGATTAAACTTCCAATTTCCCTTTGTATCCCAAGTTCTGAGACTACCGGGAAGGATATGAATCACCAGCTTAAAACCTTTACACTGTATCCTAATTAACATTAGGAAGAAATTTTTCACTTTGAGGGCTGTAAGGCACTGGCACAGGTTGCCCAGAGAGGTTGTTGAGGCCCCATCCCTGGAGGTGTTCAAGGCCAGGCTGGACGGGGCTTGGAGCAACCTGGGCTGGGGGGAGGTGGCCCTGCCCAGGGCAGGGGGTTGGAATGAGATGATCTTCAAGGGCCTTTCCAATCTAAACCATTCTATGATTCTATGATTCTAATAGCAGTTATTAATTAATACCCCACCATTATAATGCATTATGCTTGTTGGTAGAAAACAGTACTGCTCCTATCTTCACCTCTAGATACTAATAGAAATTTAAATAAGTGTATTATGGTAGTTAACTTTTTTCTGCATTTAGATAATTAATATTTATTTCCATTTTGAAGTAAAGATTTCTAATGTCAAAATACATTTCCCTCTTTTGTAGAGTCTCTTAGGTAACAGATTTTCTTTTTTTTTTTAGGTATTCTTTTAACTATTTCTAGTGAGGAAGGAAAATATTTCTAGGTTGTGCAGGTTTCACGCAACAAATAACATTTCCATGTTTTGGGATGGTTCTTTAGAAATCATCAAGATTGTTTTTTGCAATGAAAGAGACCCTAAGAAAAGCTCGGTATACCTTGGGACTCTGCCCCAGACTGAAAGCCTTAAATAGGCTTTACTCCTAGCTTCAAGAATTAGATCTCACTAGCGGTTGAGAGCCTCAGCTTTAGTGCCCGAGGTGCTTCACAAAGTTCTGATTTCCCATTGCTGCCAAGTAGGGAAAAAGAAGTATCTCAAGCTGAGCATCCATAAAGAGGCACAGCCGAAGTCACTGATCCCTTTCAACGAGGCCAGTGGTCTTCACACACTCCTAATTCTCGACTAGTAACGCGCTCCACCTCCTTCAGTTGAAGAAATTCCCCACTATAGACAAGGCCCTGGAATTGCACCAAAATCTATCTGCGTGGGAAGGGTTAAAACAACCTGAGTAGCTAAACCCCTGCAGCTATCGTATAAGTCAGCCGCTTTTAGACAGATTGAGCAAAATAGTCCTTTCAGCTCAGCAGGCACATGACTAGCCGCACAAAGGAGTCCTTCTAGAAATCCCATGAATACCCCCATTATCCTAAGGATTGAGCACAGAGCCACGCATTTCACGCCCACTGCCACCTGTGATTAGCTTTTTTACAGTTATTATGGAGTACTTTGATGGCGATGATTGTTTAAAGGCCTCAACAAGCGTGCTAATGTGACTTGAGGACTTGACTCCTTTTCTTTCTCTGGTTGCTCCAGCTATCACACTAATTTACTTTAGGCAAAGGGGACAATAAAAAAAAAAAAAATCTGCTCAAAGAAATCACTTAGCATAAAATTGATTCGGTCTCTTAAAGAAACGCATGCCGGGATCCCATGTTAAAGTAAATTAGATATATGATCAAACAAAGCTAACAGTCATTTGAGCTTTGGACTCTTGTGTAGCACTTTAAGTTTTTAACAGAATCAGCCAAAGAAAAACAAAGGAAGAAGCAAAGAGCGGCTACGGCCAACTGGTTTGCATGGAATTTTCTTCTGCTCTGCTCAGTGTTTTACAGTGCAAATGCGAAGCAAGATGTTGGCTTCAGGGAAAACGTATTTTACTGTTTGCAAGAAGTGCTTCCAGAATGGATCACATTGTACCACTCAGTACAGTATCAAGTGATACCAAGGGAGCACTAAAGGGGATTGGAGTGCATGCGAGAAAACAAGGGCTCCAGTGGTGATGAACAAGTGAAGAGGTATGAGGACTTTTTCACTTTCTATAGAGAGGTTGTGTCGATCTTAGTCTTGCAGTTCAAAACAGCATATAGGGGTACACACAACAGAAGTAACTGAACAGCAGTCTGTAACTTCTCAAATAGTTTCTCCCCTCCTGTTTATTACATATGCTCAGTTGAAGCGTTCAGATGTAGCTGTCAGTATCTAGTACGCCGAGTTGTACTCCAGTTTCACACTTGCAAATACACATCTTTACTGAGACCCACGGTGCATTTCTTTCTGTTTTCAAGGCAATTTCAGAGGTAAAGGCCTAATAAATACTCAAGGAGCAGACACAGTTGTCCTTCACTATTTTTTTACTGAAACTGAAAGTAGATTTCTTGTTCTATTCTTGCCATTTGGTGTTGTCAATACATCTCACGGTTAGATCCACATACGATAACCACCTGCTGCCCAAATCACAGACCGCTCTCCTGGGAAGTTGGTGAATACGGTCCAGAGAAAAAACTGGTTACAGTGCCCGAGCTGACTGAGCTCTGCTTTCACAGAGCACCAAACACCATTCCCCTAATTTAAAACCAGTCATCAACATCCCCTTTTAAGCTTGTCATCGGTACCAGCATAACACAATGTAATTTATCAAATCACCTAGATTTAATAACAAAAATGTACGGCTGCAACTCTGTAAACAGGACATGTTCAATTACATGAAGGAACTATTTTTCTTCAAAGGCACTACTGTTCTACCCGAGCAGTGACCACAGCTTCCTGATGTAATAGCTAGTGGAATTACATGTGGCACAAGTATTTTAAATATTTTCTAGACAGAAAACAAGATCTGTGAGTAACAGAGAGCAATAGATTAATAGTAGTAGTTTTGGTTTTCAGAGTAGGGGAATAAAGACGAAAAGATTGTACAGCTTTTCTGGGGCATAACCGAGAGGACTTAAAGTGTGGCCATACAGTGCTGATTACCACATTGATGTTGAGTCCATCTACTACTGAAGTTTTGGGCTCTTTGTATTTACTCACCTGTAAAAATAAACATAAACAAATTTGCAGTAAATGGATGAAAACTGGTTTAGTGTCCTTTCTTTGTTTTCCTGGTGCTTCCAACCTCCTTAGTGCTGTGGCTCAACAAGATGGTTTTGGCTGCAAGCGTATAAAATTACTGCCTTCCCGTGGCATGGTGCCAGCCCCATCTCCACGGCACAGGCGTGCCACTCAGTCCACTGAGTCCAAAACTGCTGGCACAGTGAGCCAGCTTACAAAAACATACCAAACCACAAGAAGAAAAGCTGGTAAAACTGCAGTTTTTGAAAAACAAAAAGACTATGAACTAGTTTCCAGTGCAGCCCCATAAAAATGTTTGTATACTGGGATCAAGAGGGTCACATGATGCAGGACTGGGCTGGGAAGGGCAGGAACAGGAATACCTTTGAATACTGGTGCTAACACCTTGTAATGTCAAAAGACAGCTTAATCCAGGGGTTCATTCATTCAGCTCTAGTCTCCGCTCATTCTCCTTGTGGAAAAGGCACAGCTGGCTATGTTTATATTTAGTCTTATTCAGAGACATTTTTCAAAAGTCATTCTCTGAGTACTGGAATTAATGAGAACTGGCTGTTATGGATTTCAGAGAAGTCGATGGGACTTACGAGCTCCAAATGAAGGTCGAACAAGTTATCAGGGTGCAGTCCCTCCCTCCCACTATGGCCCTTAAGTTTGTCATGTCTAAAAAAGACGCCAATGTATGTTCAGTTTTCCCCTAAGTTACAGCACCAGTAAGATCCTTTACATAGAGGCTTGTTTTCATGATAGTCGCAATCTTCAGTGAGACCTTATTTTCCATCAGATTTGGCTGAAATATGTCAATATACTTCAAAGCTATTGAGGAAACTAGAACACAGCCAGAGAGCATGATCATTTTGGCTTTGCTTCCATAGGATTACCAAACATCATCTCTTTTCCTTCATCCTTCAGACTTAGTCTCATGTCACTGGTGCTTACATCTGA
Source organism: Charadrius vociferus (assembly GCF_000708025.1). Lineage (NCBI taxonomy): Eukaryota > Metazoa > Chordata > Aves > Charadriiformes > Charadriidae > Charadrius > Charadrius vociferus. The sequence goes on along the minus strand of NW_009650207.1, from coordinate 653,721 downwards.
AAATGAGGTGGCAGAGCAGCCACACAGCCACAACCCCACTCTGTGGATGCACAACTGCATACTGCACCAGCTGAGTGAGGGGAAGAAGGGCTAAGCATCCTCCATCCTTCCCAGGAATTCTGCACTTGGTCAGCACCATTCTTGCTTGCTTTCCTTAATGAACAGCGTTTTAACTGTGGCGGAACAGTTCCTATTAATGTAATAACACTTGTATTTGCAAAAAGGCTGTGTCACATTTATCATTATAGAGAGATATGTACAGGTAGTCAGTAATTCCCTTAACAGGCCACACATGATGCTCTCTGGAGTCTAATCCAATTTGTCTTCCTAAAATTCTAGTCTCTCATCAGACATAACCCCCTTTTTCTACTTCCAGGGATCATGCTGCTTGGCACAGCCATCGATCTCTTCCATGACTGGCCAATCTAGGCAAGAAGTCAGGGAAAATATCTGTATTTGGTGATAAAAGACAACAAAGACTCTGTTTCTTGAGGTTAAATCCCAGTTCCATTATAATTCAATGGGAGTTTTGCCATTGACTTCAAGGAGCCAGCAGGCTACCCCGGCTGCGTCCTGGGAGAGCAACACGATCCTAGCAGCACGGCTGAAAAGAATGGCTCCTTTCGGAGCAAAACTTCTCCAAGTTTAAAACCAGTCTTTCATTGGAGGCTGCAAGGTTTGGTCTTCCCTAAAAATATACCAAATAACTGTATCACTGGAGAATTTTTAAAGAGCTGTTATTTTATGCCCTAGTCATTTCAAAGCAGATTGGGTTAGTCTGGCAAAAGCAATTTCTAAAGGGCCAACATAAAATATTTAAAGATTTATAGAACAAGTGACCCACTTAGGGGCTCATCTAAGTTTTACTAAACATCTCTGGTTATGCCTTGCTATGTCAGCAAAAGGAGGCTGAGATTTAAATAAATAAAACCTAGTAGAATGTAATAACAGGCAAGGAAAAAAAAAAGATACATCAAGTTACTACTGAAAGGAATATTGAGCTCTAAGTGATCTCCGTACCAACGGCTATGTTTGTCTATCCAGCTGAAAAGGAGACAGCTTTAATCTCGAGGCTGCATGTTATTTAACTAAGCTGAAATTGTTTTCAGTGACGTGAAGTGCACCCACTAAAGATAATGATCCCATTTTGTATTGGCTCTTTATTTTTTTTTTTTTAACAAAGGGCCACAGGTGGATGTACTGAGCAGCAAAGTAAGCAGGTTTGGTTTTTTCATTTGTTTTTTTCCAGCAAGTCATCATAGTGCCTAGCTGCACGAAGTACAAATTTGTGATACTCTTTACAAAGGTTTCTTTTTGCTCCCTTCCCCTCATCATCAGTGTGTTATGGCCAGCTTAGGAAGGGATTTACTCCAGAAACGTTGAAGGTGCCCCTAGAGTTAAATAAGCTACCCATGCCCAAGAACAGTGGGCCAAATCTTTACCTCCAAGAAATGACCCTGAATTATATCACAGATTCATCTGCACTGAGAATTTATTCCAATTCCTTTCAGTTCAGAAGGACATGGTAAGTAACTGCTTAAAGTAACCACTTAAAACTTGAAAGGGCAGACTCAAATACTTTCCTAAATTAGCAATGACTACATCCTATTGTACTGTGATGAGCCCCTTCTGTTTCAAAGCTGAACATGAACTTTCGAGAAGGGCGAGAGGGTGATGGCTAGCTTGTTGGTTTACCACGGTTCAGCCTGCACTTGAGATTTATGTAAGCATGCGAGGAAATCTGTTGATAAATTTCAGAAGTTTTTACAGCGAAGAGAAAGACAGTAGCAGTCTTACCCTGCTACTTCTGCATTTTCAAGTGTCTCCTCTCCAAGTTCTGCTTTTCACACATATTATGCTGGTGACATCAGTTCTACCTTCAGCTGAGACGGCATATCAGATGTTGTTTCTGAAATCCTTTTCTTTCAAGGTTATTTTGAGAAGCAGAAATACAGTGGAATACCACTACTACAATCCAAGCCCGGACAATGATGATATGCAGTGAGCTGGAAATATATCAGATGTCACGATTCCTCATTTCAATGTAGTATGCAGAGCACAAACCTGCAAGGGTCAGCATTTTCTTCTTGAGTGAGCAAAGGTCTTACATTTGTACTTCACTTCAGTCACGTGTACGACCAATTATTGCAAGGTACAATATATGAGTTTAAAGTGAGACCTACTTTCTCTGCCTTGAGTAACCTGATAGATCAGTGATTTAATAAAGTCCACTGTACAGCTTTTCTTTCTAAATGCCAGAGGCCCACTCGTACTAGTTTGAGGTTATTTGTTCATATTCAGCTCTCAAGTACTCCAATGTAAAAATAAGAAATTCGCTGTAGTTAGTGACTCATTAGGTCAGGTGACCTAAAGCTGAATTTGGGCCCTTTTAATCCCTGGAGAGAAGCTGTCAGACAAAGCTTAGGAACTTCAGCAAAAATGAAGTGGTATTATGGCAGTCCTAATTAATGGGTAGCTACAAGTGCACTGGCTACCCAGGGGCATATGGAGGCCGATGGACCATGCAATATGTCTACCTGCGATACATCATTAATAACCTTCCTAAATTACTGCGAGCCCCTGAATATACTGCCCGCGTCTGGATTTTTATTACACTACGTGAGAGTCTGCTGCGCTAGTTTTGGCTCCCTGATCCCCCCCTCTGTGCCAGATGACTTTCTGATCCTTTTGCAGGGTGCACAACGTGGAGCTTTGGCTTTGGACTCTCTCTGTCCACACCAGACAACCTCCATGCTGGGTGACAAATTGTTGGCAATGTTCACAGGGGAGGGAATCCTCTCCTGGCTCTTGTAAGAGTAGCTATTTTAGCTTTGTCAATAGGGCATTTACAAGAGGACGAGAGGTTCTTCTAATGCCACCTTGTTTTTTCAGGTTAATTTATGCCTTGCTCTTTATGCCCGTTTAGTTAAGGACATGCTGCAGGTATGGAGAGAAAAATGTCACAGAGTCGCCACCTGGCTCCTCGTTTTGATCTGGTTGGCAAATGCCAGAACCTTCAAACAGCAGGTTGCTAAATAATAAACAGACCGTGTCTTTAAAAACACCTGGTGCTTACTTAAAATGGTCATTCTGTATCTGGTTAGTCCCTGACGCAGGTGCCAAGCTCAAAGGCATGAGACTCCCCTTTCCTTCCTCTGCCCACCTACGTACGACAACAAAAAGTAGAAGACACCAACAGCAATTAAGTGTAGTAAAAGGTTAGAATCCAGCCTACCAGCAACAAGGAACACGAGGAACAACAACAAAACCCCTTTCTGAGTGTAAAAACTTCAGGAAAGGGAAGGAAAAAATAAATAAACAAGGATGAAAGAAATGCCCAGTGGCAACCATTTTCAGTGTGACCTAGTGAGCTTTCAACTTCAAACCAGTCAGATCAAGAGCTTCCCAGCGGCGTCACCTAGGGATCTGTCATTCACACATCAAGCCTCGTTCACTCTGCCTTGTCTCATGCAGACATGCTGCCAGATACAGAAATATCATGGTCTTCTTGCACGATAAGGAAAACAAAACAAAACAAAAAAACCTCCCAGACCAACAGCAATCCTGAAAACCAAGTGCACTGACAAGCCGTGACCCTATTGTCCACAAAAGGGCAACGTCACAAAGTAGGCCAGAAAAAGGATGCAAACAGAATGGTAATTGGGTAACCATCTGCTATTAAAATGCAACTCAAGCTGGAGCCTTCCAGTGAGCCCTTCCCACTCGTGGAGATGCTGCGAGCTGGGATTTACTGGAAGGAATCAATAGCTGCCCTGGGTGCTCTGCAAACTGAAGATGACTGTCTTCTTTCAAGCTCACCATTTGGTTTCTGAGCAATTTACTGTGTGCTACCGAGATGGGGTGTTTGAAATGTCAAACAGGAAAAAAAAACAGTTGCATCTCCACCATTATTCAGCTCTTATGTTATATTATGACGCACCAGAAACGGCTGATGTTATTCAGAATGTGTCCTTCAGCCTGAATATATGAGAAGAAAGCTCTGAAGTCAAAGACTAATATTTTTGGGGAAACACAGAAAGGCAAGAAGCAGTTGGGAAAGGAGAGAAAGATACTTGTCACTACAGTTAAACTATGCAATATCTGACCGAATATACTTTTGCAAAATAGTTTTAAGTAGCCCACAGTAATCAATTTCTCAATGAGGGCTGCAATAATTTATCAACAGCAGCCACACAGTAACTATGCTTATTTTTGTCCAGTCCATTTCTACCATATTAGAAGTTAAAAGTATTCATGGAGTCTGGAGACACCCATTAGGAAAGTATCTCAAGTATTCAGAGTATAAGCTTGGCATTTATGGCCTGAAATAGGGACAGGCAGCACTGTTAAATCCTTGGCAGTTTCCTTGCTCAAGATAGATGATGAACTCCGTAATTCCAGACCAGTACGGGGAAACTATATACACGCACTGTCTTTCCCATGAATCCATTAAACTACGGAGTGAAAAATGGGCAGACATCCTTGAGTTTTCAACAGTTTATACAGCCTCTTGCACACAAAGTAAGTAGACTCAATAACAAGTGAGTAACAGCCACTCTCTAACAGAAAGTGAGACATTTTTCATCAAACTATTTATCAACCTTTGAACTTGCTATTTTCGAACACTTGCTAATCAGCCATTAGACAAGTTTCATTTGAAAATTAACAAGTACTTGGAAAGCATTTACAAAAAAGCCAGTATTACACACTTGCACTCATAGCATGACTGAAAATGACATACTTGTGGAGCAAAGTATAAGTCATCTCGCATTTCTGGACAAAATATTATCTAGTCACCACCATCATCTGAACATTATTACTGGGAAAGAATGATATGTCTGACTTTCAGTTCCAGACAAACACTGCAAATGAAGCCATTTGATGATTTGCATCAATGATGTTCCTAAAAAACTCACAGGAGTTTTTCACAGCAATATTAACAGAAAGAAGTCCCCAAAGTGGCTATAGGAAAGCATACTCTTATATACATTCAGCAATACCTTTCAAGATGGTGGTCAACATCTGTGAAGCGTATCTAGGAGTCATCTGCTTAGCTACTAGAAAGGATATTATGTGACAGGTCACGAAAAAGAAATATTCAGAACAATGCATATTCTGAATAGTTCGTGAAAAACACAAAGGCTGAAATATGTTCTTATAGGCCCTTCACAGAATAACTTACAACGACACAGTAATAAGCTAACGCATTTGTTAGCATGTCATCTGCAAAGAGACGACGGGACATATGGGTAACTAAATTATTTCCAACAAAGAGTTTCTTACCAGACAAGAAAAATGTGGTCCAGTTTTGACTCAACTGGCTTTAATTACCACTCTCTCTTGACCAAGACTGCATGGGACTTCATTTTCAGAAGCGGGCTGATCCTACAGCAACCACGGGACACTACAACCCCAGATGGGGAGATTGCATAACGCCGCTTCGAAGAAGTCAGTGCAAGTCTGGCGGTTGACTCCAGCAGGCTCCAGAGCAGGCTGTAAATGGAGAAGCCGGCTCCGAATGTCTTCCACCAGTTGGCAAACAAATGAGACATCATGTTTGTGCAGTTCAAGCATTGTTGCCAAATTCTAATAGAATGAGAGTTTCTGTAATCCCGAAAAGGGGCTATGTGATCCTTGGAAACAAGATTCTCTTGTCTGGCCTTCCATTCATTTTGTAAAACATGTTAAGTTTAATTTCAGTGCTTGGAGCTGCAGCTGGCCAAGGAGCAAAATCACATTCATCTGTTAAAAAAAGAACTGGAAGTGGATGGAAGCTGCTAAATTTTGATACTGATCTGCAGCCAGCCTCCAGAGAATGGCTGGGTCAGGACATTTGGGCTTTTTCCGCCAAACAAGCAAAACATGTCTCTAATTTTTATAATCATAAAAGCAGATTTTCTTGTCACTTCTTTTTCTCAATGTAGGTAATATTTGAGATGCAATATTAAACGTGTTTGCTTTCCAGTGAAAAACATTAGTGCACTACACACCTCCCTCCACAGTTATTTTGATTGGACACAGCGATGCCAGCCAATTATCTCTGATGCTGCACCATCTGCAGAATTACGCTTTCAGGGCAGTCATTTCAGGAACGAAGAAATACCTGGTGTCATTCAAAGCAGCTAAGTAGAGAACCTGTGAATGGTGACAGGCATTTTCTTTCCATGGCTACTGACCTCCTATGTCCGTTCCCCTCCAAATTCCCTGGCAATATTAATGACCCACCTATTTCCAAAACTGTTGGAGCAAATCATGGTCATGAGAACTCAAACAGGCACAGATATGTCATCTTGCCAGTCCCTGAACCAGATGCAGCTGGGGTAACACAGTTCAAACTCATTGTAAACGTCACAATTTCACCACTGAACTCTTCACACCAAACTGTTCAGTAGCGCTAACCACAACTAACCACCAGTAGACAGCCAACAACCGAGTAACGAACACTCTCCTAATTGTTATTGCTCTCTGAGGTCACCCTGTAATCTCAGAACCTTTGGAATTTGATCCAGGGCCCACTGCAGCCTCCGTGAGTCTTTCCAGAGCGCTGAACAAACCCTGGTTCAAGTCCTCGTGAATTCAATTCCTCATACGTTAGCCTAATCAAATTAAATTAATCTTTGCTTTATCACAGCTGCCAGGTAACATTTCTCATGAGAGTTTTTTCAGTTTGGTACATATGCCTCGCATATTTCCTATACTCCAAGAGTAAGTTAGTATTAACATACAATCGCTTGCTTATTAAGTACAAATGAGGCAGTTAAAGGCGTATGTTTTCAGCATGGTGGATAGGAGGATCACTTTTGCAATTCCCATTAAACTTTATGAGAACCATGGGGCTTGAAGCCAAATTAATTCTCCTACACCAAGCTAAAAATGAACCCCGAAATGTTATTATGCCTGCCATGTTTGGTTTCTATATTTATACTTCAGGCATATAGTTACTGACAAAACTAAAAGCACCGATAATATCTATCCCAGAAAGCAGTATTCCCCTGAAAGAAAATAGACTACGGTATTTTACAGTATTGGATGTGAATTCCACTGTATGTAGACATAAAAAAAAAATTTTAAAAAGCCAAATAACCAAGGTCTACAAGCCTTTGTAGTTGTTTGAAATTTTGTTAATGAATTTTACATTGCTGGCCAGTTATTCAAACAACATGCTCAAGGGAGAGAAGCTTCTGGAATGAAAAGTATTGTAGATGGAAAAAAAGGGAAACAGGGAAAAGAAGAAGCTGCAGCAAAAGCAGAGGCTGCAGTGAGTAGGTAGCTCATACACTTGAACCTCAGAGGGGAAGCACTTTTCCTGTGCATCTGCCTCAAAGCCCTGGGTAACCGAAGGGACTTTCACACCAACAAAATGCGCTTTTTGGAAAAGACTTTTTCCCAAAGCAAGACCTCTGCGCTGTTGACAGTAGTGAATGGTCCACGCAGAGCAGTGGCACCAGGAACTTACCCTCAAAAAACCAGCTTTAAATTGTCTTGTTGTTTCACCAAGTGAGCAGCCTAGATGAATGCTGTCGTCCAAAGGCTGAACCCATTCCTGCCTGGTTGTCAGCTTATACTCCAATATACTCTTATCCTCAAATCTGGATTCTATTTTACATCTCCTATACACCTCGCCCCACCAGATAAGAGTCACCTCTTCTTACGTGTTTTCTGAATGTTAAAGGTGTTACAGTATTTTTGATCATTATTGTATAATACTGTGTGATTAAAAGAACTGCTTGAAATGCTACTTTTCCCATTACATTCAGAGTACAGAGAGAAATCTTCATTCTCCTTGCAATATTATTTTTGAAGTAGAATTTTCAAGTTCTCATAGAGACTATAAACTTAATACAAATTGATTTTTTTTTTTAAGGCAACAGATATTCAGCCCTCTGAGACATTCAATCTCTTATCTAGTCACATTTTTTATGTTATATTTACCTATTTTAGTATGCTGAGTGTCTATGAGTCTTCTACATTTGAGACTTCTCTGATGACACAGGCTTACTGTAACGCAGCTTCCTCATCTCACTAGCAACCTTCTAGTAAAAATGGCTACAGGGTTCAAATTTTGGTTTAATTTTTTTTTTTAAAACCAGCCACAATGACAAATATGTGAGACGACGAGGCTTCACTCCTATCCTGGAATCTGTCTAAAATTCAATTATACTGGAGCTATTCTAGACCTCTGAAGATACTTTTGTTTGGCTTCTTGGCTGGTTTCCAGCCATTCTATCTTTAATTACTGGACGCTGCTACACAGCTTGCAAACAGAGATACTTCTTCCCATCTTATTTCCTCTGCTGTTTCAAGCATTCATTTTACTTACTCTTGCTGGGAAGGGTTTGTGGCTGAATTAGAAAAAGATAAATTCTTTCTCAGTCTAAAAGTGTTTAATTGGCTTGTAGGCTAGCTTCAATAACCCTAGCACTTTCAACTACTAAGATCTGAACCTGGCCTAGGATCACATACATACCTGTATTAAATATGAAATGCAGGACTACAATAACAGCTAAAAAGTATGGCTCTAGTAACAAGGACAGGGAACTCACAGCAAAGCTGATCTTCAATACACTTGGAGTACTCAGCAATTGCCAGGAGTTTCCTCCACTTTTAAATAATGTATTCCTGGAGCAGAATGTTCTGAACAGAAACACACTATTTTGATTGACACTCCTAATGCAGCAACTTCTTGGAGAAATAGTATTCCTCTAGTCTGTGGATGGATGTCTCTAGGACTCCAAAGTATGGCAAACTGCCTCATCCTTACCATTTTTCATCATCTCTAGAATTCTCTTCTCACTGCTGCTTTCTAACTTCATTCACCAGGATATACTTCAGGGAAGCAGAACATTTACTAAAACACAAGAGGTATACAGTTGTGAAATTTTGTCACAAACCAATTTTAGCCTGACTGTGAGAAATAATTTATTTCCGTGTAAGATTTTTTAACAGCTAATAAAACAAAAAGCTAGCACATGGTTAAGATCCTTGTATTTGGGCATCATGCGTTCCAATGACATGAAACATTCAGACACGAGGTTTCAGTCAAGCCTTAACGAACACAAGTGCTATCTGAAAAACTGAGATCCTGTACCACATTTTGTACGCCTCAGATTACAGGAGGCTGGATGCAGGGATTTGATTCAGGACCATCTCACTTCATGTTAATGTGAAACATGGAGCTGAGAGGACGAAGCAACTAAGACAGGAATCTTTTTAAGCAGCAGTTAAGTCAATCCTTTTAAACTTTACTGGGGATTTACTTCAGGAGAAGCTTATCTGTGTGGTGACCAGATCTGTGCAAAACCTTTGTTACAAATGATAAAACATGGGACTGGTTCAAAATATCTTTTGTTGAACATGTGCCAAGGACATGTAGATTTGACCTAATTAATATTTTCAGATAGGAAATACGCATAGGCTTATAATATTGCAAAGTTTCGACTTCAGCTATCAAAGCATGTTTGCTGACCTTGGCTGAGTTTCTCATTCAGATTTAGAGCATGAAGCCCAACACAGGTTGAATGTATACAAAGCAAAAGTGGGAAAAAATAATATTTGTACAGAGCTCTGCAAACTGACCCATACTCAACTCTAATGAGAACATAATGGTTTACCCAGGTGCAAAAGAACAGAAGCAAAAAGCGTAAGAGAAATGCCTCCACTTTCTTAATTTAAAGACGTTTTTGGACTTTTGCACACATGAGAGAGATTTTTTTTTCTTCTGAATGCATGCACATATACTTTAAAAAGTGCACCACTTGCACTTTAAACCACATTAAAACATGTTTAAGCCAGAATGGAAGGTTTGCTTCCACTGAGAGCAAGGAAAAAAAAAAAAAAAGAAAGAAAAAATAATAAAAAAAGGAAAACGAACCCATAAGACTGACTTTATAAATCTTTGGATTATCCTGCAGTCTGTGGGGTATCTTCTATCTAAACTACCGTAACCCACAAGGGGATTAGAATGGATAGTCTCTCGCTCGCTCGCTCCTCTGAGTCACAGCACTAGCAAATAGACCCACAGTGCAGTGTGGGCAGACGGGAAACCACTAAAGCCAGAGCAGTGATTATGTGCATGCTCTGTGAGACACATTGAGCAGTGAGCCGAAATGTTTGTGTGTGTCAGATCAATCTTTTCACTGACCAGGACAGCTGTACTCACAGGGGGATCACCAATCATCCTGCTAGGAACTGCTTCTGTCCTTCAACAGGCAATTAACGTGAGTCCATTACAGCTCCCTGGAGGCCCCTGGGGGGCTGCAAAAGGCATCGACTGAAAGGTCAGAAACCTCATGAGGACAGGAAAGAAGCTGTGCCTGGCGAAATGGAGTGGAAAGCAGTAGCTATTTGTCACCCGCTAGTAATTCAAAAAAAAAGGGGGGGAGGAAAAGGGTTGAAGGGGGTCCAAGCGTTGTGCACAATCACAAGCATGTGGCAGTAGTACGAGCATAAATAGAAGGAGATTCTTCCTGGGACGAAGATTTTATCCAGTATGAGAGCTGGAGAAGAGTCAACAAATCCCACTCAACTAATTCTCCAAAGGAACTGGAAGTGAAAAAGTGCACTGGCTGATTAATAGCCCACTATGGCCCCAAGGAAAATCACGGTAAGGAGTCCCTGGTGACTGAGGTTCACCACTATGAAACAAACATTTTAGAAGAGAACCAAGGAGAAGTTAAGTGGTTAGGAAGCACACAGAGAGTGGCATTCATAAGTAGCAACACTCTTTGAAAAGAAGCGACTGCTGAGGTGTTCAGTGGTGGAAAAGCAACAAACATGGTGGCTCGGGGGATTCATTACAGATCGCTCTCTGTTTCTATTTTAGATTTCTGGTCAAGACCACCATGTTGCTATGTTTTTGGAGGTCTCGGATAAATGCCTATACATACCTCTCCAAGTACACCACCCACCAAACTTAGCAGTTCTACTATGGAAATGGTAGGTTGCCAAAGGAGGGTAAGTACAGTCGGCACACACAGAAGACTTAATTTGCACTAGCGTGCAAGGAAAAGTTAGACTATGTTAGGTCATGATGTTAACTTGGAATAACTTTCACCCAGTTCACTTGTTAACTTTCACCCACAGCATTCAACTGAAATGTTATCACTGTTGTTCTTTCCTGTGATAAGAATATTTCACAGAGATCTAGCAGTACATGTGTAATCAATAGAATGAGCTGAAATATTGCAAATGTGAACTCTCAACAACAATGGAACTTAAGAGAGTGAATAGCAAGAATCAAATTAGTGAAAACTTTCAGTCAATTTCTTTGGACATGATTCTGAATTACTTCTGTAATTGAAATTTTATTTGATGCATAAAACCTAAACTGCATTAAAAATATAAAAATACAGGAGACAGAAATAATCTACAAACTAGGTATTGATATGCCCTGTCTTTACATGACTGCACAAAGACTGGAAACAACACGAGCTCCACCGCTGCTGATACAAACCATGGGACAATTTGAGGCAGTTTGCAAAATCTCCAGCATATCTTAGATGATGTAAAATTTCCATATTCTACTTTCACACAAAATAAAGATTGGTGACTGTGTTCTTTGTTTGTAGAGAGATGTAGCTAACAGGTTTGGATTATTTATAATGGTATAAAATGTTTGACCTTGAAGAGCACCCATCACCGACTGACTGAAAAGCCTGGCAGGTTATTGAGCATGGATTCAAATACTGCTTTTTGTCCCACCTGCAGCTTTACCAGGCCTCCCAGCTACATCTGTCATAGGCAAAGGCAGGACTTTCCACGTGCAGGTCAACACGCGCAACCTCATCTCAGTATAACAAACTGGACTCACTTAAGTCACCTATAGTTCCACCATCAGAGGACGTTCATGGCATATTGCTTACCCATTTCCCCAGAAAATTCTGTTACCCTGCAACCACCTCTTCCTCATGTCTCTTATTTTCTGGGTTCAAACTTACTTTGTTCACTGCTTTCAAGATTTGATGTGTGCACGCACACACTCACATGTGTGTGTGTGTATATATGAACTTTCTTTTCCCCACATGCAGTTGAGTTTAGAAAACACATATTGTGGATTTAGGTCAACTGAAATTCCTCTATGTGGTACAATACAGAAACCTTTTTGTTCTAATATTAAGTGCCTTGTTCCGTCTCCCTTGCGTTTCCCCTCCCAAAGTGCCTCTGACTGCAATAAAGGGTCTCACGTGTTAGTTTAGTCCTGAGGGCTGCCTGACTGCATTTATGCCACCCAGCACCGCAGGTCGTTACCCTTTGTGACACTGACACTATCAGCAAGTTGATGTTTAATAGAAGCTGCCGATTAGTATCCAAGATACCAGTTAACAAGACAGTTTCTTTTAATGGCTTGTATTGATGAATGAATTAATGAAATTCCACAACTTCTTTATGTGTAGAGAGTACTGGTGTGACACCCTTGGGCAGCATACAAACCATCTCCACTAATGTTTGTGTTCAGGCTGTCAGCAGGCCAAAAGACCAAAGAGGCTACAAGCGTGGCCTTTCACATGCCGTCTAGACAGCCCTGATGAAAACACCTGGGAAGATCCACAGCCGGTGACTTCAGTGCAGTGGTACTGGCCTACAGTCACTCCCCGTATGGCCCAGTGGTGACATTTAGGAACACTGGTAGAACAAAACTTTGGCAAATAGTCAAAATGTCCTATGGGATAAGACGATCTGAAGTACCGACACTGAGGGCAACTCACTCTCTTTCACCTTTGAAATGACAGTTTAAAGCTTTAATGGTCACCCCACTTCTTCAAGTGTCCAAAAAGACACCTATTGAGATGACTATACCGAGAAAAGTTTGCTCTACCTTTAATTAGAAGACCATTAATATCAAGTGCTCAATTTTATTTGCTATTAAGTAAAGCTTCTCCTTTTTTAAGGGCACTTGAACTTTCTAGGAGCACGAGTACCAGCACACTATTAGAACATGAAGTAAATACTAACAGCGTTAACAGTATTGTCGCCTCTTGAAGCCAGATTTGATGAGTAGGAAACTGATTTGAATACATACCCACCACTTTGCATTGATAGCAAAAGGTGCAGGTATACAATTGTGTAACATCAAGTTTTGGCTCACAGTACTGCAGTACTGATACATCACCTTGGGTGTGCTGAGACCTTGTCATCCTAAGGACAGTTTGGTTTCCCCAAATAATCAACTGAATAAAAAATTAACTTTTCCCAAGGTAACTGAATGTACCACCAGAGAGCGAGGGGCTCCAATCAGCCCTGTGCACTTTTCAGTGACAACTCAAAAGTTCAACCAAGGTGTGCCTGGGGTTTGTAGACGTGGCAAAGAAACCAGGTGCCTTAATTTGATTTTGGTCAGGACAACTGAGGGCCAACAGTTTACGTGTATACAAAAATCATACTGTTTACCTTTCAGATGCTAAATAAAATTAATTCCCTTTATCAGACGTGGAGATTATGAGCCCTGAGATGCTGTGCATGAATTCTAAGTGAGAGATCCCAGAGCAAGTTTGGAGCATGATGAACTATGGGGATGGCACAACACCGTGTCCTGCTGCCACAGGCTTCAGCGCTGGAAGGAGCACTGCCGCACGAGTGCAGTATTGCACCCAGGTTAAGGCAGAGACACCACAGCAGCACTGCTTCCAACTCTGAAACCAGATCATTTGGGGCCCAGTGCACGGATATTTGTGTGATGTTCCAATGTACTGTGTAATCAAACCCTAAGACCAAAAAAACCTGTAAGGATGCACCAGGATGCGTGTTTTATTGATGGGAGATCATAAATTCTGTGTGCAAAATATCAAGCTACTGTCTGCCACTTTCTGTCGCTCTGTTTCTTCCAAAAGAGAAAACAGAGAGTAACCTTATGACTCTTTCATTCACTATTTGGGGATAGTTCCTTATGAAGTCATCAGACATTTGTTTGATTTATCACAAATTCATGAGTGTTTTTAACTCATGAACGGTCATGGGAATGAAGTTAACATAGCTTGTCTAATTGTGAAAGTAAGAGGAATTTGAGGCTACGGGTAAATGAGAGACGAGTCTATACTGGTAGAAAAGTGGCAGTTACATATGAATAGCAAGGGGGAGAGAAGCAATACAGTGAAAAAAACAGATCTTGCTATTTTATTTGAACCCAAGTATTTGGGGTATATTAAGGAAGAAACTTTTCACAAAGAGGATGGTGAAATCCTGGCTCAGGTTGCCCAGAGAGGTGGTGGATGCCCCATCCCTGGGAACACTCAAGCTCAGGCTGGACGGGGCTCTGAGCAACCTGATCTGGTTGAAGATGTCCCTGCTCATGGCAGGGGGTTGGACTAGATGGTCCCTTCCAACCCAAACTATTCTATGGTTCTATGATTTTGCTGTCTTTCTTAACCAGCCAACATATACTTCAGGACATAAAACTCCATGCAATCAGCCCTTTAGCAGAAAGATGGAGGACAGATTTGCATTCAACTGTTCAAATGTTAAGAATTTCTTAATTGTCTTCATAGTTTAATTTTATTTGTCTCTAATCTAATTAGTAAAGAGAAGTGTGCATGGGGGGAGCTGATTGGTGGGGAGGAGAATGCGTTCATGTCTGCAATACAGAAAACCTTCCATTTCCTACACTGCTTTAGTGTAGTCAGTGCTGGATGTCAACAGATTACTGTTTCCTCCTAATTATCGCACTGCTTTGCTGGACTGTCTGTTCTTGAAAATTTTCTTTAAAGGCCTTAATAGCAGGCATTCATTTCTGCTACAGATAAGGTAAGTCTAGCTTTTTATGCATAGTAATTTAATAGGAACTCAGATCTAATTTAATACATCCTTTATGTCTCTGTCAAAGCCTGTTAACATTGATTGGTGCAACGTGTCATAGAAGTCAGTAAATACATTAATCTCTCGAGAGCCTGCGACAACAATTCTGTTAACAGCATGAGCAATACAGATGGACAAACTGTTATTGAACAAATGAAGAACTGAACTGAAAACTTACACTAAACCAAGTTTCAAAAACTCTGGAAATCGGGGCATTACTGATATTCCCTGGATCAGGGAATACTACTAAAACCTGGACCAGACCTACTGAAGTTTCAGAAGTATCAGGCTGAGTTAGTTGATGTGTGCTAACGTATTTTATTAAAGTTTAATTTACAAGCACTCTCCATGTATCAGGAGTCCAACCTGCGAAGGAATGGAAATGTGATAGACTGAGAGAGACTCACCCTAGCTATGAAAGCTGGCCGAGAAAACCAGGCAGGAAACCTCTTTGTGTTGCTCAGAGGACATACCAGATGTATTTAGTTATTCACTTTTTTTGTCTCTCTACACTTTCTACAACACTTCATTTTCTGTATGTAACAGTATGGGAAACAGCACGTGGGACTTACTTCCTGCCGGATGCTGAACATCCACAACTCCAGCTGATTTAGGAGGCCAACAAAGTGTTCAACCCCTTCGCTGAAGTGCTCAACAACTCCCAGCATAGACTTTTTTCCTCTAAGCTATCACTGGTAAATGCACATTAAGACAAAGAAGATTCACGTAAATATTAATGATTGATCCAAAGCTACTCTGTGTAGCATATCCATTGTCTCCTTTTTCTTTCAAAGCCAGCCTATAACAGAGCTTGGGTAGGAAGCAGAAGGAAAGTATCATGGCAGGAATATCAGTGTATTTTGGATGCAAAGCAGAAGCTTATCTGTTTTACTACTGCAGCACCAGAGAAAATCAATTTTGACACAGAACTGCCACTTTACAAGCAAATAACTATACTTTCCAATAACCTAATCTGTGCAAAGCCTACTGAAAATTCCCTAAAGAACCAGTAGTTAAAACCTCCATTAAATCAAAGGGTTTAATATGGGAAGGGAAGAGAGGATGCAGTTTGACTTGGGAATGTAATGGACTCAGTGGGGAAATAAATATGTTGTTTTATGTGTACAGTTACAGAATTTGAGAACACAGCATTCATTTCAAAGGGAATTCTCTTGCTGTGCAACTTATTCCTAAACAGATGTGATTTTTGCTTATTCAAAAACATTTAGGTAACAATTACAGCATAATAAATTATAATTGCCATCATCTTCCAGCTATGCTATGACTTTTACGCAAACACAAAGAAAATGCAATTATATAGAACTGTAAATCCTATTTTCAGGTAGCTTAGAGCACTGACAAAATACTTGTTTGTTTTACTTAGAATGAACAATACTTTTAAATCTTATCTCTAAAAATGAAAAGGCTGTATCTGTTAAGCAGTCTGGCAGACTGATAAGGTCTATCTTACACAACTACTACTCAAAGAGGGGCCTAACTCTAAGGAAGTTAATTATCTTTTGGAAGCTTATGTTTTACTCTTATGTTTTATATTAGTAGTCTCTTTAAACTAGTTTCTAAGCTGACATTTTAATTAAGCAGGGCATGACCACTGTTTGAACACTGAAGAAAGAGAAAATAACTAGAAAGAAACTGAAAAAAGATTTTCAGGATTGAATATTACAGGAAATCACACATGAACCCAACACTTAGTATGAATATAAATCATCCTACAGCATTTCAGAGAACTGGAACTTTGGGGTGGAATTCTACAAGATGACTGAAAAACAGTCCCCATGAAGACTGCAACTCTTTGTTAATCTTTATAAAGCTTTACTAAACTTCCCCAGTTTGCTGATTTCCTCCTCATTTACTTCTGTAGCCATAAAAAACCAGTTCGGTGTTTTATGCTGCAAAACTCCGTGTGTTGGGATCTGCCATTTATTTGTTTTGTTTCTTTCCAGTGTCTCCTAATCTGACAGTTCAGAATTTAAACTCAAGCTCCGGTTAGCAGCATGCAATGCTAATCTCATATGTGCTGCCAATTTTAAAAAATGTTCCTTTGTGAATGGCTAAGACCCACAAAGGGATGTCAAAGCTTCTTTCAGGTACTCATCAGATTACAGCGAGGTGTGCACTCCCAAGCATGGACATGTTACAGTGTGTGCGAAGGTTGGGAAATCAATATGACCAGGAAGGACCTATGAAGTTGTTTTACCTACGGCATAACAAAAGACCATGACACTAGCAGGAGGTCACCATGAAGAGACTCAAGGTGCTGCTTACAAAACTTGTAGCAAAAGAGCATGTTTTAGCAAAAGGGAGAACCTGACTTGGTGCTGAGCCATCCAAAAACCACAGCATTTTCATCTACAAGGAGATAAAAGCCATATGGTTTTGGAGAAAAGCCAGTAGCTTCACAAGTGATGTGGAGGCTTCAGGTTTTTCATGAAAGCTTAAAGGGTTCTCCAGAGTGCTGGGAGACAGGCAAGGTATGTACGCAGGGTTGCTGCCTTAGCCCAATCTGCAAACTCTTCTGCTTTCACAGAATCACAGAATCTTCAGGGTTGGAAGGGACCTCTAGAGATCATCCAGTCCCACTCCCCTGCTAAAGCAGGACTGCCCAGAGCACATCACTCAGGACTGCATCCAGGCGGGTTTTGAAAATCTCCAGAGAAGGGGACTCCACCCCCTCCCTGGGCAGCCTGTGCCACTGCTCTGTCACCCCAACTGTAAAGAAGTTTTTCCGTGTGTTGGAACGGAACTTCCTCTGTTCCAACTTGAGCCCACTGCCCCTCGTCCTGTCACTGGGAACCAGCGAGAAGAGTCTGGCTCCATCCTCCTTCAACCCACCCTTTAGACATTTTTAAACAATAATAAGGTCTCCCCTCAGCCTTCTCTTCTCCAGGCTAAAGAGTCCCAGCGCTCTCAGCCTTTCCTCATAAACTAACTCATAAACTTTTCTCTCAACTAAGTAGCAACGCAGCTCAGGATCCTGGAAAAAAAGCTTATCTGTGCCTATGCTTGCTCTGTGTACCAGGAAAGGTAAACTACAAAGTAAAAAGAACTCAAGCCTTGAGTGTGTTTCTAGGAAACATCCAAAAGGAGTTGGGGAAAGCTGAGGAAATTATACTAACTTCAATTGAAATGCAGATCTATATGTGGAATACGTTTCCAGAGACCCAAAGCCAATAGCTAACCCCAGCCCAGCCCTCGCAAGGGAAAGGAGTATGGGACGGAGAGCTCAAACTCCTACAACATCCTGCCAAATGTCAGCCAGGGGAGCACAACCAGATCCCTCATACTAAGACTTGCTTATACAAATTACATTTATAAGAACTACTAACAGGATGCTTCAACCAAAAAGAATCAAAATATAAGCAACAAGATTTAATTACTCATTTTCTTCCGTTATTATAACCTGCAGTCTCTCTCTCAACAAAAATAGAGACATTAAACATTGTTATTTCAATGACTAATATAGTGTTTCTATGAAGACTAAAAGAACCAACCACTGAAAAGAACCAATTAGCCATTGATCTTGCCCAGACATAATCTGAACACAGCCTTCCAGTGTGTTAAAAACACACTAAATGCTAAAGCACCAGTGAATCTGAAGTTATTACCGTTACTAAGTATTTGTGCCAAGCGTCCAAAGAGCCTCTGCTATGCTGGGTGGCTGTTTACAGCTGAGGTTGTCCCTTCCTCTGACTATGAGCCTTTCACTCAGGTCTATGGCACCAACTTTGAGCTCTACCCTTGGTAAGATGTAGCAACAGCAGGAAGCAGGGAAAACAGAATGCAGATAAAAGGAATCTGAACGGTCTCACAAGCCAGATTTGATCCAAGGACTCATTCTTTGGAACAATTTTTCACTGCAGGATGAGTTCAGTTATTCCATCTGTCCACTACGCGCTTCTTTCCCTTCCTTTATTTTATTATTTCATAATAGTAGGAAAAGATGAGTGCAGTCTTAACTGTACTCATGCTGTGGTATTGCCTCCTATTTCTATTATATTATGATATTCTAGAGGCTGATTGGGAATTTTCTGACAAAACAGGTTTTTTTTTTGCCAGGAAATAACAACTCACCGAGACAAATTTGTTTCACAGAAGCGTCAGATTTAGCAGAATTTCACTGGAATACATGTTTAAGGCCCGGGAAGAGATTTCTAGTGGTAACTAAGGAGAGGTACAGAATCACCCGTAAGCCCAGTGGCTGCTGCGCTTACTTTAAAGCAAAAAAAAAATCAGTTCAAAGGCTACCTGTATCTCCCAAAGGACAGGGAAGGGCAGCAACTTCTCACCTGATTTTTCTGGATGCTGCTTCTGAAGATGCATTTCAAAAGTTCCGATTGGATTCCAGTGCAGCTTGGAACACGAACATTTTCAAAACCTTGACAATTTTTGCGAGACAGAAAAAACATTACCTACTCATCCCATCTCTGTTCCTTTTTAAAACAGAATAAACCCTTCACCTGACCAACTATACTCTAAGCTTCACTGTGAAAAAGCTTTTTACTTCCATGCTCGTGTTATGAAGAGTTATCATTCAGCAAGAAGTTAAAAATCACCACCTATCCTCCAGTGTCACACTTCTGGTGACTCTCTCACACTAAAACACGGAATCAACCACTGAGACTGAAACTGAGAATGCAGACAGGCTGCGTAACAACTAACAACATTACTATATATATCTTCTCCCCTATTGCTAAATAAGTTAACCTTAATATCTTTGTTAGGCATCATAACCTTAATATCATGTTAGACATCACTAAAGTGTTACAGCAGTTACGTTAGAAATCAATTATAAAATGCACCTTCAATTACAATGTGATATAGAGAAATACCACAACTTTGAAACTCTTTTCTAGAAAAATACAGAAACAATCCCAAGACCACCTGACTGTTGGACTTTGCTTCTCCCCAGTCAAAGAGCTTTGTAACATTCTGAGAAAGAAGCCCAAGCTTCATCCATGACAGGCACTCAGGATGACAATCTGTCTGCAGATGACCGAATTATTTTCTTGATAGAGAGCCCAGGATCTTCTCAGAAATGTGAAATGCTCCCATGTTGTCACATCCAGGAAACTGCACATTAAAGAGCTTTCACGCCTTACATAAGTTTTTCATGGAAGACTTAGTTTAATTTGACCTAAACATTAGCAAGTCACTGAGTACTCTCCTGAAGAACCACCTTATACTTGCATCCCAAGGTTTCCAAGGCAGTATTTCAGGCAAATCTGAACTTCAGGAAGGAATTTTAAGGCTGCAAAAAGAATGCTGACAAGTTAGGAGGGATT
>NW_009650207.1:619133-633592 GCF_000708025.1 Charadrius vociferus | reverse complement strand
CAGGCAAAAGAGGAAGGAACTACCATCACTGACAAAATCCAGCTGTCCCCCATCAGCAGCTAAGGTTTCCCCTTCCACCTAATCTTTCATCACTTCTTTTGTTTCCTTTAGAAAAATATTTATCCTTAACAAGACGCCTGGGTTGCTTTTAACTTTCTACTGAGTAAAATGAAAATCAAGTTCACACTCTACTTAAATATTTCAAGGAGAAAAGAGGGAATATAGTGAAATCAAACAAACAAAAAGGTCTTTGAAAAACACTTATTTTTCTTAAGACCTTGGGGAAAAAGTTGAACTTACAGGAGTCACAAAGTGAAAGAAAACATTTTATCAACTGGGCCACCTGGCACCCTGTCCAATGCTTTCAAAAAACCAACAGGGCAGAATGACTGTCAGAAACTCATTTAAACAGTCTGCTAATTTTGATCCTTTACAAAAGGTTAGTAACCAATGCATTTAAAAGGCACAGGATTTAATGGGTCTGCTCCATTTTAGAGCTGTGGCAGAGGAATCCATTTTCAGGGTTGGAGAAGCTTTGCAAATAGTCTCAAATAGGTGGGCTAAAGCATGTTAACTGACCTGGAAACTAAAAGACGTGTTAAAAAAAATCCCAGAGAAGTGGGGCTAGTCTAGAACTCTTGGAATTTCATCAAAACCTAGGACCTCTGGGCCCAGCTGTAATACTAGTGAGAGACAACAACATACTCAGATGGTCTCCTGTCTTTGGTGTACAAATACATATACATACTCCAAAAGCGTCACAGAGTGGGACATAGCAAAGCGAAAGCCATGTGCCTGCCTGTCAGTGATCAGGTGGCCACTTCAAACTCCTTAGAATATTCCCTCTGCCGCTACATTCATATTTTAGTGTTGTTAGACAGCAGAAATGCTTGGAGTGGCAACTACAGGAAACCGTTCTTCTGCAAAATTACACATTTAAAGAATTGATGAGTGCATTTTTAATTTGTTCTTCTGATACAAGTTAGGAATCACACCAGGAATCGAAGTAATATCAGGAGACCATATCAGAAACCACGGTAATAATCTCTGACTGGAAGGACCAGGAAGTTTTTACTTCAGTCTGAGATGTTGCTCTGGCATTAAGAAGTTTCATGCTGCCCTGAATTTGGAGTTTGTCTTACAACCTCTTCCCTTTTAATGTATGTCCCTCATTTTGCTCATCTGCTCCATTTTCTGACGTGTCAGCATCCTGCTTTACATCTTTAGTAGATTGAAAGGTGTGCCCTGTGGGTTACACTGTCTCTAAATCATCCATGATGTATTACGCTTGGCTTAAATGACTCAGTCTCATTTGCACAATTGCCCTATTAATTTACTCATCATTGATTTACACCACTTTTGCTGGAAATCCTCCACCAGACCTCTATTTTACATGCGCTCTCAAAAGCTCCATTCCAGTCTTTTTCTCCCCTATCATCTTCCTTGTCTCATTTCTCTTCCATTTGTCTTCATTCATCTGTCTCTTATCTTCTTCTTCCTTCTCCCTCCCACTGTTCTGTCTTCCTTCTGTTTCTTCTCGGTTCTCCTCCATTTCCCCCCTCCCTGCAAGTCTACCTCCTTGCTTCAGAGCAGCTAATAAATCTACCATTAAAGGCTAGAAAACCCAGAAGATATAGGTTTAAAGGTAAAGGAACGTAAATAAATCAACATTCCTCATGAAGAAGAGCAGCAGCTGTGACTTCTTTTTGGAGAGTTCAAAGACTGATGGGTGACTATCATTATCTTTCGTACAGTACTTTACTATGTCCTTGCATCTTTTTGTCTGCCTGAGAGGAGCTCAGCCTCCTAGTTCAGATTTTATGGTTAGTTTTCAGCCCTCTCGATATATCACATGCCCCTGGACCGGTGCCCTGATTACTAGTTTGACTACCAAAGCCAAACACTTCCATCTTTTCTGTCTTTTGATAAACAGTCAAGAAACTACTTGGATTTCATAGCTTGAATATAAATGTACATGTATAAATTTTAAAATACAGACAAACGTAACCATATACAAGAGGCATTTTCCAACTCTCACGTCTGTTTGCTTTGTGTAAAAATAAATAAAGTAATAAAAGCATTTGTTTCTAAGCTGAAAGACTCATTCGGTGTTTCTTTCATTCAAAATTTCAACAGAAAAAAGGGTCCAAAGTGCAGAGGGTTAGACTAAGAGGAGTACAAAGATTTACATATTCATACTGGGTAAATAAATAACCTAACCCCATTGCCACACTCAACAAAGACAACCAGAAGGAGAGGGACAAGAATAAGAGAGAGAGGTTAAAATATCAGCAGACCCCAAAGAGCAGTAAGCATACATGAAGTAAATGAGCTTCTCACTCCGGAAGTCAACCACAAATGAACAGAGTCTCAAAATGTCCTTAAAAAGCCTGGCCATGCCCTTCCAGCAAAGCCTCAGAGCGAGTGCAGCACAGACTTGCGAAGTCTGAGAGTCTCACTGGTGAAATAACACCTGACATGTATCTTTGAGAGCCCAAAGGCAAAAGAAACCCTGTATGTGAGCATTTTAGCCTGTTTTTACTCTTGGCAGAGATACAACACTTGCTTTAAGCACACTGCTTATATTTGCAATAAATACAAAATAGCTACAGTTACCAGTCAGTCAGGTTTTTTGCTTGAAAGAAAAAAAATCATCCTCCCTATAAAAAAAGTACTAAACGACCGAGTTGACAACGTTCTCCACCTCCTAAACCCAAATTAACGGCTAGACTGTGCAGCTATGAGCTGGACAAGTCTGCGAACTTTCACCGCTTGGTTATTATCTGAAAAATAGCATGTAACTACAAAGTAATTACAGACTTCTAGAGAAAATATGCTGCAATAATATAGTCTGTGAAGTTACCCATTTTATTCTCAACCTAATTTCCATGTAGTTTGCAATTTTAAGATTTAATAATGTAGTTGAGAAAATACAAATTGCTTGTATTACCCACATATTTGCATTGAACTGTACATACCATGTAATTACAGAGTCAACGGTTACTATGGAATTACAGAGTTTCTACGTAGTTCTTTGCGTCCTCCTATGTAAAGTGCCGAAAGAATATTTCAGCACGGTGAAGAACAACCCATAGTGATACGAAAAAAGAGAATTAAGCTCCTCTCCCAGGATCACTGTCTGGACAGCGTAAGGGAAACATAAGCAAAAACCTCAGTGCAGAAGCACCCGCCATCAACTTCCTTTGGTCCCCAAAGTCCTACAAAAGACCACTCTGCAGCTTCTGATTAATGTTATAGACCTCCACTAAAAGGGTTTTTATACTGCTGTACGTGAACTGCTGTCCAAGAAATTGACTGGTTTTGATTGACTTGTCCCGACCTGCCCTCTTCTTGAAAAATTAAGATGGCAGCTTGCCAGTTCCCTTTGAAGGACAGTGCTTATTTTTTGTTTTCTTTACCACCTTTAAAAACACACAGACAAGACTCACATATGGATGGCTCATCTCGGATGTCTGAAGGTTTGAAGTTTGAAGGTTAGAGCTAATCTTAGCTATGGCATTTTGTGCTGTATTCAGAACACAATTAATTTACAAGAAAATAAGCTTTGCTAAGTGATTAGGGAAACAGAGTAACGGCTTGTGAGAATACCCCAGGAAAAAAAAAAGTATTATTTGTATAAAATAAATAGAATGATGATCGCTAAGAACTGTAAAATACAATGACAATATGCTAAGTATACACAGCAGACTGTCAAAGCAGTGAAGATTATAGAGGTCTAGAAGACAAGAAACCAAGTTATTATTTCTGATTTTGCCATAATTATGCGATATGACCTTGGGTAAGTAATTTCTTGTTTACTGGTGCTAAAGATTTGAAGAAGGTTTTTGAGATGAAGGCAGTCTGCCCTGTGGCATGCCAAAGAACCGCAGGGTAATGCTAGCTCTTAGAAAATGTTTCCACCATACTAACATCCTGTATTACCAAATTTCACCAGTTCATTTTTCTTACTGAATAAACAGACTTGCAAACTCCTTCCTGGGTGCTGTTGAGCTTATAATGGGATGCCAAGAACTATCACAGTTGCTCTGTAACTCAGCTGTAAGGATTTCTGTTTCCCCAGAAATGGAATGTTCTGTTTGCCAGTGTACCTGAAATCACCCTCAAGAACAAATATTCGAGTAACAAAGAAATAACTTGCTGCAGCTCAAATACTAGCATAACCATTGGGTTTTCAGGGAGAGACACAGAAAAGCAGGCTTATATCTGTCTACACATTGAATTTACATATTAAATCATCTCCAAAAGACTCCTTTCTTTCTGTTATCCAGGTAAGAAATCATGACACTTACATAAGCTTTTCACTGTGATCCACTCTAGAAAAGAAACTCTCACCTAGGGCAAAGAAATACCTTAAAAGAAGAGGATTCCCAATCAGGATGCACTAACTTACTAATGACAACATGATCATCACAGCCGGCTCTGCCCATTACTGGATCAGCCCGTGCAACCTGTTTCCTTTGGATCAAGAAAAGATATGAAACATGTTTCTATTGAATGAGGCAGAGTCCAAATCACAGAAGTTAAGCTTGCTTTCTGGTTTTGTCTTGTTCATGCTGGGCACAGTAGGACAGTGATAACAGTCCTAGCATAAATCTTGCCAGTACAAACATCAACACTTTTTTTTTAACATATCTGAGCTTTCAAAGTTCTACTGGGCCAGTGCTTTGTTTCAAGTGGTCACAGCACATCTGACCCAGTCCTAGGAGCCCTAAAGTTGGATAATGTAACATTGTACCACAGCCTCATATTCCTAAATGCTTTCTGAAACCCCTTTCAGAGTCAAACCTTGCTTGCCAAATTTCTTCTGATTCTTCATTCAATTGGGAGAGTAGCACTTGCACCCAATGTGATAAATATAACATGCTTTGGGTACAGCAAGATGAAGCCTCTTCCTACCCAAACTCCGAAATCATTCTGGTAATTATGGTGCCAGTACTCCAATAAATTATAAACTAATCATTAGAGTGTTGTGAGTAAGTACTCCTTTCTGCTTTTAAGGGTAAGGACCGACCACCACTGCATGAAATCTTTATACGTTGGAACATACTTTATATGAAGTGTAAATGACCAGTGATATTCCACACAAGAATGTAAATTAGAATGCCATGCATCATTCTTCATCAACACAACACCACAATTCCCAAGCAGGTCTGAGGCGAAGAGAGAGTTGCGTTGAATAAACATTCCGCTGGGCTTAAAAAGATACCATGGAAATGAATCTGTTTTTCTCCTTCTAATAGTCAACTTACTTGACTGACATGGTTGTGACCTAAAGAGATTATTTTTCATCTTTCATTTAAATATATGTGTATATACATATATAAAAACCACCTAAAACAGTAGGATTCCCATTTCAGTTTCATCTTTTTGGTGCTATATGTCCAAACAATACATGATTTTTGTTAAAAAGATTCTTGCTGTGTTTAAAAAATTTGGGTTACACGCTGCCCTCCTGGGTCTTCCACACAGATGGATCTTATCTGCAGAATATTTTAAGTTAAACAAATTTTGGATGCAGTAAAATAAATGGAAATCAACACAAACTACAGCCTTTTGTTAAAGTTGCTAGACACTTCTTAGGAGATCCTATTTTTTCAGTTGATTATAACTTTGCCAAACTTCA
Source organism: Charadrius vociferus (assembly GCF_000708025.1). Lineage (NCBI taxonomy): Eukaryota > Metazoa > Chordata > Aves > Charadriiformes > Charadriidae > Charadrius > Charadrius vociferus. Next base: position 627,948 of record NW_009650207.1, on the reverse strand, counting down.
AACCATTTGGGCTGAAATTTTCTATGCCAGGTGTCTGCCTCAGGCTGAGTAGAATGTGATCATGTAATTAAAGGCTGTATCATAATGCATACACAGAAGGGGGCAAATTAAGGTTGAACAGGCAACCTTAATTCTCACATTTCTTAACTTTCACAGACTTGACTTTGCAACCCTAATAATGTTCTTTTAATGTAGCTTTTTGTCTGCAATATTAATCCGGAGCTCTATTAATTTACAGACATATCCCACTGAGGACTGGATGTCTCAGTGGACTGGTAATAGGACACACACAGCCTTTCACCTCTAGGTCACTGGTTTAAATACAGCCTAGGGCTGAGGTGATGGGATGTTATTACCAGTGACCAGCTGTTTGGTGGCTTGTATGAAATGAACTGGTGATCTGAGGCTCTGCATACAGGTGCCTATCTTGTACAAATCACCATTGCTACCGATACCATCCGTAATCCCTAATGGAGTGCCGGACTGCCCAAGCTGTAAGCTTAACTGCCTCTCATCTATGTGGATACACCCACAGTTATTGAGAGTACTTCTGCAAAATGTGGTTCCAGGTGGTTCCTCTTGGAGGAAGGGCTGACATGGGAATATTCCCTCCCTCCAGGAAGACCCCGGATCAATGGCTGAAATACCGCAGTCCAGCAGAGCACAAAAACACATGAGTAATTATGCTGACTTAGTGGTGCTATTCATATATACAATATCAGAACTTTAAGTTCAATATTCAATGAGGATGGGAAAAGCCAGCAATGCCAGAAACTGAGCAAAGGCTGCTCTTCCATTAAAAGAAGAACATCCTGAAAATTTGCTCAGTGATCCTTCCTTTAGGAAAAATGAGTCAGGACGACATACGAAAATTTAACTTAGCCTGTCTGGTGCCGGGAAACATGAAGCACTCATATACCTTCCAAGTGGGATTATGCAAAACCAGGGACAGTCATGCCTGAAGGAGGAAAGTTGAACTGCATCCTCCACCTCCTGAGGCTATGCTGGAGGCAGCAGAGCTTTAGATCACACCAAGACCTTGTAGGAGACATTCATTGAAGGAGCTACTGTGAAACTTCCCAACGCAAACCATAATCCTCACAAACTGCACAGCCCCCTCTGCCCTCCAACGAGGGAAATTTTGCCACTTAAGCAACTGAGTCCTTTCTTTTGGGAGCAGAGAGATGTGTTCTGCGACTGTTCTCAGTGGGGGGAGCAGGGTCTGAAAAGAAAGCATTAAGCTACTGGCAAGAGCAAGTTACAGAGAAACCATGAGAGACAAGAAAAAAAAACAGAAAGGATTAGGAAGAAGGTAAACGTCTTTTCCCCAGAGCAGGAGACCACCTCAGCCTTATTCCTGCCTCTAGAGTCACAATAATTTAAGGCAAGAAAACATACATAGAAACAGTCTCCTTCAAAACTTCTTTTGCAGTTGTCCCTTCACCATATTCCACCAGCCCTCCAAGCACAAAAGCTTCAACCCACTGGTTGCCTACTCTGACAATCTTTCCCACAGTGCTGACGTTGGTACCCAAACCAGATAACCCAGGCTGTAGAGCCACAAAACTTATTTTCTTCCCAGCAAGAGTTTTTAAAATATAAATCACTTAGCTTTGTTTAGCTTTCCATTTACTGAATTCATGTTCCTTTTGAGAGGGACACATTAATAAATACTGCGCCCTGATACTCTAAATGGTTTCAATCACATCATTTTCTGTATTCAGCACTCATACGCATCCCTTACTACAGTACATAAATGATATAAACTTCTCATCAATAACATAAAAAATTCATACTCTCTCTACAATGCAGCTGCTATCACAGGTTTATGTCAACAATCGTCCTGATTTTTAATAGCATAAATGTTTAAAGAGGTAGCAATTCCTGTAAAGTATCTGCAGGGATATTTAGAGCCGACATATGCCAAAACAATCCTGTGCTCATACAGTAGACGTTGTTGCTCAGCAGGAAAACAATGTTTATCCTCACAAATGTTTACCCTGCTTTAGTCATTAAAACGCTCCAAATGGATGGCAAAGGAAGGGGAGCGGATGATGTCGTTCCTTACCTCACGGTTGCCCCTCTGAGCAGAGAGCGCCAACTCATGCATATTACAGCTGAGCTCTCTCTTGTGCTGTGCACCTTGATGCCTGCCTCAAAAAATTATTTGCCATCTGACATTAGAAAGGTTGGATTTGCTCTTTGCTATAAACATAGAGAGACAGGCAATTTGCAAATGCTTTTATGCTTCATAATTCTAATGGGTAGCCTGTCCTTTAATTTTCTCTTTATCATTAAAAAAACCCAAACCCTCAACTTATATTTTCAGGGGGTTCCTACCTCAACAAAACAATGCAAACCCTTTTTTTGAATTTCTTCTATTTGCTGCCAATTGTATAGGGCTTTAAGCTATTAAAAAAACCAACTTCGCATACAGGCAGCATAAAATATTTATTTTTAATCTAAGCAGGATTTCTTTACCTGCTGTGCAGCCACAGCTTCTGTTTAAGGCTTGCTTTATCATCTGTGTGTCAAGCTGAAACCATTCCTGTCAAGATCTTTCATTCCAGCTTTAAAAAGACTCCTACCAGACCCCAGCTGACACACGACTTCTAACTCCCGCTTGAAATTTTCCTTCTGCCTTTTTCCCCCCTCACCCGAAACCCCACAACCTGGAAGTTCTTCACTTGAACAGATGGTTTATAAAAATCTGGGACATGCTCATATGATTGAAAATAGGACTCCTATAAGCAATATCTCATGTAACAATTACGTGAACAGTTGGTCAGAATGGTGACCCAGAAACTGCCCCGTCTTTCCGCTCTTGCAGCCTCGGTAAAGCATTTCCAGTCCTTTACTGGATGTCTGACCTTGTGCAGCCAGAGACCGCGATACAGCTAAATCTGTGTGAGCAGATTTCCTCTGCTTTCTGCACAGCCCAGCATGTGTCCAGCTCCTACAGGAGGCCAATACGCTGCTGTAAAAGCACGTCCCAATGAAGACAACTTTTGAGGTCAAAATTGAAGTATTAAAAATATAAAACCAACTCTATGCTTCCCATTTGTTTACTACATGAACAACACCAAATTTCCCCAGACTCTTTCCACAACCAAACTACTACATTTCACAAAATCACAGTCCCACCTGCTTGTCTCTGGGTTGGATCAAGAGTCTGCTGGGGTTGTTCAGAGGAAGGAAAGAAAACTGAAAAATATCGAATATTCACAGCTCCATTCAAGCAAAACAAAGCAGTACACTCCCATGATCTATAAAAAAAAAAAAAGGACCTTGTAGTCAAGTATCAATTTGTATGTAGCAAGAAATTTTGGGTTAGAACAAATAAATTTCCCATCCCAATGCAGAAGCAAAGTCAGAAAACACAATTGTGAAAGATTTGTCAGCAGAATGCACTGTTATTGAACCTTGTTTTGGAAGTATATTGCTTCTTTGTATGTGGACACGGCTGTAGGAAGATGTCTGATGAGCAGGAGAGAGGAACAAGGCTGGAGGATCTTGGTGCTGACCAAGTGGTGTTACATTTGGGGGAGTTCCAGGAAGGGGAGATGGCATTAAGTGAAGCAGTATCCAGAAGGGAGAGTCATGTCTCGACAAGTACAGGAATTACACAGCTTTGAAGACGTGGGCAGGGCTGGATACAGATGGGAAACATGGGGCTGTGGCTTAAGACTTCTAAGTGAGCTAAGAAGGCTACGAAAGAAACTCAGTGGAAGCTTTAGATGCAGTAGATGGATGAGACAGTAACCAGCACAAAAGTAAAAATTACCCTTACATTCAAAGACTAGACTGGACGAAGGGAAATTTTTTTTTTCTTTTTTTTTAAATGCATTTCATGCCAAAAAATTACTTGGTCTGTCTCTGGAAAGGTAGCAGGATGTGCCCCACTAAACAGCCAAGTGTGAATGACAAAGCATCCCTACAAGCCCCTGTGTCACTCATGGTGGTGCTGGGGAGGGCATTTCCCCTCTGACCAGGGAGAGCAGTCTGCACTGCACCACACTAACTGCACCGCAGGAAGGCTGGTCCATGGGGGTCTTGTTTCGGTGCAGGACTGGGGGCCCAATAATCAAACTTTTCCTCTCCCCAGTGCAGAATTTCAGATTGTACCAAAACCCACTGAGAACCACTGGTTCTGAATAGGTGCAAGGGGCTGCTCTTTGTGTAGTACTAAGACCGCAGATATATTCTATGGAAGGTAAATATCAAGCAGAGAGTCAACATCTCCATTAACTGAAAAAAAAAACCAAAACAGGCTGCCTCAGTGGTCACCAAACACCAACATCTCACTATTGTTTTAAAACACTTCAAGACCTTACAAAACAGGGGCTTAGAAGAAACACTGCACCATTTTAACAAGCTAAATTTCCTGTCACACACTGGCTTGATTCCTGTCAGTGCAACACTCATTTTTGTCTGATTAAGTTGCTGTGATGAACTTCAGAGTTTAGACTGCCCTTGAGCCTCACATCTATCTGATCTTTAATTCTACTACCCGCTCATTTCTTGCTAAGCACACAATTCTGAGTCCCACTGGAACAGCCTCATTCAGGCTCTGCATCAATATGTTCAGTGCTGAATTCATTTCTGCAGGGAGCCCAGTAAATCTGAACTTTCCAAAATCATTTGGCCCCCATTACTAGTAAGCACTGCTCTTAAATAGGTTGTAACTCCAGCTAATAGGCTCCATAATCATAGCTGAATTGAACAAAAGGGTCCAGTATGGGCTGCCATCAGTCATTTTTATTCCCAATCAAATGCACTGCATAGAAAGGAACTTTTTTATACTTCTGGATGCTGAAACTAAGAAACTCATTTCACCTGAATGTAGTTTTTTTTCTTAATAAAAAGTAAGACAAAAGGCTTCCAAGGGTATTCAGATGGTCCAGCACAGCACCGATGCAAGAGCTGGAACTGGTAACCTTTTCACCTTGCAAAATGGCAACAGTCCAGAATATAAGGAGACAGGAAAAACATTAAGATGCAAAGCCCACATAATGAAAAATTCCAATGCTAGGAGACACATCTTCTGCTATTCAAAGAGAACTGACTGTAACTAAACCTAATGTAACGGAGTTAACGATAGAACTGCTTACATCTTGATCACATTTCCATGAAGACAAGCTTTGTGATATTGTTTCGTCTAGTGAAAAAAAAAATAGAAGCCACCATCTAAATCTTATCATCGAAATTGATAGTGTTTACTTAAAGCTTATTCCAGCTTTGCTGACTTCAACAGATATTGAAGTCTCCAATAAATCTATTTCAACGTTTTTTTACAACTCTCTTCTTTCTCAACACACACTCTGGCCTCCCTGATCTATATCAGTGGACAGAAGACCAGATTTTTGTTTATGAATATCTAGAAGTTTCATTGCTGTCTGCTGCAAGGCCTGGTATAAGAATGAATAGCAAGTAAATAAAGCAGAAAAGTAACTTGATTTATCTTTCTCTCTTCTGCGAGGCAGCAGAGCCTGTCCTAGCTGGCACCATATTTTCTACTTACAAGGCAACCTGCTACAAGAGGTAATGCAAGAAAGGGAAGGCTCACCCTGCAGAGACGGACGCTGCTGTCACCACGCGGACTTGCTTTTCACCACTGCAGAGACTGCGACTTCCCCCCATTGCTCCAGGCTCTCGGAAACAGTCAGACCCAGAGACCCCTCAGTGATTCTTTCAGGGCCAAACACTGAGGGCTGGCCCCCAGCTGATGTCAACTACTGTACTCATGGCTTGAAAGTTTATACTCTTATCAGCATTCCTTATTGCTTTGGGTGAGTGTGGATTAATAAGCCAGCCAAGGTATATGTCCAGGTTACTGGGGCATACCCTGTTGGTCTACCCCAGTGTTGTATCTTAGGGGGGAAAGAAAAATTGGGCAATTGGCAGCAATACCATGGATGAACAGGAAATCAGACACATGTGGATGTCAGAATTGGTGAACACACACATCGTGGAGCACTGGGTTTCAGATGTGTTTGTGAAAGAACATACAGTACCTGTAACTGAGGGTATACACGCAAATACTTCACTCCAAAACCAAACGAACAATAAAAACACATAACTGACAAATTTCTCAGGCTTAAATCAGGTGAGATAGTACAGAGGAACAAGATCAAATCCTCAAAACTGATTTTTAATAAGTAAACAAAAAGTTTAAAAAGTCAAAATCAAATGACTAAACAAATGACTAAAATGGTGATGATTTTCTCAGCCACAAAACCACCACCAAAATGAAGGTGCCTGATACTGGTATCATGTTCACTGGTTTAACCAGTCAGGATTCAACAGAAATCGGAATATCTGCAACTGATACAAAGTGATACAAGATATGCAAGAACCAGACTGAGGTCTACTCAGTTATGGAAAACCGCCTAAGTTGGAATATACACACAGACCAATAAAGATTTTAAATCAAAGTAGCACAACGGAAAGAAATCGCCACTGATACTCTCTTCAGCTGTCCAGATGGTTCAAAGCTTTTTTCCCCCATACATATACATGAAAGTAAGAGGAAGATTTGGAGACCTTCACATTCTACCATCCCTCGTCCTACCCACCACAAGCTCTAGAACAAATTACACTCTTCTCCTTTCAACAGTAGCTTGTGGAAAGACCTTTCTCTTTTCTCTCCTAAGACATTCCTCTAGATTGAAAAATCCCATGTTTCTAACCTTTCTTCCTAGGAAGTAGCACCACAGCTACGTTCCACTGTCCGGAGACCATACGCACAGTAGAGGAGAGGATTTCATCATCCTGCTCTGTCTGATGCATGGTTCTTGAAGCAGGCGCTGTGGCATGCCTCAGCAACAGGGGAAGAGGGCTTGTTGTACTCCATTCCCACTGCCTGACTTGTACGTGTGGCAAGGTGACACCTCCATCACGTGGGTAGAGAAGCAGGTTCTCATGCACTTGGTACAAAAGTAGTGAGGGACACTGGGGAGTCAGTAGGGGTGACAAAGGCAGCAGGGCTATTGCTGAATATGAAGGTAGACTGAACACAACATACAATTGCGCAGGCTCTTGTATAAATATAACTAATGCTATTAGTCTCCTGCACTGATAAATACTAAAATATAACCAAAATTACTACTTCTTTAAAGCCGCAATAAAGGAAAGACAGAAAGGTACACTGATACAATTCAACTCAATTATTTTTAAACAATATGTGATGGATTTGCAGTCTGCCATTGCATAAAAGACAGGCTCATTTTCTACAAATGCCCACAAAGAGAAATGATAGAGCTCAGCACTGTAGCATGGCATATTCCATTAGGAATTAAATCTCTTCTCTCTGATGGTCCCCTCCACAAGCTTATTGGACAGTCTGCTGCTTTCATCTACATTATTGTTATTAATTTATGAATGGGACTAGAATTACAGAAGAGTCTAAGGTGAGGCCGCATTATAATAATAAATGAAAGAAAGACTCCTGTTTACTTTCAAAATATTTCATAGCTAAAATGCTTACTGCATTTTTAACTGTGACATACTTCCTTTAGCTGGTTTCGGTTTTGAAGTAATGATATAAAATTCATTTCATCTCTTTTTCAAGCCTGACTCTTTCATACATAACATCAGGCTTGTCATATCTGAGGAATTATTAAAATAAGACGAAGCCTGCTGTATCTGAGCAGAAAAGCTTCTTTGAGCTGGCGTCCTCAGGAGAGAAGCAAGCTCAATCTCATTAGTTGGTGCTGAGAAGGCGTCCTAGTCACTAGGTTCAAGGTGATGAAAGATTAGGGCGTTTGGCCTCGGCTCATTTTGTATGCAGCTCACATCACTCCCTGCCCGTGAACACGAAATTACATTGAACCTGGGGAGTCTAACTCCATTAATTTTAAATGGAAGATTAATTTAACAATATGCGGCAGATATTTGTTACAAACCTATCATGTAAAAGTGACGGTTAGCAATAAATTGTGGTGACTCACACTGGCCGGTGGCCCTGGCTCAAATAAATCAGAAGGCATTTACACATAATTGCTGTTTTTAAAGACAGGGATATGGGAGATATGTTTCTTTGATGAAAGATTGGGTAGCTCCATTCAAGGAAACAGCAGCCAATATTAAAGCTACAGCGTCTCTTTTGAAGGAGAAGTTTTGTTTAAGGGCTTGTATGACCGTAAAGCACAGTTATTGTCTGTCTTTTCTTTAAACCGTACTTATTTTTTTTCTTAGATAAATAATTTGCATTGATTTTCATGAAATGTCTGTAAGAACAATGCAGAAATATTTCACATGAGATGAGGATAAGATGTGTGGTTTAGGAACATGCATCCCTGCGCACAGCACATGCGGGCTGTCACCTGGGACTATGGGGAAAACACGGAGCCTACGCTTAAAAAAAGGTTAACTGTGGTCTTCTTTTTTTTTTTGCCAACTTTTTGATGCCTGAACAACATACAGAATTAATAGGTGGCCCTTCTCCTGCCACTGTTCCTTTTCTTCTTGCATTGAGTATGCAAAAGTATGGTCAGGTATGAAATGCCATCATTGAAAGTATCATTTTCAGAGAAGGAAAATCACAAACTCCATTGAGAATAAACAATGCAGGGGGAGAAAACTAGAAGGATCAGATTTTTTTTTTCTTCCTTATTTAGGTATAGATAACTACTGTGCTTCTAAGACAGTCTGATGATATCCATTGCTAGAACTGGGACTGTCTATACGTGAAACAAAAACATCTTGTAAACTAATGCAAGAGAGCAGAAGTGGCTTCCTCAGGAAGCAGAAATATCATAGAATCATAGAATGGTTCAGGTTGGAAAGGACCTTGAAGATCATCGAGTTCCAACCC
>NW_009650207.1:608395-618873 GCF_000708025.1 Charadrius vociferus | reverse complement strand
GATCATCCTCGTGGCTCTCCTCTGGACACGCTCCAGCAGGTCCATGTCCTTCTTATGTTGGGGACTCCAGAGCTGGACACAGTACTCCAGGTGGGGTCTCACCAGAGTGGAGTAGAGGGGCAGAATCGCCCTGCTGGCCACACTTCTGATGCAGTCCAGGATCCGGTTGGCCTTCTGGGCTGCGACTGCACATTGCCGGCTCATGCTGATCTTCTGGTCAATCAGCACCCCCAGGTCCTTCTCCTCAGGGCTGCTCTCCAGCCATTCCCTGCTGAGCCTGGATTTGTGCTTGGGATTGCCCCGACCCAGATGTAGGACCTTGCACTTGGCCTTGTTGAACTGCGTGAGGTTGGCCTGGGCCCACCTCTCCAGCCTGTCCAGGTCCCTCTGGATGGCATCCCTCCTCTCCAGCGTGTCTACCTCTGATACTTATAAACAGATTTTTTTTAGTATCAAAAAGAAACTTTTGTGAAGATTAACTAGGTAAGGAGGGAGGAAAATGTCACTCTTCTGATAAAACACTTTGCCTTTCTTGTGCCACAATTTTTAGTTACCAGAATATGCAGAATGTTTCCTTTGAGAAACCACCTGCGTGGTTGGTATGTTGTTACTTGAACTTAAAGCCAGATAACTTCAGAAAAGCAACATACTTCATTTAATTGTATTTAGTTATCCCATACCTTTTTCCTTCCAGTCCAAGTAAAAGGAGAAGTTCTTCAACATAACTTCTCTAAATATACATCAGCACCAACAAACATTGCATGGGACTGCAAGTGTGCATGTTTATTTATTTAAAGAAAAAAAAAAATACTGCACATACTTTTATCTCTGAACAGAAGATGAAAAAATAAACTAGACATTATACCTAGGAGATATCTGTCACAGTGTTTAAGACACTGCTGGGTGATATTCAGACACATTGCAGGGGACAGCATCATATGGACTTAGAACAAATCATTATACCTATGAGGGTCTTCTGCAATCTGCAGTAGTCAGAGATACGATGACATGGCTGAACAGAAAGAACCTCTGCATTAACTCACCAAGTGCTGAAATACCTAGGGCAGCTTAGACTGGGTACGCTCGGAAATGTGTACATATTAGCACAGTTCCCACCCCACTAGAGCCATGTTACTCCTGTTAACAGCTCTGGAGCAGGTATGCAAAACAGAAGGGGTGGAAAGGGTGGCAGGATTGTGTACTCTACGTCAAATATCTAACTGTGATTCAAGAGAAAAAAAAAAAGAGTGTACAGCAAAAGGAGGGGAGTTGAAGTGCAACTGGGAACACTCAACTCAGGTGCTTAAGCAGACTCAGTGAATTCATCCATTCCCCATCGTCTCAGCCTTAAGTCTTCAACAATTGCCCCGTCCTCCAGAACCAACCAAAGGAATGTATTAGTAGAGTGACCTCGTTGCCTTAGCACACTGCTGCAGGATTTGCAATGTGGAGGTAATTTAAGGTCTCTTGATATTTCCTGGACTAGGAGGTAGGGAATAGACTCAAATAAACCCACCAAAACCACTAAGGTTAAGAATCCGACCAAAATCCAGGCACATATCTACTGCTGTCAGTACACAGCGCTTTCCTGTTTATGGCCAACAGCAACAAATATCCGTACTGTTCACTGCAGTTTGTTTTATCCTCTTCCCCTCTTTGAAACTCACAGAGAGGGAATAAAATTATTCACTGACACATACATTGTACTTCTTCACAATGCCATAATTGTTTATCCTTCGGATTTAAAAAAGGTTTGATGTTGGATGCTTCCAAAACCTATGCAGTGCTACATCAGGATTTTCTGAAGACCTAAGGTCCGCATCTGGGATGCTAGACACAACAAAAAATGTTGCCAACTGTGCCGGCATGCTCCTCCAAGCCTGCAACCTCCTTCCCACAGTCCATCTCAACACTGCCTAATCCTCCAAGTGTGAATCAAAAGTCAAGCCGCAAGCCTGACAGCACATACAGACATCTGCCCCGCTTCCCTCTGAGACAAAGACTGTCTCTCGGGTTGAAGTGCAGGGCCAGTGTTCCGGCTGACACTGGAAAGAGCTGTGCCCCAGAGCAGTTGTATCAGGGTGGGTACCAAACTCAGCTGCAGGTACACCTCCAGAGCTGTGGAGCTCTGGGCTTCAAGCTCTCAAGGAGAAGGCGGCCTCTGCAGGTGTCCAGCACAGGATAGCCACTCTGGCCATGAACTGACAGATGGACAGGATCCAGAATGGAGGAGCCATCCCCGACTTAGAGCAATGCTTGGTGTTTTATTTCTCTTCCCTCTGCCTCCGTGTGTCATCAGCTCCCACCAACCTGCACAGGTGATTTCTTAGCATGTTCAGCCTAAGTAGATGCCATGGGGCAAAGAACTGCTGAGAAGTACTACCTCTTCTGCTTGCTTATTCAGCTTGAACAAATGATAACTTCACATCTCTATAATATGTGAACACCTTGAAAACATTAGTGTATTTAAACAGCTTTATGGAAAACAAAATTATTATCTCCCTTTTGTGCATGAAAACCCAAGGAACAGAAAAGCTAAAAGCCCCATTTTTTAAAAAAATCTCTAGGTATATGAAGTGCACGTAGGTGTCTAGTGGAACATCTCCAAGAGTCAAGGTCCTACATTAAAGTACCCCATCCCTTTTCTACTTCCACTTCCACTACCAATAAGACAAATAACAGTTTTCTGTGATCTTTTGGAGGGAAAATTAATAATTTTGCAATCTGCTAATACTTTTTCTTTGAGAAGGGAAGAAAAGAGTGGTGCGGCCTTACCAATTCAGTACGGTTAAGTGAGGTCAGTAGAGGATGAGAAACATGTCTATGTGTACAGCAGAGGTCGGTATTTCCAGCCCTGGCTTACTGCTTGGCTAACCAGACAGAAATCCTACTACAATACTGGGTTTGTGGCCATTTGTGGTTTATAATTCTAGGATTTTAGATGTCTTTGGAACCACTTATTCAAAAGAACATAAAGATTCTAATTTAAAGCAGTATGATGTATTCACATAGATATCCTCCCCACCCTCCCCACGTTACCACCACACACTGCCCTGCCATACATTATCACCACCAAGCTTTATAAACTCTTGGTAACTGGAGATTATCTTCATAAGGAAACAAACAATGAGATTGTGCTGTATGACTTAAGGAGAAGGATAACAAGAGATCATGCACTTGCTTTTGTATACAGCCATACAAAAACACTTGCAGAAACTAGACAACATTAAAATAAGGTTTCTCAGACCCTCTTTTTCTCCCATCAAGACAGGCGAATGCCTGTTCTAAATTGGCCGCCAATAATCCTTTCCATATGGTGGAAAAGAGAAATGCAACCTCAAACAGACACCAGTAGGAGGGAACAGTAGTACAAAATCTGGGAAGGTGACTGAAGTGCGGGTATCGTGCTTTGTTTCTGGCTTTGCTGCTGTACAGTATGACTGTGGGCAAGTCACAGCTTATAAATTGCTACAAGATCTTCAGATTGAAAGGGCCACTAAAAATGAAACGTTGGACTGGCAATCTTACTGACTAGTCTGACCTGTAAATGGAGAGAGCTCACTCTGCATCAGCTTGTTCATTGATTGCTAGTATTTACACCAACTGCACGCCACAGAATAGAGCTTCAGAGAGCAAAGAAATTCTCACATAAATAAATAGCTCTTCACATAGGCAAAAACAAATGAATTGAAAAAAATTACTGTTGATATTTGAATGAATAAGATTGATGCATAATAACTACACAGAAAAAGAGCACCGTTGCTTTAAATTCAGTGCCAACACCCAGGTTGCCAGCAATTGATGCCACTAACTCATTTTTGCACTTTAATGTTAAATTTCTTATGGGACCACATCACCTAATTAGAGGAATTGATAACTGCACTGTTCCATAATGAGGCCAATACATTTCAAAGTCATTAAAGATAACCAAGGCAGTAAGTCTGTGTTTAAGCGGCGCTTCCTTAGATTTCACAGCCTGCATGTCGCTAGCATAGGAAAAAGCAATCCCTGCCTAGTCAACTGTAAATGCTGGGTTATTGGAATCTTTAAAACAGGCAGCAAGGAGAAAATTACATGGCCAAATCTCCTTTTTCCAGTTAATGAAGAATTAAGACTCCCATTTACCATATTAGAAGGTTCATCAGAGGTCTCTACTCTCCATAGCTTGTGTTTGACAGCAGTGTCAATTTATCTGAGTCAGAAGGCAGAAGTGCATGACAGTACGTCATTCATAACTGTCACATCTACTTATCTCTCTCATTGTCACACTGCTAACGAAATTCAGGCCATGTTTTTCTGATCATGGCCTCTTAAAGGGAAAAGGATCCCCTTACCTCATCACAGTAAACTGACCAAATCACGGCGCTCAAACTAGTGTGCTAACAAATGGCCACACAGTTATAGTAAGGATAGGTCACATAACCTTGTAGAACCAGGGAAGGAAAAAAACCACACTTCCCAAAAGCAGGCTTCCAGCAAGACTGTCCCTGGCTTCAGAAGTAAGAGACATTAGGTTTTGGTGCTAATTACTAGAGGGATGGGTTTATTTGATATTGTACCTTGTGTCTGCCAGATCTATTCAGGTACTTTTGGCATTTAAGTAAGAAAAGTAGAGTGACTTTATTGAAAGTCAATGGTCAAACTTCTGTTGGCTAAAAAAGCACAGGATGGATTTCTAGAACTGCAACAGATGAAGAACTGCATAAAAGTAACATTACAGCATTTGTTATCTTGGCTAAGGGGGAATGGAAGCGGTCTATCAAAACTGTCTCAAAAGATCTTTGAAGAACATGGACATGATAAAGAAGGCCAGAAATTCTTTTCTACAAATCAAAGAAGCAGCCCACTAAAATAAAAATACATAAATCGGAACTTCAGGCACAACTGAAAAGGTAAGTTAATATTTAAAGAAGACAAAGAAATAAACTCACCTAAGAAAACAAATGGAACAAAGCAGTATTAAGAGGAAGGGCTATGATTGAAAAAAAACCAATTGTCTGCATAAATATGGTGAAAGTACACAGCTGTATTGTAAAGTGAGAATTCAAGAAAGAAAGAAGCTTCCAGAATTGTGCCATCCTCTCACCTTCAAGGAACATGCATCTTCCCTCTAATCCCAGTTGCTCACACAACTAGCAGAGGGAGGGACCTAGCCTGATCTAAGTAGAGCAATTCCTGCCCTTAAGATTTGTTTCTCCTAATGCACCTCTCCAGAACATTTTAGATACAAATGTTCTGATAAACGCGGTGTCTCTCTTAACTACCTAGCCCCCTCTAACTTCACTGCTCCTGGATGGTGATGAGATGTAACCCATACACCAGTACCCTCAACTGGGGAAACTAAAAAGCCTTGCTAGTGCCCTGCCCTGCAGGCGCATCAAGGCCTTCTGCAGCCCAGAGGACAATGAGGCTCAAGAGTTGTTCTTCTAAATCAGACTGAAGAGCACAAACCTTTCCTTCTATTCAATGCTGCTTCTGTAGGTAAAGGACCCCTCAGTTACTGTACCCCCAAACTTCCTGAGATTTACAGGACAATACGATTTACCACAGAAAAAGATGTATCTATGTACCTAAAGTCGCAGAGGTTAAGGAGGCACCGTTCTGTACGTGGAACTTGGCTGCTGAGTTTTATGAACACGGAAACCAGGCTGTAGCCAGTGCTGGAAGGAAGCGCTGTCCTGTGTTTTAGGGCAAATAAGTGATTTAGTCTATTCTGAGGAAAGCTATTTTCCCCAATCAGAGACTTTAAAAATACAACTGGAAAGGAAAGTGGATTCACACTGCAACATCAGTTTTTAAGAAACTAACACAGCAGGCTTCAGGTGCTAGGGAATGAAAGGATTTGAGAAATTCTTGAAGAGGTTGGTTGTATCAATTTGAGAAGTAGTTTCTCTTCCGAGAAAACTTGTCTTTCACAATATTTCATGAGAGGGTTGTGGTTTTTTTTTTTTTTCACTAGAGCTAACATAATAGACCAGAAGGAAAATGGTGCCCAATTGGATCAAATTACTGGTGAAACAATGCAAGTGAATGTACATTTAGGTCTGCAGTTCTGAAAACTTCAAGAACTAAAATAAATTGCATGACCCCCTGGTAACTTCCACTAGAACTTATGGGTACAAATTGTTTGCCTCAAGCTGGGTGAAATATACATTCAAATTCAGGCTCTTGAAGGAAATTATTAAGTAGAGCCATATTAGCTTTCTCTGAAGCATACTCGTTTTCTATATTGCCACTGTATAGACCAATTATGTTACCTTTCCATGCTGAGAAATGATTGTTCTGCTAACACAGTTCTGGTAAAAATCAAAAGCACTACATTTTTAACCTTGGGGGATTTTTGTTATTGCTGCTCCCTTGCTAGTTCCTTCAAATGGAAAACATCTTCCATTAATCTAAATGCAAAATTTGTTCAGCTTTCGAAAGTTACTTGAAAAATGTTAAGCACAAAGCAATAAACTTTTTATGCTCTTAAGACCACTAATGCTTTGAGCTTCATATTCATTTTGAAGAAATGAACATTTTATGGTTCACAGAGGAATAGCTACATGAATAATATCTGAGATTATAATGCATCTAGCAGAAAAAGATTAAGTTTATGTAAACTATTTAATCAGACGTGAAATTTTCTCTAGAGGATAAAAAATTCTGACCTTATTTAAGTTTATTTTAAAAAATACCAATATCGCATTTCCACCAAGGGAACCCACCGATTTCCCCATTTATGTTGTATAAATATTCATAGAATCAAGGGCTAACTGGATACCACAGCCCCTAGGAAGCAAAAGTAACTTTAGAGATGTACCACATCCGCATGGTCTTCCCATAGAAAATACTTCATACGAAGCACGACGGTAACAGTAGTGGAGGGGTTGCATACCAAGAGCCCATTATGGCCATGATGGTGATCAACCGGCTCATCACAAGGTAGATTCTTCAGCAGAGAAGCTCCAATTCACACCAAAGTCTTGTTTTCATCCATGACTTTTAACATTTTTTCAACAGAGATCTGTTCTCTAACTGTCCTTTACCTCTTTTAGCACTACTGCCTGGTGCAGGAGCTTGCTACACCCTCATATTGCAGTCATTCTTTCCCAGGTTTAGTAAACCCGGTAGTCTGTCCCAGGAAGCGTCTGTCTTTGTAAGTAAGGTTTTGTAAGTAACTCATTCATTAAAGAAATGCAAACATGTCTATGCTTAAAATGTCCAATAAACATGATTTTTATGTAAGCTAAAGCAATTTTAGGGAAGGCAAATGATTTGTGCCCAATTAAACTGTACCTGAATTTGGCCCTCATTTCTGCTGATATCCAAAGTAAAGCTCTTGAGCTGTTTCAAATTAAATTAAGGAAAGTCTTGGCATTCTAATTGTCAGCCCAGGTGCATTTATTTTTCTGTTAAAACCAGCAAATTAGGAGCTTCTTTTAAGTACAATATTTTATGATTCCACTATGGGTTCTGTGTTCCATATAACAGACTAATGAAAAAGCCTCATGCAGAAGAATCCTGAGAAATCAATAGGCTGGATATGAAATAGTAATGCAGCTTAAACAACAACTTGATTATGAATAACCTGTTTTCAAGCATTATCACTTGGACGTGGTTTGAGAACAATGATGACTAGGCTATGGGCAGTGTGATGTGATTATTTTTTTAACCTATATTTGAAAACACCTGGGTATAAACTGTCATATCCCCATATCGCAGAATACCAAGCTGGTTTGGGAGCCTTTTGACTTGAAGCAAATATGAACTACTGAACATTCAGCCTTTTCTTGCTCTCTTTATTGCAGCAAACTACCCACCCCAATCAAAGAGGTAAACAGGAGACACTCTACACTCTCGCCCCTTACGGATATGCATTACCACCGTACCCTGTGGAAGTCTTCATTTTCCTTTCTCACAGTGTTCAGTTCTCTCAACAAAGAACTCGATTATAAGTTCAATATCAGCTCAAATGTTCACTCTTGCTTTGGTGGCACCTTGGACTTCTCCCATAGGGAAAAGTCAAAAATGCGTGTAGGTTCTCTTTTCCTTGCGAGTCCTTCCTACCTTCTACAATGTTAGAGAGATAATGGGTTATTTTCAGCAGGGAGATAGCACATCTCCCTTGACAATCTCCTGGCAAGCGTAACTGCTAAAACCACGAGGTGAGGTAGGTTGATATACAGACCTGTGCCTTCATAAGGATTGTAGATGAATCCCTTGCTAGCAAGAGAAAGAAACAGAGCTCTCTACAACATTTTGTTGCATTAATAAGGAGGAAGATGAAGGAAAGGCAAAACTGTTCAGAATGACACATCCACAAATGTAATTTTGAAGATCTTAAAAGCAGAAAGTTAATGAACATACTGGGGGGGATATATATTTGGGGGAGGCTATAGAAGAGAAAACAACAGCAAGACATTTTTCAAGAAAGTTGCCATAAAATTTGGCATATCATTCGGATGCCATTTGAAATCCTTTTCCATTTCATGACCCTACCAGAGAGCTCCGACCACGCCACTTGCGTTGTACAAGAACCCGGCCATTTTGCTTAAACTCCCAACTGTACAAAATGGCTACACAAGGCGGCATCTGCCACAGAATGATTGGTATTAGGCATAACTCATTATTCTGACAAGAATCTGGCACGCAAGCAAGCGATCTGGCATGAGAACCGATGAGATAAGGATTTGGCATAACTGCCGGTAGGATATGAATTAAGCTCAGTGTCAACACAACGCACATGGTTTCCTCTCCATGGACATGCCAAATCCTTGACACAATAATGAGTTATGCATGATGCCAATCACTGATTGTCAGTTCAATTGCACATCTCTTTTCTGATGCCATCAAACTGCAATGGGATCCAAAGTTGAGAAAAAACTCTGCTGTGAGTTTTGGTGGGGGTGTGGGGGTGACGGCAGAGGTGGAGGATGAAGCCTCCTGCCCTCACCCCTCGCAGGCCCAGGGGAAGCAGGAGAGCCCACTGCACAGCCATGGGGGATATACTTACACAACAATGCTGAGAGTGCTGCATGTCCGAGCCTAACGAAACAAACTGCCTGAGAAAATGATCAAGTGGATGCCTGACAACTGTCTTGTTACATTAGAAATCCAGTCTTAAACACCCTTTACTCAAAAACACTTCAAGTTTTGTGTGCAAGTAGCCCCTCGCATGTGGACGGAAAGGTTCCCAGCAGTGGAGCGAAGCAAAACCATGTACATCGGTAGCAGGGAAGGGAAAGATTATTACTTTCCAGTACTTTCTGTGAGGAAAAGGAGCAGGCAGGAGGTGTTTCTGTCAGCCATAACCTGCCTCGGCCCCACAGGCCACCAGCATGTCTCCTCTGCCCTTGTGAGGGCCCTCCACCGCAATTCCTCCTCACCCCACAGTAGATAACTCCTCACCTTTCTGCCACAATCCACAAAATAAGCACAAAATTTAACCCCCCTGCCCTCCCCACAGGCCTACCTCAGGCCCGAGGGCTCCGCTCCCCTTCCCTGTACCTCCCTCCCCTCAGGCAGGCACACCGCCTCAGCCGAGGGCTCTCCCCAGCCGGCGGAGCTGCCAGCCTCCCCTCGCACTGCGGGCCCCACACGCTCCCAACGAAGCCCCCCACCCCTAGCACCCCCACGTACCCCGGTCCTCACCCCATAGCCCGTCTTCGAGTCTGTGCCCTCAGCAGACATTTCTCCTCTGGCCTCCACCCGCCTAACTCGAACAACAGGAAGCCGCCTGCCTCAGCACCAGGACCCAAATGCTGACCTTCCCAGACTTAAGAGCAGCAGCAATAAATTCAATCTGCAAAAGCCAATTAGAATCTTCTGATTTACCTCCTCTGTCTCCATCAAAACCCCAAAAGGCCAATTTTCTTCACCGTGTGCTAAAGTCGTGGCCGTCCTCGTGCAGGCAGCAACACCCGCCTCTGCTAACACCTGAGGCAGGGACCCCCAAAATCTGCCACCAGCACTGTCAGAGACAGCACACACGAAGGAAAGAATGTATGACTTTATATATATATGCAGGACTACTATACCCTAAAATCTTACATAAAAGTACAGGGAAAGGCTGACGGTTTTCTCAGAACAAAATTAAACAGCAGACAAATCTAGCTCATGTGGAAAGCGAGCTGGGCTATACTTAATCTTGTTATGTCTATGACACAGTGCCCTAAACTAAATGACAGCAGATAGAAATGTCTCTTAATATCTGAGGTTGCTTCCGGATTTATTAAAGACAAACAAATGCAAAAATCCCCTCAATAACAAACTATCATGCATTAATAAAATGCCAGAAAGTGCTGCACGAAGGCCCAGACTTTGCCGTCATTTACTCTTTTAAACAGATTATTCAACCCAAGAGTTTGGTGAAAGCAATTCCACCCAAGTTGGGCTTTCCCTTATTTATTTTACTATAATTAACACAGGCAGGAGAGTAAAAATGTACAATTTTTTTTTAAAGGCAGTGGAGGACTCCCAAACAATCTCTTTCC
>NW_009650207.1:589499-608314 GCF_000708025.1 Charadrius vociferus | reverse complement strand
TCCCATCTCCTCAAAGGATGTGTGCAGTTTTTGGAAAATATTTTATCCATTTTTGAAACTTTTAATATGTACCTAGAATGAAACACAACCCTCCATAAAAAAAAAATAAATAGTACAAGGTTCAGAAATTCAGAGGCAAACTATTCCTGTCTTAGAAAACACCCCGGTTTAGTGGAAGCTTAGGCGAACCTAATCTTGTTATGTAAGGACTGGATGGCTTAAATGATCCGCAATGGAAAATTGAACCTTTTGCCTCTTCATTGTGTATTAAAACTCACTCCAGGTTGATAGTGTTTGAAAGGCATAAGCATCTGATAACTGTATGCTGACCTATGTGACCTAAGTTCGGTGGTCTCACCCCATCTGCAGCAGAGCAGAGCTTTTGCAACACAAAAATTGCACGAAATCCAGTAACCTCAGCCAAGAGCTGAACGGAGCCTGGTCCCTCCAGGACACTCACCAGGGCAAAGAACCGAGCCTGCCCATCCATCGCCAACTTTTTTGTGGACTTGTGTCCCCAGGACAATCAACACAGTACTTTTCCTTAATAGCTAATTAATGGGAAAAATAAAACAAGAACAAGAGAAGACAATAAAAGTAACAGAGAAACGTTTCCCTGATGACATTTCCTGCTGCTCTGTTTAGCATTCCCCCTTCATGGCTGCCCTCAGCACCGCCGCTCCCACATGCCCTTCCTCAACCTCTGCAGTTGTTATTGCTCAGCACAACTACAGCATCAACATTGTCAAACAATTTTGCAGTGACACTACGTCTCAGACAATGTTCGGCCACCACCAACAAGCAGTGAGTAACCTGTGCTGACAACGCATTACAGCCCTGCCATAACCAATCACTGTCGAACTGAAGCAAAATGGCAGCTAAATTACAACAGAATATATAACAGCATGTTTATTAAATTGGCATAGCAGTCTGCTAAACAAAACAAAACAGAAGTGAGGATACTGGCAACATGAGTCAGAGCTACAAACCAGCAGTAATTTTAATGCCTTTATGTTAGATGAGATTTGGCAAAAGACTGGGTTTTAATTTTGTTTTTTAAATTTCAATTAAAAGTACCCAGTAACAAGGAAATGATTTAGTGGAAAACGACTGAGTACAAGGAAAACAAATTTCAAGAAGAACCCCAAATGGGATAAAACATGGAGATTATAAAAATGCTACATTTGACCTGTCAACACGAGAAAGTCCCAGAGTTTTTATTAAAAAGGGGCGGTGGGGAAGACAACCTGCTGTTTAGGGAAGCTGTATATTTAATTTTAGTGCCTATAATGGCATAGCCCATGACTATAAGGTATTATTTAAGACCTATCATGCCATTTCCTCAGAGGATATCTCTGCACTTTCACAGTATGCTGCAGTTTGCTAGTCTCTGTACAATTTAAGTACTGTTTACTGATTATTATTGAGTATGGGACAAAATTCACCCTCTCTAGACCAATAAATACAAGCTTTATATACAAAGTAGCAAGATGTTTCAACTGCTGCCTGCCACCATATGATTCACTGAACACACACTTTAAGAAAATGAAAACAAAACAAAATAACCAAACACAGAGTCACGGTTTATTAACACAACATACTGCAAATCTAATTAAAAGTCAAATACGCAATACCCTCATCAAAATCCAAATGTTCTTTACAGAAACATCAAGGAAGAAGGGGCATACAGGGGACAATACCACAAAGGTAATCAGAATTCATCTTCTGGGACTCATACCCTATTACTCGAAGCTCATTATCAGTACTCCATACAGTAAAGCAACACCTAGAGACCACATCATTAGCTTCCCACACATACATTACCCCACAGTTTGAAAAACTGCAACAAAGCCCCACGTATACACAAAAAAAATCAGATTCTTCATTCTGCGTGATGCAAGCCTGCCAAAGTTTTAAATAAGATGCTATTAAACAAAATGCTACGAAACAGCATCAAAACCTTGTAAAGATGGGACTGGCCCTTTCTAAATATGATCGTAGCCTAGTAATGAATGTAGCATACTGTTACACTATTCTAATATCTAGATTTTGTCTGTAAATACTTCTACAATAATACAACCATGGCTGCTTTCTTTTTCTCATTTGGATTTGCATTCTTTGTCTGCTGATCAATCCCTCTCTGTCAACTGGCAAAACGTATTTCATGAAGTGACTAAACATAACTGACTACTCTGAAACGCATCATCTAATTAGTTGACATAGAACACTATCTCTTCTCTACATTAACTGTCCACAAGGAAGACAGGAACCCTCTAGCCTAGAGGGAGAGCAGACATGAAAATAGAAACGGTCACCTTGAGTTTTACGTGCTCTATAGTACAGAAATATTCCCAGCCAAAAGAAGTTGAAGAAAACAGCTACCACAATATTCAAGGAGATAAACAAAACCTCACATTAAAATATGGTTACAGATATGCAGGCTTACAAAACTGCCAAAACCTAATTCCAACCAATAAACAACAAACCATTCCAGGTGCAACGAGCACTTTCCTCTTCTACTGTGAAAATGGTGAGGAGAAAAGGGCTCCTGACCAAACAGGTAACTCTGCAAGATGGGAACTAAGGAAGTGGTTAACGTGCTATACTCTACTTCTTTCAGAACCCATCTTGGTTAGAGCTCTACAACCTACAAAAGTCTGTGTTCACATTTGTTAGGTTTCACTGTCAGAGGTAACAGTGACAGTGACTAATGCATAATGTCTTGTGCTTCTATGCTACTCTCTACCTGTACATCTCAACAGAAGCAAAAACTATGACACAGCGCGATGTAGTGACAATCATCCCGCAGACCAGTAAAGACAAGAACTTGCAATACCAGAAGTCGTATCTTTTGTTATAGGTCAAGAGAACGGCATTTGGTAACAAATAGGAGTCAAAAGCACTAGACCTCTCCTAGGACGCAACCTACTAATCGCTGAATTTTCTTTTTGGTTGAATTTATTAACTGTGAAAAAGCAACAATATTATGCATTTGTTCTACTGTCACCCTGATAAATGAGCTAAGTCGGAGATAGCATGTGGTTGATGCCAGGGCAAGTTCAGTCCCCGACAGTGACAGACACACACATTCTGGTCCCTAACTTTCATTTCCATCCCAGTGACCGGGCAGTGTCATGTCCTCAGCAACTCACAATTTATCTGCTTCAGGCATGCCAGTCTGCTCGCCGCAGCATTTGCCCATCCGCCTGCAAACTGAGCTGGAGCCCCACACAGGGCCATCGTTACCCTGGGGGAAAAAGGCAGCGGGCAGGACTTTGTGCAGCACCACTCTGGGTACCCTGACACACAGATCACAATCTGGCTGAGAACCATTTCACACCACCTTTTTCTCTACCTGCCAGCCCTGCCACACACACAGCACGCTAACCTTTCTTCTTAGCACATACAGAGAGCAGGCAACTAATTGAGCTTGACTGCTTTAGAGATAAGATGATCATACCTATTCTTGTACTTTTATGGCAAACAGAAAGTTCACAATAGCATAGAAATCCTAGATATGGCTGAAAAAAGGACTCTTGAAGGCTATCCTTCAGAGTTTCTCATAAGCCCTATTTGCAGGAGGACTCAAGGTATGGATGAGAACTATGAGCACAGGCACTAGAGGTGGATGGGGACTGCAGGAGCAGGACAAGTCCCCAGCACATGTGTTGGGGAGATGTGAGCATATTGTGTTTTGTAACACAGGACAAAATGTTGCTGTGCTGAAGGAGTTACTTCTGTCCAGACTGGAGAGTCATGTCTGTACAATACTTCCAGATTTGCCATCAAGGGCTGCCTTAGCTTCTCTTTCTCCCCTGGGACTGTACGTTGTGTTGCGAGTCTCAGGAGCAGAACACAAGTTATCAACCCTGGCACCATCTGCTTCCCCAATTCCTATCCCCAGCACAGGAAACTACTACACGCTGCCTTCGGTTCTAGTTCTTCATGGGCTGAGAATGCACTAGAAACGCAGAAGAGGAAAGGTTCCTGGGGTTAGGAAACAAGTACATCTGCCCAGTGTATCCCATCCCAGCTGCCACACTCCTGAGCGCAGCTGCGCAGAGGGTGCTCAGAAAGGCATAAAATCCGCACGAGTTGCACTGATGGGTAGAGCACTGACAGGAGGAAGACATCTCATCTGCTGCGTTGCATTTCCTTCTGCTGTTCAATACCATTAACTACGTCACCCCAGTATCCCACCCAAGAGCTACAAGAGAAGTTGGCAAATCTATGAACACCCATTCAGGAGGACGAAGTCTTTGCATATCAGGCTGTATTTGAGTTGCCAGGTTGGTGTCTCAAATGAAATTCCCAAGGTATTGGCACAGGCTTCAAAAAAGGATCGTTGACCTAACAGCTACAGCACTGAAATATTATCTGTTGCTAACACAGAATCACAGAATGGTCAGGGTTGGAAGGGACCTCTGGAGATCATCTAGTCCAACCCCCCCGCCAGAGCAGGGGCAACTACAACATGTTGCACAGGACGGCGTCCAGGCGGGTTTGGAATGTCTCCAGAGTGGGAGACTCCACCACCTCTCTGGGCAGCCTGTGCCAGTGCTCCACTACCCTCAAGGTAAAGAAGTTCCTCCTCATGTTAAGATGGAACTTCCTATGTTCAAGCTTGTGCCCATTACCCCTCGTCCTATCACTAACTTTCACTAAGGGAAGATCCTCACGCATTGTGGAAGTCACAGAAACCCGATTAAGCTTGAATCTGCTAATGGCTGATTAGAGAATCCTACTGCTGTGGGTATGAGGCTGAATCTGAGCATCACAGACCAACCCAAAGTTCGGTGAAGCAGAACATAGCTGCCTTCCTGAATTCAGGGTGACCCTACACCCCACAACACCAACAACAGGTGAAGTAAGGTTAAGGCACTGCATTTAAGAAGTCCTATATGGTTTGGGCGGGGTTTCGCCCCCTCAAAGGAGCTGCAAACTCTTGTCATTCATCTTCAGGTAAGATACCAATGTGATCATAAATACCATATAAAACCCATGTGCATTTTCACCTCTGTTCCACAATATCAAAAATCTTCTGAAGATTTTGACTGTAAATAAGAAAACTCACCCCTTCTGAGAGACTGAAAGAAAACAGTAGAGATAAACTTTGGTGGAAGCCCAAGGCATCAAAACCGAACCACAGGGACAAGCAGTTGCACTGGGTGTTGCAGAGGCAGACGGCTCTATAGCTGTGCCTGCAAGACAACAGGCTCATAGCCAAGGGGAAGCCTTTGGGCCCCAAACTTCACTATTACTCCAGTCAGCTTAGTCTACTTGCAAATCAGTACACAAGCTATGAACTGCAATAAAAGCATTCTACCACCAATAGCAAGCTGAATTAAAAAAATAAATAAAAATACGTCCAGTAAGGAACAAAACAAATAACCAATGTTTTGCTCAGTGATATGCAGCTTTTTACAGTACATGTGAGGTCTAAGACTTTCAAATGCAAATAATAGTTTGGGATTTCACTCTTTTTCAGCATCCCACTGTGCAGCAGCCCATGTCCAGCCTGGTTTAAAGGGGTCTCAGCATCTTTCAGAAGTCTGTACATACAAGACATTGCAGTTTGGCCATCGGTGCCGGTGCTTTTGGTTGTTATTCAAGTAGATCAGCACATAGAATTGCTACTTGGCAGGATGCTCTGCAATATCAGTGCCTCTTTGCTTCCCATGTTGGAAATAAAAATCAGTATTTCAAAAGTATCTGTGAAATGCTTCTGAGGAGCTTCATTTTAACAAAGGCAAATGACAAGGTTGAAGGCTGATTACCATTACATAATCTTTCAATAACAGCATAAATTGAATCAATCCCTTCCAATTTCCTTCCCAATCCAATGAGCTTGATCAAATCACCCTTTCCAATACAGAAAACATGTCAAAAAATACTGACCATCTTTACTTATTACTTTGGTGCACATATATGGTGTGCTATGCAAATGGCAAATACACCTACTCCTCTGCAACCTTACATGTTTGTTCCTCCACATGCCACGTACTTCGGCTTGCCCTATTGGAAATACACCTGTGACTAACCCGCATGCTGTAGCCAAGGCAAGAAGGTGCTGGAGAGGGAAGCAGAGCCCTGCACTGTTTTCTCTCCTTGCCTATTCCCCCCCCACCACCCCCAACTTCTTACCAAAGAGTTGCACTTTTGTACTTCGGGGCCTCTTATTTTAATTTATGCAACAGCTTAAAACATTTTGTTAGGGCTGAGTGAGACCATCTGTGCAAGAAATAAAAGATGCCTAAGGGTAAAATAGGCAAGAGCAGTAATGCTGAATACGTGGAAGGCAATCGACTGCCTATGGATTTTGTATCTGCTGCTGTGACCTTTCAAACGACGGAGTACAGTCAAGGGTAATTTCCATATAACGTCTGCTCCAGAAAGAAAAATTAATCCAGAACAGTATTAATACTTTCCAGAAAACTGGACAGCCACAACTGCCTGTCACTTCTCAATGCCTACATACAATTTAGCATGACATTTGCATAACATTATAGAAAATCTCCTTCATTATGTCCTACAAGAAGATCTGCCAGCATTTGTTTTCCTGAGGTGAGCAGGGACTCGAGCTGATTCCGAAACATAAACTTTTTGTCAAGGATGGCAATGTTGCTCTTTAAAATGATGGATCACTTCCTACAACTCTTAAATTACCATTACAAAGCCCTGACCTTGTGTGCATTAAGTATTCCCTAAAGATGTTGAGGAATATTTTACGAGTTGTTTCATTTTGCTGTCTTCTTTCTGATTACCTTTGGGGCTTATTAGGAAAGTTTTTTGTTTTTTTTTTTAAAAAAATTACTTAGAGTGGTCCAAGACTAAAAGGGAAAAAGAACCTAAATTGGGGTTGAAATATATTTAAGTTCAAAGATGAAAGAGTTTTATTTACAGAAAACAGTTTCAAGGAAAGCAGTGAGTACTTTTATCTGAGGAACCTCCTCCCTTCTTTGGAGCAATTACGTGCAAGTAAAGCACACAGATGGAAAGTTTTGTCTCACTGTCGACCTTATATTCTGGAAAAGAAAAATCAGCTTCAGGATGACAGATGACAATGGGCCAAGTTCATCAGCGGCGTAGGCTGCTTTTCAGAGCTTGAGGCACAAGGGTACATGGGAACACTTTCAAGAAGGAACACTTCAGGCCAGGAAAAGGACGTACCTGGAATCACTATCAGAAACCTTCAGAAAAGGCAGTGATGGAAAACCTGCTTGCTATTTAACAGGGGCCAACTCTGCTTGCAGACAAAGGGTGATCTAGACATCATGGAGTAGTAAAAAAGAATCCGGTATCTTCATAGGCAATTTAATAATATACCATTCCAGAGATGTTAGAATCCCATTTTTGTACTTGTGCTATTCCCATTCCCACATAAATATGTCTTATATGGAGAAAGGCTGAGGGACTTGGGTCTCTTTAGCCTAGAGAAAAGAAGATTGAGGGGGGATCTTATTAATACTTACAAATACTTAATGGGAGGGTGCCAGGGGGATGGGAGCAGTCTTTTTTCAGTGGCGCCCAGTGATAGGACGAGGGGTAATGGGCATAAACTTGAACATAGGAAGTTCCATCTTAACATGAGAAGGAACTTCTTTACTTTGAGGGTAGTGGAGCAGTGGCACAGGCTGCCCAGAGAGGTGGTGGAGGCTCCCACTCTGGAGCCATTCCAAACCCGCCTGGACGCTGTGCTGTGCAACGTGCTGTAGGTGACCCTGCTCTGGCAGGGGGGTTGGACTAGACGATCTCCAGAGGTCCCTTCCAACCCTGACCAGTCTGTGATTCTGTGATTCTGTAAATATGACAGCCAACAAAATTAAGACAATTTTCTTCTCTTTTTTCTTTAAACCTTTTCTATCCCCTGCAGAAGCGTCCAGGAGTAGGAGGTAGAAAGAACCCAAACTGAGGCTGGAATATATTGCTGGGACCTGGACATCCTGCATTACAAAATGGCTTAGAACAGGAGAAGCACTATCATTACCCCAGGTCAGAACTCAACAGTCGACATACATGTAGTGGCCCAAAGTGACAAGTGGTGATGCTGTCATGTAGCTCCTTCCCGTCATACAAACTTTGAATTTAATGATTTTCTACCAGTAGAGGTGCAAATAGATTGCTAGCTTAGCAGTTCATGTGGTGTTTTTATTACTTCCTGCATGATTCCTCCCTTCACAATATCCTGGTGACTTATATGCTGTAGTTATTAAATGTGGATAGTACCAAAAAATAAAAAAAAGCCGATTTTGGGTTTGTTTTTTTTTAACAACTGCATGGTTTTGTTCTACACAAGAACAAAAGACAAAAGTAATCTGCAATAGTTAAGGCAACTAATGGCTTGTGGACTGGCTTGCTCAGAAGGCTGGTGATGGCCTCTGCAGCCAGTGCTCTGTATCTGACCAAGGTCAGTAGTTATTCCTACTTGACAGGTACTCTCCAAATTGTAAGTTCAGATTTTCTACATACCTGTCACTGCAAACGGGGCTTCCAACAAACAGGCGGCTTGAGTTGCCAAAAGAACACAGAGGCTAAGAAAGCTAAGTGATCCTATGCAACCTCAAGACTGAAGGAAGACTGGCCAAACAGTATGTACAGCACTGTGCATCACCCATCGCATTTGCTCTGCTGCGTTTACCGGATGAAAAACAAACTCTGTTTGATAGCATCATCAGTACTCTAGTTTCGAAAAAACAAAACAAAACTGTATTGGACACCACCACAACAAAAATCCCTCTGTGGAATTTAGACTGTGAATGAGAACAAGAAGAAATCTTGAATCTGAAAAAGTATTATGCATCTATTTTCCTTATTTTACTGGTTACAGCTATCTCCCTAGCAACATATGTTTCAGTGAACTAGAGCTTTGCCATTAGAAAGAGGTTCTTAATTAGGAGCTTATAATAATTTATAAACTGACAGCTGTGGCACAAAACTAGCTGACCAAAATCTAACAATCAGAACGAATAAAAACCCCACCTGAAAAGCCAGCCAAACAAACAGAAAAAAACCCAAACCACCAGATTTTGATCATGAATTTCTGCAGCATACACCTGCACATTCTGCATCTCAGCTGGCCTGTGCGGGACGCGAGCTCCAAATGACAGGAGATCTGTGGCGTGCCATTAAGTGGACTTGGTAATAAGGTCTAATGCCAGCGTTGTTTTGCCAGGAGCAGAAATAAACATATCTGAGAGATGCTGGTTTGTTGTAGGCGATGCTAAAATTATCTTGGCTCCTTCTAATGGGACAGAAAAGCTGGTGTCATTTGGGCAAGTGACTAAAATGAGACAGTAGGAGGTCCAAGTGCAGGATGGAGTCTCCTTTAATGATTTGTTCACCATCGCAGGGAGCAACAGCCTCAGTGCATGCCCTACCGAGGAGATATCCCGACCGAGCCAAAGCCGAAACTCCACGCAGCTCTCTAAGCCTGATGGAGACGCATAATGAAATACAATCCTGTCAAGCTTGGCCCCTGGGTAACATTTTCACTTCTACATTCCATTTTCAGTTTAGGTCGAGATTTTTAAGAAGACAGCAAGCAGCACTCCAGTCCCAGGTGACCAGATCTGCTCAGATTTAGTCTTTGAATGTTGCAAATTAAATTCCCTCATCAGGCCTCTAATCACTCTTACCAGATGGGGCTTGTGCTCAATTTTGGATCCACAGGAAATTTAATGGTTATTGTTTCTGTTTAAATAGGAGATTATTGCATTTTAATAAGTTCTCTTTGGGACTTGCAGCAACAATAGAGCACTATGAATTACTGTAGATAGCTGTTACTGCATGCTGGGGAAAAATCAAGTTACTAAGTGTGACAAGTTGCTTTTTCTTCCCTTCCAGCAATCGCTCGGAGTGTATTTACCACCAAATTAAGTATGTGCCGTGGGGATAATATTTTTATCCTGCCGAGGGGGGAAGGCGCTTGTCTGTGGATTTTCATTAAAATGACACATCTGTTCAGCAATTTCACAAAGTAATTCTGCTGAAAGTTTTATCAGCTAATTTTAATTATTCACTCCAGTGGGTTGAATACAGGATTCATCATGTTGAATTAATACATTTGACGGGAATTTCACAAAGAGGGGGGAGAAAAAGCAATCAACAAATTGAATTGTCATGCAATATGGATTAAATTGAGATTCTTTAATTAGGATAAGCCTGAGATTTGGTATTTTGAAGGTATTAGAAAGCTTAGCAATACAGTGGTAAAGATTAAGAAAATGCAATTAAATATTACACTTTGGACACAGGCTGCGTATCATGTGAGCAGAAGACAAGGGTCCTCTTTTTAGCAGCGCAGTTAGTAGTGTCGGTTTCAAGAATTTCTGAATGTGTGAGTTATCGGGGATGCCAACCAGGGACGACTTCTGTCTGACAAAGCTGAGCTACAGGAGGGGGTTTTGTAAAGGAGACTGTCCTTCTAAATGATAGAACTGTACTTATCTTTTAAAAACGACTTCTAACATAATTGCCCACAGACTATGAATCATCATACTATGTTAAATTTCAGTTTATGTATAAACACACACGTAGACCGGGTCTGAAGTCACAGGGGCTCAGTTTGACAGGCAAATTAGAAATGTCAGTGTACATTTACAAGAAGCAGCAGAAACGAAGTCAGACCTCCAGACCAGTATGATTGTGGGTGACAATCGGCAAGTAGATTTTCCTAGATTAAATGTCTCTGTTGGACTGATGCAGTTTTGTTTAGCTGTAAATCATAAATAAAATGTAACATATTTTTTAGTGGAATTGGTGAAAGTACACACAGAAATTTGTACGCTAAGTGAGAGAACTATGTGCCACAGAAGATTTTCTGCTAATTCGAATCTGATTACTACTTCCTTCACCTCCAAAGCCAAGAGACGGGATTACTGAGTTCCAACTAGTTCTGAAGAAATCCAGAGGCTCTGACCCTCACTGGGAAAACTGCTGTGAATATGTTGATATATGTTGATGACACGCTGGTTCTAAGCAGTATGACAAATTGCATAACAAAGAAGTATTTGGCAGCAACAGTATGCTGCGTTTATCTAACAATACATATTTTGATATGCTGTTATGGCTGCTTTTTTCCCATTGCTTATAATCGTACCCTGAATGTCCACTGAAATGGTGTCTGATCTTAAAACTCACCAGTGACCATGCTCTGCAGTGACAACGCAGTATCATGATGCCATGGTGCAACACTCTGTGAATGGAACTTTTAGAAGTACATGGGAACTCCAAAACTACTGATTTTCAGCAAGCTCTGTCTATTTTTATCTCCAAAACAACAGCAATTTCATCAACCTTTCAAATTCAATTCAATTCTTTTCCTCAAGAATAATATTTTAATGTACTATCACATTATGATTCAAATCCAGGTGAACATGTGCCCATCTAGCCTTAACAGCACGAGTTGTGTTACCTAACTTTAGTCATTCAAAGTTGGAACGTCTAGTCCAAACTAGTCATCTAAGCTTTCTCTATAGAGAAATTAAAGAGCTAGATATCATCAGAGGATAGCTCAACTCACCTTTCATAGACACACAGCTAAAGACAGGATGGGTCATTCTTTGGAGGTGATTCTGTCTGTGGACAGGATACAGAGAGATCTGGAAAACTAGTTAACTAAATATTTCCGATTATTGCTCCTGGCATCTTTCCTGGACGTATAACCCTACTTCTTTCCTGGACCTGGTACCCAATGATGCATCATATGTGATCATGTATGTCAAGGTTTTCTGGCATCAATCCAAGTTTCTGCTTCACCTCCCAGTTTGTCCACCTTTGATCTTGCTCCTGACCAGCCTTCCTGACCTCGTTTTAGCTCGCTCCTTCCGTCTTGCAGACTCCAACTTCTGCAGTGGGCTTCCCAACCTGCATTTTGACCTCAGCGTTCTACCTTGCTCTTTTGATGGATATTCTTTGGCTCCTTTTGCTCCTCTGTCTCCTTGCATCAGCTTGGCATTTCAGTGACTGTGGCTCCTACCGTTCTGACCTGACCACATGTGGACTAGAGATAGCGCTACAAAAGTATAAGCACCAAGAGGCAGGATTTACCATGAGCTTGCATGGAGCACATTGGTGGACATTGGTAACTTGCTCACACTGCTTCCAGTACCTGAAGTTATCATTACATTTCACTGTTTCAAGGAGGAAGGACAGCTAGCTTAGTGCCATCTGAGGGAACTCTAATCAGTGCTACTTTGAGCCATACAAACAGACCATATATTCTACTAGAGGTATTTACAGCCTTTTATATACAACAAGAATAGGTGTTTGTTATGCACGTGTCTCTGCAGGAGGTTTCCAGGGTAAGAAGGTGTATAGGGCTTCCTCTACCATCTCTCTGAGCATGGATTGTATTCTGTTTATGCCTGTAAATTATATGGACAACAGCCTTTTCTCTAGAGCAGACAACACATGACACAGCACAGCCTGGGCTCTGATGGCAAAACACATTTTGTCCCCAAAACTGGGGAAGCCCATTCATGTCAACTGTTAGGAACAGTGCTTGCTGTCCCTCAAACTGTGTATGGTATTTCCTGGGAGAGTACTAACTGACATAAAACCAGAACTGTGGTTGCTTTTCTTTGGATCCCTGAAATAACTTTAGAAAACATCTAAAATAAGTACATTTTCATGTTAAATTCTGTTACGATTTAAAGAACTTTTTCTCCTTTCTAAAAGTTAAGAATTTTACTTAGAGCAAGTCTCAATTTCCTCATCTGTGTATCAGGGACAGTAACAGTCATCAGTGGTGCAGCAGAACTCACTACGTTAATGTTTCAAAGTGTCAAAAATCAAAACTCAGCTATAGGAAAGAAATGGAAGGTGTAGATCAGTTTTTCAGGCTTTTAAAACAAACAATAAACAACAACAACAAAAAGCCCAAACCTAAATCTGTTCCACTGTAGGTCTGCTTTGGTCAGCTTTACGTAGCCCTGAAGTGGGCACCGCAGCGCCGGCAGCAGATCTGTGTCAGCACCCACGTCCCCACAGGGTTCATGCCCAGCACCCAGACCTGCCGCCAGCCCCACCTTCCCAGGGCAGGAGAGATGAGGGCTTCGGCCCTGTCCGTACCACCGTACCTGCTCCTTTCCACAGACAGTCACTTTTCTGAAGCGCGCTTTCTAATATCTTTGTCTACGGTAATCACCAAGAAAAAACAAAGACACAAGCACGATCCCGGGAGCTGTTTGGAAACAGTCAGAACTGCAGACACACACAGGTGTTGCCCTCCACTGTGACTTGAGAGGAGAAGAAAAGGGCATCTTTTCAAACAGCATCAACTGCCCATCTTGAGAGAGGCGAATGGCACCCCCAACTTCATGAAATGGATTTCTAAATGACTGAGATGAAGTGATGTACAGCTTTGGGCTCCAAAACCACCCATTTTTGATATGTTAATCTCTTCTATTTCACAGGGAAACGACTAACTTTCCTTTAAGGTACCATGTGGACTGTAGGAATGAAGTTTTAATTCCTGTTAATAAATGTTTTCACACATTTCCTGTATGATCCTGGGCAGGTTTGGAGATTTCTAAAAGCATTCATCATTCTGCCAGCTCTGCTTCTGAAAATTAATGAAAATTTTACCATTCAGTGGACTAAGCATTAGGCCAGTTCTGAACTCTGGGTTTTATTGAATTTTTACTTTGTTATTTCTCTGAGACGTTGACAAAATCAATTTATGTCTGAAAATGTCTTTGAGACTCCTGAAGCATTATAACTCTGACAAATATTTTTATTGTGAGTGATTTTTAAATAGTCAGCAACTTAACAAGTTGTACAGTATCTACAACACTGAGGTCCATTCTGATCAAAACTTTTGATTACTATTTCAGTAGAAATATTAAGTAAATTGTTAACAAAAATCTGATTTTTTCATGCTTGAAATTCTTGAAATTCAACATCTAAATTAACTTTTGCAGTACACTGGTCATTGAGTTTTGGGAGAATGGCCACAAAGCTTTGATCTTTATGTAAATTATTTACCTCATAATCACCAAATGAATCACTTGTTGAAGGACTGACACAGTGTAGGTTTTTAAAAAAAATCTACAGCACTGACACAATGCAGTTGTCAATTTTCGTACTGATATAGGTCTCCAATTGCATTTCACACATGGTTTTGTTAGCAAAAGCTTAATGTGCCTTGAATTACTCTGCTATCCAAGCTAAAATGCAGCCTCACAACCATGGATCCCTCGCAAAGAAATCATTACTATATCTGTAGTAGCATCCCCTGTAAAAGAAACAAATAAAAATAACACAGATGCAAACATAACTCATCTTTCTGTTTGCAGGTAAAAAAGAAGGAATTACTTTGTGAATAGAAAAATTTTACGAAAATCTGAAGATTCAGTCGAACCCTGCAAGTTTATCAGACCGCAATTCCATCCCCCAAGCTGGCTGCCGCAGAGTTCAAAGATTTGAAGGCCAGGCTTCAATTACACTGGACTGTTTACACATTTCTTTCTCTCCCTGCCCTCCTGCTGCCCCTGTGCTCAGATGTCATATTATCCTTATCAGCAGATTAAAAAACCTCTTTGCAGAAACACTTATCTGTATGATACCAGTGATGACACTTAAGCTTCAACTTTCCCATTTAACACTCCATGTGCCTTACTGATATCATCCTGGACAGATGAAATTACGTGTCCAAGACTTTCAGGGTCAGAAGAACAGCCAAAACGGGTTGGGATAATGGTCCATCCAGCCTAACCTCCTGTCTCCAATCTGTTTCAGAGGAAGAGACAGAAATATCTCAAAGTCATAGGATAAACCTCGACCGAACAAACTTTCCTCCTGTCACACAAGATTTATAGCCTCACTTAAGTCTGGATTCTTGACAGTTCTCTCCTAAAACTCTTCTTTATTTTTAGTATTTACTGTAACAGCTGGAGACACTCTTCTTGTTGATATGAATCAACACCAACTCTGTCTCAAGCCTGACCCTAGGAATCATTTTTTTCTCTGAGTTTAAAAAAAGAACTAACAAAGCCCCTTGCTTGCTGTTAATTTCGCAACTTCTCATTTCTTTGAACTTCTCCTTGCTCTTGAATTATGATCCACTGTAGCCAACACATACATCTGAGGTGAACATTTCTGAAACGCAGAATACAGCTCCCGAGTGCTATCCAAGGGGCAGCACGGCTCGCTCTAACCAGTCAGTAATTTCACCGAAGTGCCTCAAGAAAGCAAGACAGCAGGAAGGCAAAACCCAAGCCCTTACCTGCCTCAATCAGACACTGAACAATCTTTAACATACTTCCTATTGTCAGATATTTAACAGAAGTCATGGATATTCTGTCCAGTCATGGCTGGGTACTCATTAACATGTTAAAATTAAAACAGTACATCTGATTCCATTTTAAAAAAGGATGAAATTTATACCTAGTATTTCCAGCTTCACAGACAGCCAACCGAAAGAACACGACAGATGTTAAAATAACTGCTCCTTTGTATTGTCCTGTTCCTGAGCAGCAGCATCAAACTACTTAATCTAAAGTACAGTCTAACAAAAGCAGAAAAAAACCCCAACAAAAAACAAACCGAAAACCCAAAGGATCACAGAGGCTTTAGCTAGGTGTGGGGCTATTATGTAATCTAGGAATACCAATATTTGGCAATTGCATTAGCACTCTGTATGACCTCATCAGGAAGGTAAAATTACTATATAATTATATTGGCTCATTAGAATTTCCTGTAGGAATATACTACTCTAACTTAAGTCGGAAAAGCAAGCAGGAAAATGCCATCATGACTATACAACTTCCGACCAGACCCCTGGGGGGCAATTACAGGACAATGGCCAACTTCCACGCTTCGGCTAGACATTATGCAGCTCTTTTCCAAGATTAGGAATGTTTTAGGAAGTGAAATATCTAAGGGCCGACGCACCAAAGAAGTAAAAGACTCTTTGGGGGAATGGAAATAGTTTGTAGCTTGAGGGAAAAAAGGCGCTGCAGACCCCTGTGGTCTCGCAACATGGTAGGAAGCTAAGGTGGATGTACAAGGTAGGGAGACAAACGACAAAACTAATATGCCGGTCTTTACGTTTTTTTCTAAGTAATGGCTTGTTCTGAATAAAAAATACCTGCTTCAAAAAGAATGCCTGATCACAGAGTAGCCTTCTGCTTGGAGCATCCAGGGGAAGAAAACTGAAGATGTTAAGCGTAGCCTAATACTGCAGAGGTAATTTTAGCTGATATACCTGCTAATATAGGTCGCTGCCTGGTCTCAAGATGGGAAAACCACACCAAATTCCCAGGAAAAAGGAAGTTTCCGCCATCTATCACCCAGAGGCCGGTGAAGCTCTTTATCTGGTACCTGTAACACCTATTTTTCATTCCTAACTTATCTTCCCATGCATCACATTTGATTAAGAATTAGAATAAAGAAAATGTGTTGCAAACTTATTTTTATGTATTTATTTTGCATTTTATCCAACTATTTTGCCTGTCAAAAAGAGCAATTACTAGCGACTTCTGAATATGGGCCCTGTTAGCAAGCTCATCTCAATAAATTTCCACTTAAGAGAAGTAACTGTAAAATCCATTCCTGTATTTTGTTTATTTATTAATATGTCAGTTTTATTTTAATGTATCAGTTACCATAAAAAAAGCTGACATGAAAGAAACCAGTCATACTGTGTCAAAACTAAACACACTTAATTTTACGAAATATCTGGTGATCACACCTGACGAAAAGCAGAATAACTTTATATTACGTATTTGGTGAGGAAAGTGGAGCCATCTTTAATTTTTCCAGTTAAAAACACAGCTGCAGGTATGAACAGAAAAGCAAACTCCTGAAATTGTGAAACTTTCTGACTTTTTCATTGAAGGGGAAAAAAGTCCCTTCTAAGGATGTTTCAAAAAAAATAAGTTAAAAATAACCCAGACAGAGACATTCTCAGCCAACTTCCATTGCCGGGAGTGTTTTAATGGACAACTTATAAGCTCCTCAAAACAGTTTTTACAAAGTAATGAGAATACAGCCAGGACCTTAACACAGCAGACATGGCTAAAGTACTGAGCACAGGGAGTTTACAGTCAACCCATCCAAACTGCAGCTTACCCAATTCCCTTTAAACGGGCCATCATTTCCTCTGCAGATGGTACGTACATGCAGTACTCAAATATGGGTGACGTATTAAGATCACGACAAAGCAATGATGACAAACTTCCAGACAGTAAAGAAGAGACCATAAACATGATTGCCAGAACCTACACAGAGAAAAGGAGCAAAGATCCAACCCAGACACTATAAAAAAACCCACCAAGAACAGCAACAGTCATAAAAAGATTTCTGTCTCAAGTATCTGTCTCAAAATGAAAAATCGGGCTTTTCTTTAGGCAGCCCCTCAGACAGTGTGCACCAGTGCAGCCAGAGCACAGCTCAAAGTGTGCTCTTACCTCCCCTTTTTTCTGTTGCTTGGGTCTTTAACTTCTGGGTGATCTCTCCCACATCACCTAAGATGTAACAGAGTGAGTTGAACTCTTTTTGATTTCTTTTATTCTAGACAGAATTTCCATGTTTATTTTTAACATAAATGCTTGAATTTTAATACTTTATTTTTTTTCTTGTAGTTTCTGGTAATACATATCGATTGTTTCCTGGGAATCTATAGCACTGTTTTCTCACAATGTTAATATGTCACTCACACTCAACATCTACTTTCATCTACAGCAGAGCTGGTAAGTAAAAGCAATGACACACAATTCCAAGCCCTTTGGGAAGCGGCAGTTTGTAGCAGTCCAAATACACCCTTCCTATACTTCAGATTTACCAGTTAGTTTTGCAATAGCTGACAACAGAAACTACATGGAAAGTCCATTTTTATTGGGAACTTTGGAGATTTTATTTGGTGCTGGTGTTTCCCCAGTCCCTCTACAAGAAGCCTACAAAGTTTTATCCACCTTGGTCAAAGTCAGCTGCGTGATCCCCAGCGTGCTTTGCCTTTCCACCTACACAAGAATGGTACCAAGATAAATACTCCAAGGGATTCTGCACCACGTAGGTAAGGCACTATGTTAATCTAACGGGGTACTCAAGAAAACCTAAAGCAGCTCCTGGTAGGAAGTTATGACACTCAACCGAATCCATCCGATGGAATCTTGCTCTTCAACTGGGGCTTGCAGGCACGAATTCAACACCCTTTACTTCATACACATCAAGTTCAGCCTTTTTACCGTTTAGCATTTGTCTCCGTTAATGAGCCAAGTGATTTGTATATAAAGGAGAAGCTGGAAACAAGGACCCTATTCATAACAAATATATCCCAATTAGTAAATGAAAGAAAAACTGAATGTATAGAAAGAACCAATTCACAGATTTTCACCCAAGGCAGGCAGGTTTTCCACGTTTCTACACGTTAAAGTAATTCATAGCCTCTGTGCTCAACTGGTAGAGGTCTGCTGTCAAACTTCCCCCATACAATATACATAACCCCCCCCCCAACCCTATATACTGAGAAAAAATAAACCCACACAGATTACTGAGCATTGAAATACAAGAAAGTACCTGCTGTTCAGTAGGAGGCACGATAGACTAAGTGGCAAATAAATATTTTGGCCATTCAAAAAACTATTTTTGGGACCCATAACAGGTTACTGTTAAAACGATTACTTAAAAGGTACTCAAAAGCTGTTCATTTTGTTTAAGGACTTCAATAAAAGTTTCACTTTGGAATAAGCATTCCGTCAATAACTCACTCCAAGCCTTCTTCTGGCTTAGAGGCAAACACTGTGTCTTTTTTCTTCATGTATTTAAAAACCGACAGGGCTCCCTCAAATTTCCACTGCAAACAGAATAGGGAA